>NW_022436990.1:13670107-13720107 GCF_009761245.1 Sapajus apella
CTGCACAGAATTGATAAATAAATGCATATCTGGGAATTTGAGTCAGTTAAAAATAGGCAGGTAATAGAAAGGGAAATATGGAGGGTTTTTTTTTTTAAAGACTAATTTTATCCTAATGAGGTAAAACATTTTCTTTCTTGCATTTTTTTCAATTTCTAGAATATTCACCTCATTAGGGCATCACAGAAATTGACAATATAAACAGTCAGTTTTCCACACATCACCTGTAGGTAGTGCTAAGTCCTATAAAAATATTACATTCATTCTACAGATTTTGCATGATTAGGTGAAGTGACTTTTACCTAGTTATGCAAAACGATTTTTACTTACTAGTAGAGAACAGCAAGATGATATTATCCCCAAATCCTACCATGTTCCATAAGCTACATAAAAGCAAATTTTATCTCCGTATAAATATTTTTACTATTAGTGAAAAAAAATCAGCCTTTTAAAAGCAGGATAATTTCTTATTTGTGTGAGACAGTTTCACAAAGTCTCTATCTGGCAAACTCCATATTTACCAAATGGTTTCTAGAGAAACCCTCCAACTCCATCATTCTACAATTAACCATAATTTCTGTTAGGTGAGTAACATTTGGTAGAAATAGACAACCAGCTAATAGGCCCTGAATTCCACTACAGTTGTGCATTAGAAACAGGAATGGAAGGCCGGGCATGATGGCTCATGCTTGTAATCCCAGCACTTTGGGAGGTCAAGGTGGGTGGATCATGAGGTCAGGAGTTTGAGACTGGCCTGGCCAAGACGGTGAAACCCTGTCTCAATAAATAAATAAATAAATAAATAATAACAAAAAGAAACAGGCATGGAATGAAAGGAGAACACAAGTTCTCAGCAAATAATTCTTACTGAATTATGTAGGAAAATTTCAACTGATTTTTTTTTCCATTGTCAAATGTCACGTGTTCTCTGTGAGAGAAAATCGCTGGCATACTGAAGGAAGTTCATCCCATTAGACTTTGGAGCAAGTCATAGGCTTTGGAGGCCTACGCTAATTCTTTCAGACTACAGAGAGCCAACTCATAAATATCTATTTCAGTGTTCTAAAATGATTAAATGACATCATAATGACCTGGTTTAAAGAAAATGTTACAAGGGGGCCCCTAAATGGTACCCTGGTGGCTTGAAAGAGTTAATGCAGTTTCCTTAAGTGCCCAATTTAATCTTAATTTGCAATATACATAGCAGGGAATGTGCCCAATAACTCACTAATAGCAACATCTAATGAAAGTATATTAAGGAGAGAGAAGTTCTTTGACAGAGTCTATCAATGAGCAGGTGACAATTCTGATTAATATCCTCTGCCAAGAAAGGAGAAATGGAGCCTTAGGAAATTCAGTAATCCTATGGAAAAACATTCAGGTGATGCTCTTCTTAAAGAATATCTCAAGAGATTGAGATGCATGACAACAGATACTATGTTCTTCCAAAATAAAGTTAAGGTTTATGTGTAACACACTCTGGCAGCAAACAATGTTTATTTTTTATAGCAAGACTGGAAGAGTAGAATAATGTTTTTCTAAGTTTTCAATATATTGGACGTCATAGATCTATTTAATATATTAGAAAAGCAGATAGCAATTAGAAACAGGTCTCTTCTTATAGGAATGGAATGGAATATTTTTACTATACAGGTTGTCAAAACATGTAATTATTGTATATAAAGCTTAATATTATTAGATCAAATTATCCAATAAAGTTACATATCAGAAAAGATGGCAGAATATGATAATGAAATAGAAGAGAAACAGAAGAGAGACATTTTAAAAGTAGAAGTAGAAAACACATTTTGGTATTCAAAGATAATTTAGTCAAATGAATGAATCAATTATTAGAAGCATAGAAACATGGAGTAAAAGAATTAATCGTGAGTCCTTAAATCACCTTAAAATTATTGCACGTATAAGTACATATATAGAGTTTTAAAGTCCAGAAAAAGCCCAAGTAGAAATATATATACTTATATATTTGTATGATACAAATTTATTCTATGATAAAAGAAATCTTTCAAATTTAAGAGTAAGGGAAAAAATTTGGAAGTTAGTACAATGTGATTGTGAAGAGAATGAAAACTTGGCTTATATCTCTTGGTTCTAATCTCAGCTCTTATTCTTAATAGCTGTATTAGCTTGAACAAATCACTAACTGTCTTTTGGTTCCCTTATCTGAAAATTGGAAAGTATAATGATGCTTACATTGAAAAGTAACAGAAATAATAAATGTAAATCATTTGGCAGAGTATCTGGCTCATAGTAAACCACAATAAATGCTAATTGTTATTATTATTCAACAAATGGGGTTTAAACAAATGACTAACCACATAGGAAACAAGTTAGGTCCCCCTTATCCCTTATGTAACAGATAGAATCAGATGGATGAAAGAGTTAAATGTAAAAACGAGAACTCCAAAAGTAGGAAGGCAAATATATATGAATATTTATAATAATCTCGTGTTTGGGGAAAGCAGGAAGCAAAAAGCCATAGACCTATGAAAGACTTGAAAAATTTAAACTTCAGATGGAAAAAAATATGTGTAACAATAAAAGACACACAGTAGACTAGAAAAATATTTGTAGTGTATAATAGAAAGGGTCATGATAATTTACATAAAGTGTTCCTGTCATCAATTTTTCTAAAACATAATGTTTGATCAAGCAGGTAATGAACACAAACAGATGGTGTATATTGTGACTTCATTGCTCTCTGTAGTTTCAGAGCCTCCTCAAACTTCATGTCAGGTACCTTTTTCTGTACATAAAGGAGCCAATTTAAATGCTACTTCAGTAGAAAGGCCTCTTCTGATCTTCTATCTAAATTGCGTTTCTCTAAATGTCTTTCACATGGCATGTGATTTTGCGTATGTGTCACAGCTCTTGTTCTTTATTACATGTTTATGTCTGTTGATTTATAACCATTTCCCCCTCATTAGACAATAGCTCATAGGACTGGGTGTATTCTGTTTACACTCTATAATAAATTCCAGGTTGGTGGATCACTTGAGCCCAGGAATTCGAGACCAGCTTTGACAACATGGTAAACCCTGTTTCTAGAAAAAA
Source organism: Sapajus apella (assembly GCF_009761245.1). Classification (NCBI taxonomy): domain Eukaryota; kingdom Metazoa; phylum Chordata; class Mammalia; order Primates; family Cebidae; genus Sapajus; species Sapajus apella. The sequence goes on from NW_022436990.1 coordinate 13,673,183, forward strand.
ATACAAAATTTAGCCAAGCATGGCATGTACCCTTAGTCCCAGCTACTTGTTTGGTGACTGAAATGGGAAAATCATTTGAGCCCAGAAGGTTGAGGCTGTGATGTGGCCACTGCACTCCAGCCCAGGTGAACAGAGCAAAACCCTATCTCAAAACAAACAAACAAACAAACAAACAAACAAACAAACACAAAAAACAGAAACAGCAAACTAAAATAATTGTTTATAGGTTGTGTTGTGTACTATTAGAGGAATATAATCTTCCATTGTTTTTTGTTTCCCTCTTGGTGTTAAGCAGTTATTACAAAATGGTGATATTCTACTTCAATCATTTATTACCTGAAATATTACTGTAACAAGAAACTTCTCATCAATAATTTGATTACATTGATTTATAGCTCATTTAGAAAATTCAGATGTCTACTGCTCTTTATAAAACAATTTGCAAACTGGCAAGTTGATTCTCTCGCATCTTCCTAAGTTGATTCTCTGGCATCTTCCAAAGTTAACCAGTGAGTTTTATTTCTTCATTTATAAAGAACTATTATGAGCTCATGGATTAGAACATATCTTGATGTATTTTAATCTATTGCAGTTATCCTTATTTAAGTTGACTTCTGAGGCTTCTCGGGATCACCCTGGAGCCTTTGAGAGATTTCTCACATTTTTGTGTGATATAATGTCCCAGGATCATCTTAAATTTTCTACCCAGAACTCAGAATCCTCTATTTCTCCAAGGAGTCTTTATTACTTGTATTATGAAATGATATTTAGAAATTACAATTTGAGTGCTAGAGGTGCTCATTACTATATCATTGGAAATTTTAAAATATATTTTCAGAAGACAAAGCTAAGAAATGTGTATTTGGAAATATAAAATTTATTATGAGTTCATAAAAATGCTTCCAATTCAAATTCAGGAGTATATGATTTTTACCTTTATCTTACTTTTATTTCCTGTTTCTCTCATGTCAGCAATCCTGGCCTTTAACAGTATTCATAAATCCTTATTTGTCTTTCCCTTACTACAAATCCAAGTCTCATAACAACAACATATCACTGTCATCTATGAGTATAATCCACAAACTGTATAATTATTTTTAAGTTTTTGTTGAGTCTTAGAATATGTCCAACTAACGATACACAGTCAAGTTATTGTGTTTTAAAGTCACTGTAAATAGTCCTTCTCTGTGTATTATGCCACTTGTCTGTCTCCTCATGTACAAATTCCATATCGTCTTAATTATAGGAGGTTCTTCCAGGGGAGGTGGCTCACGCCTGTAATCCCAGCACTTTGAGAGGCTGAGGTGGGCGAATCACCTGAGGTAGGGAATTCAAGACCAGTCTGACGAACACAGAGAAACCCCACCTCTACTAAAAATACAAAATTAGCCAGGTGTGGTGGTGTAAGCCTGTAATCCCAGCTACTGAATAGGCTGGGGCAGGAGAATGGCTTAAACCTGGGAGGTGGAGTTTGTGGTGAGCCAATATCGCACCATTACACCCCAGCCTGGGCAACAAGAGCGAAACTCCATCTCAAAAAAATAAATAAATAAATTATAGGAGGTTCATAATATGTGTTGATAATTTTTAGGGCTAGGTTACTCTTACTCTTTCCTTTTTAAGGGTTTTCCTTTATTTCAGGGTTTTCCTATTTTTTTCCAACTGAACTCTATTTAGCTTCAAAGAAAATGAAAACTAATAGTATTTTTATGGAGATTGCATCTTTAATACGTTAACTCTTCCCACTCAAAATAATGGTATGTCTTTCCATGCATTCATTTCTACATTTGTGTTTTTCAGGATTGTTTTGGAGTCTTCTGGATATGAGAACATTATAAAAGGTGAAAAAGTAGAACTGAAATATTAAGGGAGAAACAGAGATAACTATGGTTTCAAGTCTCACTTAGAGAAGGATTGTTTATTTGATGGAACTTGGGTCAGTTGAAGAGGTTGACACAGAGAATAATGGTACCAGATCTGAATTCAGTCTTAGCTTTAGCAGCAACAAAATGTATCAATCAAATTTATATAGAACCAAATGCCGTTGAAAGAAATTAGACATAATTGCTGAAAAAATAAATTATATGAGATAATTATTCACTCTACTTAGTCACATGACATGAAAAGCTGTGCCCTTTAGAGCAAGCACAGTTCCATGCAAAATTGTAGAGAGGTTTCCTCACCCCTTTTCCACATGCTTCTCACATTGCAGCACCCATCCTTGAAACCATCCTACTCCTATAATTCCCCAGGTTCTTCTGGATTTTAAAGTCCATATCGTGCTGTGGTCCTTCAGTCAGCTCCTGTGTCAGAAATTAGGACCTTGCCCTGGACTCTTCTCTCATCCTGCAACTGTTATCAAATACATCCTGTTAAGTCTAATTCCTTAAAAACTCTTAAAAATATCTTTCTTCTCTTTATTTTCATTACCTATGGCACCATCTTATTCAGAACACCATTATTCTTACCTATAATGTTGAAAATAACTGTTCAACAGTCCTGTTGCTTGCTTTATCCCATTGTTTCTTATATGACAAATGTGGAAATATTTAGCCTATTTGCAATACCTTCAAACCACCCTTGGTGATGCCATCTAAGTAATCTATAAAATGACAAGATAAATATTGCTATGACCTCCATTGTCTAACGCATATTTTCGATGTATATTGGGACAGCGGGGGGTGAGGAGTTGGGGAGGGATAACATGGGGAGAAATGCCAGATATAGGTGATGGGGAGGAAGGCAGCAAACCTCACTGCCATGTGTGTCCCTATGCAGCAATCTTACATGTTCTTCACATGTACACCAAAAACTAAAATGCAATTTAAAAAATGCCAAAGGATGTCATGACAAATGCTATATATTTTATTCTTGGTGGTGCCACAGGGTAAATTAGTCATAAAAAGCTATCTCTAGTAAAGGAAACTCTTAAAAATGTGATCAGCCTAATAACATCATAATCGTGTGATTATGAACGATTTTAAATGTACCTATTATTTTTTCAACCTATTATGTTGAAGTATATTCAACCCATTTTCCCAAGTATATTTTTAATAAACTTGAGTATATTGACCTAAAGAGAAAAGTCCAAACTCCTATGACATATTATTGTTCTGATCTCTTCTTTCACAGCTCCATCTTATTCCTGATGTTCCATCACATGATAATGAAATTCAAGAAAACAATATTTATGTTAATAGGGGTGAGAGCATTGAGGAAGCATGGAAATGAGAGGGAGGTGGTAGAAAAATAATATTTATCATATGCCTCTAAGAAGAGACATTTATAGATTGAGATCCACTTAAAAGGGAAGAGTGAAAAAAAAATTAAAACCAAAAACTCCCTCCCATTCGCTGGAAGCAATGTACATTTAATTGTCTAACAATAATAAATTTCTCACAATTTCAGAAGTTAAATGTGCAAGAAAGAGTTACAAAAGGAAGAGGTTAGGGCTGTAAATCAAAAAGTGAGTCGAGTTGAGGAAAATGCTTTGCTAGCTTGAATCTTATATGTATGGTGTGTTTGTACATGGGTGTGTGTTTGTATGTGTGGTGGGACTTGAAAGAAAAATTGGATTAGGGTAATATTTTGATTCTGTGTTTAATTCTCTCAACAATAGGCTATAGGCTATTAATTTTGAATAGTCCCATATATCTCTCCTATGCTATCATCAAGAATGTCATTCTTTTTATTATAAAATTTTTTACATCTCATTTGTCTTACATTTTCACAAACATAAAAGATACATCTAATTCTCACTCTATAGTTCTGTGAACTTTCAGAATAAACCTCCTTAGAATTACTTATGGAAAAGAAAAGAATATTCACTCTATCTTGTATATACAAAACCATGTTAACATTCTTTCTAGATATAGAACTGGAACTGGCTGTGTATGCTTTCAACTGTTATTCTGAACAAATTTAAGTAATTCTTTATTCTCAGCATATTGGCAACATAGAAATGCATTTTAGAGGTACAGAGGCACAGAGGGAAATTTGAGCAAAATGAATGTGCTAGATATTTCTGCACAGTTTCCAAAATTCATTGTTAGGTCAGGCTTCAAGGAGGGCAAAGGTCACATACTTCTCTTTTATATTGAAACTATCACAATATTATTTAAGTTTTTAGTAAAAATGATTGATTTTATTCCAAAAATTCTTTAAGTAAGGAGTAGAATTTTTTCATGATCTGTGAAATGAAGGTGGAACAGAATAGAAGGCCTCTTCCTCTCTTCTGTACATTGGCACCAAATCATCCCAAAGTTTTATACTGCCTGAAACATTTCTTATACATGCTTCTTACTGCTTAGCTTGAAATTGCACCTAGGAAGAATCTTTTGTTCTCAGTGCTGCCAAAACTTCCATCTTCCGGCAGTGACCTCAGTTTAGCACCTGCTCATAAGATGTGTTTGCACATCGTTGGTATGTTATAGTGACATATATGTTCTCATCTAGGAGATTGTCATAGAATTCAGAAGATGTTAACATTTTTCCATCTGTGTGTGTTAAAGTGACGTTTCCTGTTAATTTTGTTCTCTTGCTGAATTCTCCAAGCAAAAGCCTTCTGTGGGAGGCAGAATGATGTCATTATAGTCATAGCATAAAAATTTTCAACCTTTAAAATGAGACATATTGTGGCATATATTTTCCTACTTTTAAAAGCAATGACAAAAACTTGGAGGATGATGATATCAATTTTATATTTTCAGGTGTGGGGGTTTCCAGGAGACTTTAGAATGACTCCAGGACTAATAATTCTCCTGGCACATGGTTTCCCACTGTAGTCTTAGAAGAGAAAAGCCTATCTGTGAATACTTCAGTTTATGAGAACAATAGAGACTCGACTGTTTAATGTCAGAGGTATAGAGAGTTTGGCAGGCAGAACAATCTATCAGTGACTGCATTTGAAAAAAATGGGCTGTTTTTAGAATATGTGTCATGATTACATGATTTAAAAGTAAAATAAATTAGACTTTTGATTTCAATTCTGTGTTATTCAGAATTCTCCAGAGAAATGGAACCAATAAGAAATATATACAGGAAATGGCTCACATATTATGGTAGCTAAGAAGTCCCATGATCTGCTCTGCAAATTGGAGAACCAAGGTGTAATTCTATCTAAATCTGAAGGCCTAAGACCCAGGGAATAATGGAATAATTCCTGATCTGAATGCAAAGGCCTGCCAACAAGGGGCTATGGTATCTGAAGGCAGGAGAAGATAGATGTCCCAGTTCAAGTAGAAAGAATAAATTTGCCCTTCTTCTATCTTCTTGTTCTTTTTGTGTCCTCCATGCATTGGATGATGGCTGTCCACATTGGTGAGGGCTACTTTTTTTTACTCAGTATATTTATCAAAGTGCAAATCTCTTCCAGATACACCTTCACAGACATGTCCAGAAGTAATTTTTTATAGCTATCTGGGTATTCCTTACTCCAATCAAGTTGTCACATAAAATTAACTATCAAAAGTTTTGGCATGTATAAAGCTTTTACTTTTTTTATACTTTTACTGTGTCCATTAGAGAACTGAGTTTCCAGAGTATACTGCTACTTTGAAATCTAGACAGACAGATAAACGTGGAGTCATGCTCTCAATATCCTTTCCTGGAGAAGAAGCCATTGGAGTCATAAGCCAATAAGAACACTCACATGACAGTCTAAATTTATTTTTGGAGGCTGAGTGTGGAGTAGCATGAGAATGAGAAATTCCTGGGAGCCACAATCTTGGTGCTCAGCACTCCCAACCCCCAAATGCTTTCTTGGGTTTTACCTGCAGGAACCACACTAAATTCACACCTTGAAAAGTCAAAAAATATCTTCTCCTGGTTCTGGTAGGAGAAAGGGAAAATTAGCCAATGTGAAATACTCGTAGAGTATTCTCCACAAAAAAAGTTTACTCTGTAAGGGAAAGAATTTACCAGAGGCTTATCCACCTGATAAAGAAGGCAGTCCTTCTACTTCAGCATCCTCTGGTCTTTCTGTAACATTTGAGGAGAAAAAATCTAAGAACAGTAACTTGTGAAAGTTACAGTATATGTCAAAAAATCCACTATATATCTGAGATTTAATCACCATAGAATGTTCTTCCTCCCTGATTCCTTACCATGACATCAATAAGGATCCAGTAGAATCATGTATTATTTCTCAAAGAGCTGTAAAATACACTTTATCTAAGGAGTTCTTAGCGATGCTACATACAGCAGGGAAGACAAAACAAGGGCACTCTAGAAATTTGAATTCTCTGGCACCTACAACTACAACAAACAGTAAATATGGCCTTCCTCCTAGCCCCATTATTATAAATCTCCACACAAAAGGCCTGCTTACCTCAGTTCCTAATACCTACCTCATGCATCATATTTGACTTTCAACAGAAAAATTACAAAACATAAGTTACAAAACAAAAATTACAAAACATAAATTACAAAAGGCAAGAAAAAATACTCTGAAGACAAAACAAACATCAGATAAGACTCAGCTATGTCACAGATGTTGGAATCATTAAGGAATTTAAAATAACTGTGACTGATATGTTCAGTATGCTATAAAAAAAGGTAGGGACAATAATAGAACAGATTGGCATATTAAATAGAATGATAAAACCTCCATGAAAGAATGAAAAGAAAATGCTAGAAATTAAAGCCATGGTAACAGAAATGAAAAATTCTTTACAAGGGCTTATCAGCTGATGAAATTAAGTTAACATGAAGAGAAAACATTATACATTTTGCAAACAGAAATGCAAAGAGAAAAGAGGAAAATAATTTTTAGAATAAAATGGAAGATTGGATACATGTGACTTACATATATGAGAATAGCAAAAAGAGAAGAGGCAAAGGAACAAGGAAATATTTGAAGAAATAATGGCTGAGTATTTTCCAAAATTAATGGCACAAACCAAACCATAGATCCAGAAAGCACACACAACACTGAGAAAGATAAATACTAAAACATCTAAGCATATTAAAATCAAACTTCAGTAAAAAAAGTACAAAGTGAAAGTTTTGAAAGAAGTCAGCAGAAGAAAAAGAAATAAAACTTATTTTTCAGGAAAAAGGCTAAGAATTATGGAAGATTTTCCTTCTAAAACTCTGTTATCAAAAAGACAGTGAAGTGAGATATTTAGTGTTAAAAGAAAAAGCAAAATGAAATCTAAAATTTTATATCCAGTGAAATTATTCTTCAAAATTGTGGGCAAAGTAACAATTTTCTCAGACAAAAATCTGAGGAAATTTAACATCAATAAATCTTCCCTGCAAGTAATATTCTAAAAATTCTTTAGAGGGAAGGAAAATGATATCATGCAGAAACTCACATCTAAATAAAGAAAGGAAGAACATCAGAAAAGGAAAAATTAAAGCATTACATTTTTAAAATATTTTATTTTCTTATTAATTATAAAAGATATCTGTTTATTTAGAGTAATAACAACAATATATTCTGTGATTATAGTCCTTGGATAAGTTAAACAAATAACAGTAACATCATAGTGGACAGAAGCAGGAAATCAATGAAACTGAAAACAGAAAATAGAGAAAAATCAATGAAATCTAAAGCTGGTTTGGAATGATAAATCAAATTGATAAATCTGTAAGAAGGTAAACCAAGAAGAAATAGAGAATACAGAAATTCACAGCATCAGAAAGGAAAGAGGTATTATCTCTGTTGGTCCCACAGACATCAAAAGAATAGTAAAGAAATATGAACAACTTTATGCTTCTTAAATTAATACTTCATAAGAAATGGACCAATGCCTTGAAAAATACAAACTGCTGAACTCATACAAGGAGACTACCATATTTGGATATACCTAGGTATATTCAAGAAATTGAGTCAATAATTAATAACCTTCCTAAATAGAAAGCACCAGTTTTAGATAGGTTCACTTAAGCAAACATTTAATGAAAAAAATACAATAGAAATTGTAGATAAATAATATTTTTCATTAAATGTTTGCTAAATGTATTATTTCTCTTCCAAAAGGTAGAAACAGCAGGAATACCTTCTAGCTTGTTCTTTGAGGCTGGTGCTACTCTAATACCAAAACCAGAAAAAGAATCAGTACAAATAAAGAAAACTAGAGCAATATCTTTCATGAACATAGATGCAGAAATTCTTTACCTAATACTAGCAAATTGAATTCAACACCATTAAGAGAATGATAATAGTATCCCAGACCAATACAAAAATATTTGCAAAATACATTCCTGAAAAAGACTTGTATCTAAAACATAGACATGACGATTAAAATGTAATTCTTTAAAAAATTCAAATTTAAGAATAAAAAAAAAGTTTCATCAAAGAAGATATACAGATGGCAGATAGGTATATAAGAATAATCAACATCATTTATTATTAGAGAATTTCAAATATGGCAATAATGAGATACTGCTTACACCTAGTACAATAAGTAAAACTAAAACAATACAAAAAGCTCCAGCAATTACGAGTGGTGGTGAGGCTGTGGAGCAGCAGGAATATTCATTCATTACGTGTAGGAATGCAAAATGGTACAGCCAGTTTTGAAGACAGATAGTTTCTTATAATGCTAAACACAGTCTTACCACATGGTCCATCAATTGTGCTCTGAGATATTTGCCCAACTCTTACAAACTTATGTTCACCCAAAGCATACACACGAATGTTTATAAAATGTTTTCATTATCATCAGAACCTGGAAACTACCAAGATGTCCTTCAATAGGTGAATGAATAAACAAACTATGGCATATTCATACAATGGAATATTACTTAGTGATACAAAGAAAAACATTATTAAATCATATGAAGATATGAATGAATCTTAAATGCCTATTTTAGTGAAGGAAACCAGTCTGGAAAGCCTACATTCTATGATTCCGATTATATGATATTCTGGAAAAGGCAAATAAATCTACAGACAGTAAAAAAATCAGTGATTGCAAGGAGGAAAGGGGAAAAATTGAATAGGTAAAGTACAGAGGATTTACAGTGTGGTCAAACTACTCAATATAATACTGCAATGCTGGATACATATTACACATTTGTCAAAATCCATACAGAAGTGCAGTACAAAGGTTTAATAACATATGCAAATTAAAATATTCATTCAGACATTTAAAAATTTATTTACGCATTTCAGAGATCTCAGGATGAAATGCAATATATGACAAAAATTTGAGCTTATTGCAAATATATGCAACAACCACACTGAAGGTATTGGGAGAAAAGGTTCTTACTTAAGAAACTTTGGAAATGAATGGAGTGTGAGACTATAGGCAAAAGAACTGTGCATAAGCACTATATGCTAGTTAATAAATGTTTTTCCCATTAGTTAGCAATTTTGATACTGCTATACATTTATGCTGGAGTTAAATAATTACATAAATGGATAGTGGACTGTGGGATCCACATTTCATACCGTTGGAATGGGAATTTACAAATAAACGAAGGCAGAAGGCTAAGATAATCAATGTGGTAATTGATTTACATTGGAGACAACAGTTTAAGTCATGTTTAGCTAATTATAGATACAGGTGACAATGTTTATATACATCTCTATATACATGGATTAGAATGCACAGATATATTTCTTTGCTCTATCAGCTGAGAGTGCCTAAAAATGACATTTTGTTGGAAAAGTGTACACTAAGTACCCAGATCCAAGTTTCTAATGCAATTTTCCAATAAAAGGAATCAGAGTTTCATAGATAAATGACTGATTGTAGGTTTGGGGCTGGAAATATGTAAGATGCACCTGGATTATCTTATAGCACCAAAAACATGACAGGGTTAAACATACACACAAACACACACCTACATAAACACACACTGGTGAGGAGTCTGTCAAAGAGACACAGGATCCAATGAAAAGAGTTCTCAAAAAGCATGAATAGAACAATGAGCAAAGAAATAAAGCAGGATTGAATTTTAACCGAAATACAAAATAAATATGCATGAATCTTCACTTATTGAATAAATAAAGAAATGGTGGAACAAAAGCAAAACTTCCTTTCAGAAGAATACCAAATAATTTGTGTAGCTGCTTCACCCTCAAGAAGATAAGAGCACAATTCTCTAGCTTTAAAGTGAGGGATATACATAGTGACTCCCTTTCAAAAAATATAGTCAGAAAGGAATAAAAGTAGCTGCTTTATAGGGGAGAAATTTGACAACTACTGCCTTAGTCAGTGATCAAGGTCAACATCAGCAGTGACAAATCATGTTGACAGTATGTGCCATTGACATGATGCAATGAAAATGGTACATCTATTGTTGTCTTCCCAAAAAGGCATAACCTCAGTGTTTTGAAATGTGAGAAGGACATGAGATTTGGGAGGGGCCAGGAATTAGAATGATATGGTTTGGCTTTGTGTCCTGACCCAAATCTCACAAATTGTATCTTGACTTGTAATCCCCATATGGCAAGGAATGGACCTGGTGGGAGGTGATTCAATCATTGGGTTGGTTCCCCTCCATTCTGTTCTTGTGATAGTGAGTGAATTCTCATCAAATCTAAAAGTGTGGTTTAAAAGTGTGTTGCATTTACCCCCTTGCTGTCTCTCTGTGCTGACACCATGTAAGATGTATCTTTCTTCCTCTTTCTCCATGATTGAAAGTTTCCTGTGGCCCCTCAGTCATGCCTCCCATTAAGTCTATGGAAATGTGAGTCATTAAACCTCTTTTATTTATAAATTACCCAGTCTTAGGTAGTTCTTTATAGCAGTGTGAAAATGGACTAATACAGAACATTGGTATCAAGAGAAGTGGGGTATTGTTATAAAGATAATTGAAAATGTGGAAATGATTTTGGAACTGGGTAATGGGCAGAGGTTGGAATAGTTGGGAGAGCTCAGAAGAAGACAAGAAGACACGGGAAAGTTTTGAACATCCTAAAGACTTGTTGAATGATTTTGACCAAAATGCTGATAGTGATACAGACAGCGCAGGCTGAAGTGGTCTCATATGGTGATGAGAAACTTACTGGTAACTAAAGTAAAGGTCACTCTTGCTATGCTTTAAAAGAGACTGGTAGCATTTTGTGCCTGCCCTAGAGATCTGCAGAACTTTGAACTTGAGAGAGGTGATTTAGGATATCTGGTTAAGGAAGTGTCTAAGCAGCAAAGAGTTCAAGATTGACATGGCTTTTTCTAAAAATGTGCATTTATATGCATAAAGAAAGAGATGGTGTGAAATTGGAACTTATGTTTAAGAGGAAGCAGAGCATTGGAGAATTTGCAGGGAGACACCTGGTAGGAGATGATTGGATCCTGGGGGCAGTTCCCCCCATGCCATTCTCATGATAGTGAGTAAGTTCTCACGAGATCTGATGGTTTAAAAGTGTGTGGCAGTTCCCAAAATTGCTCTCTCTATATCCTGCCATCATGTAAGATGTGCCTTGTTTCCGTTTGCCTTCTGACATTATTCTAAGTTTTCTGAGGCCACCCAGTCATGCTTCCTGTTAAGCCTGCAGAACTGTTAGCCAATTACACCTTTTTTTTTTTTTTTCATAAACTAACCAGTCTAGGGTAGTTATTTATCACAGTATGAAAATGGACTAATACATTCAATTTAATAACAACAAGTATATCAAACAAATCCCAATAGGCATTTTACAAAAGACCTAATCCATGGTCCTCAAAACTGTCAAGGTCATCAAAACAAGAGAACTCTGATAGCTGTCAAGGTGTAGAGTAGCCTAAGGAGTCATAATAACTAATTAGATGGGGTTCTGGAACAACAACAACAACAAAATAAAAACTATGGAAATCTAAATAAAATGTAGAATTTAGTTAAAAAAGAAGACATACATGAGGCCAACAAACATATGAAAAAACGCTCATCATCACTGGTCATCAGAGAAATGCAAATCAAAACTACATTGAGATACCATCTCACGCCAGTTAGAATGGCGATCATTAAAAAATCTAGAGACAACAGATGCTGGAGAGGATGTGGAGAAATAGGAACACTTTTACACTGTTGGTGGGAGTGTAAATTAGCTCACTGATTGTGGAAGATAGTGTGGCGATTCCTCAAGGACCTAGAAATAGAAATTCCATTTGACCCAGCAATCCCATTACTGGGTATATATCCAAAGGATTATAAATCGTTCTACCATAAGGACACATGCCCACGAATGTTCATTGCAGCACTGTTTACAATAGCAAAGACCTGGAACCAGCCCAAATGCCCATCGATGATAGACTGGACAGGGAAAATGTGGCACATATACACCATGGAATATTATGCAGCCATCAAAAATGATGAGTTTGTGTCCTTTGTAGGGACATGGATGAACCTGGAAACCATTCTCAGCAAACTGACAGAAGAGCAGAAGATCAAACACCTGTTCTCACTCATAGGCGGGTGTTGAATAATGAGAACACATGGACACAGGGAGGGGAGCACTACACACTGGGGTCCGTTGGGGGGGAAATAGGGGAGGGACAGTGGGGGGTGGGGAGTTGGGGAGAGATAGCAAGGGGAGAAATGCCAGATGTAGGTGATGGGGAGGAAGTATCACACTGCCACTTGTGTACCTATGCAACAATCTTGCATGCTCTTTACATGTACCCCAAAACCTAAAATGCAATAAAATAAATAAATGGAAAAAGAATAGTATATAAATATTAGCTCATTAATTGTAATAATTGTACTATGCAAATGTAAGATCTTAATAATGGGGTCAACTAAATAACAGTTTACAGAAAATCTCTGTACTATCCTCATAATTATCTGCAAATCTGAAAGCGTTTAACAATAAAATATTATTAATAAAATATTACTTAATTCATATAGAATAGAAAAAAAGCCTAAGAATAATTTCATAAATTAAAAGTATTACATCAATACCCCGAAAATATATAAAAATAATTAAAATTACTCTGGGAAATAAACAGTTTCAGAACTAGTCATCTGTATAGAGGTGATAAAAATCTTTCCCATTTATGTTCTATCAAGATAAATGGAAGAATACATTTTTCTATATAATATTTCTGTCTTTAACTTTACTGTGTGATTTATTTTTTTAGCATTAGAAGTCTAAAATATTGTTTCAAATAACATATCTTTATTATAAAATTACTATATATTCACTGTAGAACATTTTGAAAGTATCAAAAAGTATAAAGAAAAAATAACAATAATTCACAATTGTACCAATCAGAGATAACAAGTTTTTAAGGATTTAGTACTTCATTTTCCAGCCATAATATTTTATTTTACTAAAATATTTAAAATGTTATATAGAATAAGTATTTCTATATTAATAGATAGTATTTAAAAGATTATTAAAGATCATTTAGTGAGTGTGTATGTGCCCTAGAGTTTGAGTACACTGTACCACTGGGCATATATTTTTGGGAAATGCAAATAAATTTACATATAATAATATTAGTGAGGCGCTATCATATAGATTATACCTACATAATGACATTTTGACTGAATGCATTTGCTAGTATATCAAATAAATCAAATAAAATTAAACAATTGAGTCTTAAAACTATCCTAACTAACATCCTAGACATAGAGTCACTTTGATTGAAAATCATTTTCACTTGTGAGGGAATCATTCACTCAATAAATATTTGCAAACCTATTATATGGAGGCACTATTCAAGGCCCTGTAAACAATAGCTAACCAAAGTGACGCAGTTCCTGACTTCACAGAACCTACAGTCTAGTGCAGTCAGGGAGAGGTAAATTACATGTGTTTGTGAGTAATATCATATAGTAATAAATGCTACTGAGAAAAATAAAGAGAGAAGTAGGATAGGGAATGAGCATGCATGGTCAAGGCAGAAGGATTGCTTTCTGATCATAGGATTCTGGATGGTTAGATTTTCAGAATCTAGGACAGATCAGAGTATTTTATAATTACAGAGGAAAGCACAAAATCAGGTTGGAAGTTTTGCAGGGTGATAGCATGGAAGTCTTTTCACGAATACCATAAATTCAAGAGCCTCTTTAACTTCTGTCCTGGTGACATGAAGGAGGGGTAAAGAAACCATTTTGAAATATGCCAGAGCATTCCGTTTTTCTTAACAAGGAATGCCCTCAGGAATTTTTTTTTTCCCTTTAATCAGAGTCTTACCTGTTGGGGTTATGTTAGGACCTCACTGATCTTGGGGATGGGAGATACCCAACGTCATCCCCCTCTAGCAGTTCTCTTCCAGTTAAGTAGGGTGAGGGTAAATGAAGAAGCATTTGGGAATTTTACAGCCCAGAGGTACAGGCAGGCTTATTAAGAGATTAAAACTTAATCATAAGACTACAGAGCCTATATGACTTTCACTACATTACTAAAAGCATATTTATTGTGATTTCTTTTACTCAGTACATCATGCTAACCTTTCGAAAAAAAATACAAGGCAGACCAACAGGCAAAACAACACAGTTTATAACAACTGAATAAAGTATCAGAACCAGAATCAGATGTGACGGGAATTTATTGGAATTATTAGACCAATTGTTAGACCAGCATTAAAAAAAAAACTATAATAAATACGCTAGGAGATTTAATGAAAAAGTAGACAATGTGAAAGAAGAGATGAATGATATAAGCATAGAAATAGAAATTCTAAGAAAAAAATTAAAAATGCTAGAGATAAGAAATGTTACAACAGAAATGAAGAATGCCTTTCGATGGAAACATGTCTTTGATGGGAAAAAAAATCTCTGAGTTTTAGGCGATGACAATAAAAACTCCCAACTCTACAAAACAAAGAACAGACTGGAGAAAATAATATATGAGAACAGAATGTCCAAGAGTTGTGGGACAGCTACTACAGATTTAACATATGTTTAATGCTAATAACAGAAGGAAAATAAAGAAAAAAAAAAAAAAGGAACAGAAGCAATCATAGAAGCAATAATGATTGAGAATCTTTCCAAATTAATGTCAGACACCAAACCACAGATCCAGAAAGTGAAGAGAACATTAAGATGAACAAATGATATAAAAGCTACACCTACATAAATAATATTTAAACTTCAGGAAATAAAATATAAATAAAAAAATACCAAAAAATAGTAAGTAAAGAAAAAAAACATCTTAGCTATGTAGGAGCAAAGTTAAGAATTGAATCCATTCTCTCCTCAGCAACAATACAAGCAATAAGACAGTAGAGTGACATGCTAAAAAAACATAAACCAATCTAGAATTCTGACCTTGTGAAATTATTCTTTGAAAGAGAAGGAGAAATACTTAAAAATGAATTGAGACCTTTTTTTTTTTTTTTGGCTGGTAGACTTGCTATACCAGCAAAGTCAAAAGAAGGTCTTCAGAGAGAGGAAATATGATATGATATATGTCAGAAACTTGGAACTACATAAAGAAAGAGCATTGGAAAAAACTAAGTGAAGGTAAAATTTTCATAAATTTGTTTTTTAAGTTCTTAATTAACTTAAATAGCAGTTTGCTCATAATAACAGAAAGTAATGTATTTGATTGTGTATGTTTATGTGTGTGTGTGTGTGTGTGTGTGTGTGTGTGTGTGTGTGTATATGCTTATGTATAAGAGAAATAAAAGATAACAATGATAGAAAGAATTGGAGAAAGGAATTAGGATTTTCTTTTTTATCATATGGTACTTGTCCTACAAGTGTTTCATAGTGTTTTTTGAAGGTAGAATTAGATTAGTTAGACATGTCTATGGTAAACTTTAGGACAACTACTAAAACAAGTAAAAAATAAATTATAATTATATGTTAAGAATGAGAGAAAATAAAATCAAATAAAATGTTCAATTAACCCTATAAAGGACAGATAAAGTGTAGAAGACAAAAATAAGAACAAAGACAATAAACACAGAAAACAGTAACAAATATAGTAGGTATTAATCAAACTATATAAATAGTTACTTTAAAAATCAAGAGTCTAAATACATCAATTAAAAGACTAAGATAGTAATAGTGTATCAAAAATCAAGACCTAACATATATTGCCAAAAAAAGAACTCATTATAAATATAAAGATGCATATACATTAAAAGTAAAGGGAAGGAGAAAGACACTAATCAAAAGAAAGTGAGAATAGTTATATTAATTTTAGATAGAGCAGACTTTAGAGCAAAGAAAGGTATCAGGGATAAATAAGGGCATTAAATAATTATAAAGGGGAAAATACTCCAAGAAAACATAACAGTCCTTAGTGTGTATGTGCCTAGCAACGACGTGTCAAAACACATGAAGAAAGAACAGATAAAACAGCAAGGAGAAATAGTTGAATACACTATTATAGTTGGAGATTTTAACACATATCTATTATAAATCTATCAATAGACAAATCAATCGAGCAGAAAATCAGTAAAGATATACTTGAATTTAACAACACCATCAATCAACTGGACATAAATAACATCTATAGAGTTTTTCACTCAACAACTGCAGAGTACACATTCTTCTCAAGAGTATATGAAACATTCACCAAGGTAAACCACATTCTGAGCCATAAAACATGTACTCACATATTTTGAAGAACAAGAATTATTCAATGTTTGCTCTGAGACCACGGTGGAATTAAACTAAAAATAGATTACAGAAATAAAGCTGGAAAATCCCAAAATATTTGGATATTAAATAAGGCATATCTAAATAATAATTGGTTCAAAGAAAAATCTCAAGACAAAACAGAATATTTTAAAGTAAATTAAAATAAAAATACAACTCATCAAAATGTATGGAATGTAGAAAAAGCAGCACTTGGAGGCAAATTTATAGCATAGAATGTGTATAATAGAAAAGAAGAAAGATTTAATGTTAATTACCTAAGCTTCCACCTTAACATATTAAGAAAAAAAGAGCAAATTAAATCCAAAGTGAGCAAGAGAAAGGAAACAAAAATCAGAGTAGTAATCAATAATATCACAGATAGGAAATCAACAGAAAAAAAATCAGCAAGACCAAAAACTGACTCTTTGACAAGATCAGTAATATTGATAAGCCTCTAGCCAGGTTACCTATGGAAAAAAGAGAAAAGACACAAAATGGTATTATCAGAAATGAAAAAGGAGACATCACCTTAGATACAACTGATATTAAAAAGATAATCAAGTCATATTATGGACAATTCTATGGCCATAAATTTGATAACTTATATAAAATGAACAAATTCCTTAAAAGATACACCTGCCAAAGTTCACACAGTGAAAGTTAGACAATATGAAGTGTCTTGTATTTATTTAAAAAGTAGAATCCATAATTAGTATTCCTACAAAACAGAAAGCACCAATTGCAGTTGGGTTTACTGTTGAATTCTACCAAACATTGGGAAAAAATTAAACAAATTCTCTACAATTTATTCCAGAAGGTGTAAGCAAAGGGAATACTTACAAACTAATTCCATAAGGCCAACATTGTCTGAATTCCAAAAGCAGACAAAGACATTACGAGTAAAGAAAACTTTAGATCAATATCTCTCATGAACATAGATGTAAAAATCCTCAAAATACATTAGCAAATCCAATGCAATATATTTAAGAAGAATTGCACACCATGACTAAGTGGGATTTATTCAAGTATGCAAAGCTCATTCAACATTTGAAAATCAGTTAATGTAATCAATTACATCAACAAAGAATAAAAATCATGTGGTCATATTAATAAATACAAAAAGTCATCTGACAAAAATTCAACTTCCATTGATATTGAGATCTCTTGGAAAGCTAGGAATAGAGGGAACTTCCTTACTTGATTTAAAAAAATATATAGAAAAATATACAGCTAACATAATACTTAATGGTAAGAAACTCAAGGCTTTCCCACTTAGGTAAGGAACACAATGAGACATCACCTCCCACCACTGCTTTTCAACATTATACTGGAAGTCCTAATTAATGCAATAAGGCAAAAAGGAAAGAAAAAGTGCACAGATACAGAAAGAAGAAACAAAACTGTCTTTGTTTGCAAATGACATGATTGCCTATGTAGAATTCTTTTTTTAAATGACAAAACGTTTCTTGAAATTAATAAACAATTTTATCAAAGGTACATGATAAAAGTTTAGTACATAAAAGTCAATCACTTTCATATACCAGTAGTAAAAAGTAAAATTTATAATTTAAAACACATTACCATTTAGATTATCCTTAAAAAGTGAAATGTGTAAGTATAAACCTAACAAAATATGTGCAAGACTTCTATGAAATAAAACTACAAAACGCTGATGAATAGTACCACAAAACGTCTAAATAAATGGAGAAACAGTCCATGTCCATGGACAGGAAGACTACCTATAGTCACAATGTCAGTTCATCCCAACCTGATCTATAGATGCAATGCAATCCCAGCACAATCTCACTAAGTTTTTTTCTTGATATTGACAAACTGTTCTTAAAGTTTATATAGAAAGGCAAAAGACCCAGAATAACCAACTCAATATTGAAGGGGAAGAACAAAGTCAGAGGACTAACACTCTGGTGACACAATACTTGCTATTAAGCTACACTAATTAAGACAATGTGTCATTGGTGAAAGAATATTTAAATAGATCAATGTAACAGAACAGAGCTCAGAAATAGGCCCATATTAATATAGTCAACTAATATTTAACAGAGGATCAAAGGAAATGCAATCAGGATGGTCATTTCAACAAACAGGGGTGCAACAACTAAACATGCACATGCAAAAAATAATCTAGATATAGATCTTAAATCATTTGCAAAAATTAGCTCAGAATGAATCATAGACCCAAATGTAAAATGCAAAACTACAAAACTAAAATTCAAAACTTCTGCTCTGTGAAATCTAATATGAAGTGAATAAGTCAAACTAAAGACTTGGAGAAAAATGTTTGCAGAAGACAACTCTGATAAATATCTGTAATCCAAAATATACTAAGAACACTTAAAACTCAACAATCAGAAAATAACCTGAATAAAAGTGGGCAAAAGTCTTGAACAAATTCTCACCAAAGAAGATATGCAGATGGCAAGTAACCGCATGAAAAGATGTTTGACATCATATTCAAACAATAATGCCATCATACACTTATTAGAATGACCAAAATCTAAAGCACTGACAATACCAAAGGTTAGTGAGGATATAGAGCAACAAAAATTCTCAGTTATTGCTAATGAGAATTGAATGTAACTTTGAAGACAGTTCGGCAGTTTCCCACAAAACAAATCGGACTCTTACCATACAATCCAGCAATGGTGCTCCTTGATATTTACCTAATGAATGAAACTTTATTTTCACACAAAAGCCTGCACAAGCATGTTTTTTGCAGCTTTATTTATAATTGTCAAAACTTGGAAGCAACAAAGATGTCCTTTACTAGGTGAATGGATAAATAAACTGTGATAGATTCAGATAATGGAATATTTCTCAGTGCTTAAAAAAATAAATTATCATCCCATGAAAAAGCATGGAGGAAACTTAAATACATATTACTAAGTGAAAGAAGACAGTCTTGAAAGACTAACATACTGTATAATCCAAACTGTATGCCATTCTGGAAAAGGAAAAATTATGGAGACAGTAAACATAAAAGTGGTTGCCAGGGTTTAGGGGAGAGGGAGGGATGAATAGGCAAAGCATGGAAGAGTTTTAGAGCAGTAAAACTATTCTTTATGGAACTACCATGGTGAATACATGTCAGTATATATTTGTCAAAACTCGAATGTATAGCACCAAGAGGAAACCCTTACACAAATTATGAACTTTGAATGATAATGTACTACTGTTGTGTGGAAAGTTGATAGTGTGTGAAAACTCTTTGCAATTTCTTCTCAATTTTTCTCTAACCTAAAATCTCTCTAAAATGTAGTTTATTAGTTAAAAAAATTAATGCCATGGCCAAGTTTTCTAAATAATATTCTGGTGAAAGAAAAAAGGGTCAATGAAATAACTTAATTTTTCAGACTTTTAAACATACATTGCCATAAAACATAACATTTTATAGATGTTTTCAGTAAACATTATTTACATATGGATTTACAATTGAAATAGGAAATTGTGAGTTCTTTAAAAAATGAAATTTCTACACCATAAACCAAGGTATTTCAGATCATATTAGCAATTGAGATAAAATTGAACCACATGATGAGGTTTGTAAATGTTGGTAACAAATTGAGCAGATTTTAATAGAAATTTAAGTTGGCATTTGAGATAACATTTGTGACTTATGGTTTAGGTTGGAAATGGTTGGTCATTTTTATTCTGTGGTTTGAACTCAGTGGACTGAAGCAGTATATGATGAGTTGCTTTTAATGTAGTTTTCAGATTTCTAAACTTTCTAACCTGAGGAGCTATATATGAAACCAGAAGTCATCCTTAAAGCCTTGAAGAAGTTTCTTCCATTCAAAGAAAAACACAGTAAACAATTACCAACAATTTCTACTAGGAGCTACAATTACAACAAAATCTACTAGCGATTTATTTTTCTCTACTTCTTTTCTCATTTTTTCTTCCTATACTGTCATTTACATGATTGCAGCTTTGTTATTTTCTTCTAGGATAGGGCTGGTTGACCAATGACATAAAAGTGAAAAGCGCTGAGGTGATGGAATCAGAGCAAATGCCATCCTTAGCTACATGTACTCTTATTGATAGAGCAATACAAACCGTTTTCTCTTCTTTCTTCACATACCACAGTCTGGAAGAATGTAGAAAATGTTCATTTCTTCAATCACTCAACGATTATTTATTGAGCACCTATTATGTGTCCGATCATCTTCTGGAATATAGTATTAAGCAAAAGAGGAATCACTTTGCCCTTACGGAGGTTATTATTGGTTGGGAGAGATGAACATTAATCAAATAATCACAAACAATGATAAGGGCTAGAAAGAGGCAGTGTGTATAAAAGTGCATAATAAGAATTTGGCTTAGGGAAGTCAAAGAAATAGTGTCCCTAAGAAAGTGAAAGTTAAGCTGGAGTCAAAGACTAAGTAGAAGTTAACTGTTGGAAGAAGGAGGAAAAGAGGATTCCAGGCGGAAAATATTTAATTCAATATGTTGGCATAGGTAGGGCTTAATATGATGAGTTTACTGTTAACATATAAAGGTACATTATACAAGAAATTGCTTATACAAATGCTACAGCAGACTTTGCATTAAAATGTATTTCAAACTCCAAATTATTAAATTGGTTTTGTTAGGAAGATGGGATCATAAGTGGGTCTTTATTCTTTTCTAGTTTTCTATAGTTGAAATACTTTCATATAATAGAAATATTTTACAAAAAAACCCAAAGTAGTTGAAATACCTGTATTGTGTTTTACCAAATAGCTGTATGAAACAAGGGTTTCATTATTTAAAAAGTAAGTTTAGAATTCAATACCTTATTTTTAATCAATGTAAACTTGTTTTTCCAAAAAAATATGACATTTTAAAAGTCCCATTTATAACATACCGTTCTTGGCATGGAGGACAGCCTTATAAGGGCAGGGGGTGCTCTAGCCTCAGAGGAACCTCTCAGCCAGTCAGAATGCTCATTATCAGTCTAATTATCCCCTGATAATTGGCCTGCCTGTAAGAATAATAGTCTGGGATGACTTAACTCAGTGCTGACATATTCACAGCATCCTACACGCTGCATTCTAAACTTCTTAACTTTTCCTTAAATATGGGCAGAATCTGATTTTATCTGTCAGAATACTTTATTTGCTCAACATTTAACTTCCTATGAACACTAAAGAACCAGTCTGCTGAGACTAGAGAGCACTCCTTGTTTGTACTAAACTTTGCAGTGTAGGCAATAAATCTTACATAACGTCCAGCTTTCTTATTTTGCCTGTATACAACATTGTCCAAAAAGACAAGCCTCCCTTCTCGGACTCTGTGAAATTTACTCATAGGATAATGTCCTTAGAATGGAGTCACTTGGCTTGTTAATGCTTACCAGCATTTCAACACTTCTAGATGGCTGGCTGATGTCCAAATGAGACTAGAGAATGGCCTAGGAGAGAAATAGTGATGGAATGTTTCAGTGGATAGCATATTTGCTTTTGTGTGTTTCTTGAAATAATTACATTGAATTAGATTAATGCTCATGGTATAGTGCTTTAAAGTTTCCAATTTCAAGATTAAAAATGTCCTCATTTTTATGTCTAGTCTTCCTGAAAACTTGTTAGCAGGATGAGGATGTTTGTATTCTTTAGGTCTCTCCTTTTTTAGTTGCAGAAATTCATCTGTTTAATAAATAGTTCACACACTGGCCAGAAACCAAGTGGACAAACTGTATTCACTAACCCTTTAATACTTGGCTCCTTTGTATAATGACCCAGCCCATTATTAGATAATGAAAGAGTGTATGAGAAAGTGGAAGATTATTTATGATGGAAACAAAATGAAACTAATGGGACAAGATTTGAAAGCTGTGATGCATGAAAGGTGCTATGCAGGCAGCTCTGGCACCATGACAAACAGAGATAAAGGCTCAGTGGGAAGCAACAGTGTGAACATGACTATGAAGAAGAAAGAATGGATTTCCTGAATGAATCCTTGCCATCTGGTGTTTGTTTAATACACAATGAAGGTCAAATGGCTACTGATCCTTTTTTCTATAGTCCAGTGACTACAAGAATGAGAGGAATCAATGAGTTTATCGATATGTCTGGAAATGACTCACCATATGATCTGATTGAGTCAATAAAACTCAAGTAACTTGTCATTACTCTTTCAAATGTGGTTTGGATACAGGATTACAATTCTGTATTTATTTTAAAGCCAGTTTGCTGAATCAAATGCGACAGGTACTTTTTTCCTAGATTAATGTCATGAAGTATTTGATTTTATATGTATGCATGCATTATAAGAAAGGTCAGGAGGAAAGTTTCTCATAAAGCTAAATGTTTCTCCAATCTTCAAATAGATCTGTTCATCACTTGTTTCTATTGAATGGTGGTGGATCAGATAAATCTTTTTCTTTTACTGTGCCTTTTCTCTATATGAGATTGATTATACACCTATTTTTTATAATTTATTCCTAGGGGACATATCAACTTTTGGTGAAATATGTTTATATATGTATTCTATGTAAACAGCATAAGCTTTTGGTATGTCATATGTAAGAGGAGCATATTACTTTATATTATGTTCTTTTTCCTACAGGTTGTTTCAATAATGTATGTCCACAGTGTGATCTTGGAACTCTTATCCTCTACTGCTGAAGTTGCAGGGTTTTCTGTTGAGTTCTTTTCTAAAGACTAAAATAAAAGATACTTTTCTCACATTAATATTTCTCAGCTGCCATGAAAACAGGGATAGGAGAAGCCAAAAATAGAGGAGCCAGCTGTGGGAGGCTGCTTTTTTTTTTTTTTCAGGACAACTCGGAAAAGTCTTTCAAATTCATTTCATAAAGAGTGTGTTAATGCAAATACTGCTTTACATGCCTGCACGCTATAGTTTAGAAACCGATATATGCTTAGCTGTCACACAGTGAATGTTATCTAACTGTTGTAGAAGTAGTAGAATTATTAAGTTTGTCTCTGTGGTAGATCCATTTAGGATTCTTTACCTTTTCTCTTGAAAAGACTCTCTTTCTGAAGCTAATTAAAATAGGAGAGGGGTGATTATGAAAAAAATCATCTTCTTCCTCAAGTAGACTCAGTGTGTTTTACTCTAGGTGTCACACATTTTGTTGTTGTTTTGACTTTTTCCCCTGAGTAACAAGTTTTACATGATCCCCTGACTATGTAAAACCAAGCAAAACAAAATCAAACCCCATCATTCCAGCCTGCAGAGGCACTATGTTTAATACACTGGCCTCCTTCAGCCTCCTTTTTCTTACGTAACTTACTACCTAAGTTACATAAAGAAAAAAATCATTTTTTAAATGTAACAGGTAATAATGTAAATACAATTTTATTACTTACTATTTTTTGCATAACATTTTGTCCATAAAACATTATGTCCATGAAGCCTTTTCTGATCTACTCTTCTACTCAAATAGAATGTTTTCTTTCCTTCCTTTGTGCCACCACTGTGCTGTGAAGCTATATTCTAACATTCAGAATAGTGTTTTTAACTCTATTAAAAACTCAAGAGGTTTTTAACCTCCAGTACCTTTAGCATATAGTTTTTAATTTTTTGTTCACCAGATTTAAGTCTTAGAAAGTCTTACATGTGTTTAGCAAGACAAAAAATATGCATCTAAGGTTAACCCTGCAGACAACAGTAGATAATCTCCTGGCACTTAGAATTGCCTATCTACTGAAGATGTTAACACAGTGGGTTGATAAGACAGAAATGTTGCAAAATTGCTTCCTATACCTGGTGAGAATTTAAATTATACAATGTAGAAACGCCCTTAAAACTTAAGCTACTAATATTCTGTTGGGTTGACAGATTAACTGCTTAATGGCTGGCATGCCTAGCCTTGACATATAATGACAGTGAAGTTGTATAATTTATTACTAGATATGAAATGATATTAGCTTTTTGACTTACTGGCCATTATTTCAAGGTCCATATAGATTCATCTGGCCTCAGAGGTCTGTTGATAGCAAATGCCATTCATGTAGGTTGACAGGCCAACAGGGCTGTGGATGTTCTGCCTACACTTTGAGGTAACTTAGAAGATAACTGAATTCAGTTAGAGCTTGCAAATTCTGAGTACAGAAATGACTTTCAGGTTAATTGTCTTAGATTTTTATCAAGGTGAAAGGTGCAATAGAAATGTCAAAATGTGATTACTGTTATTATATTTTCTGTTATCAACCAATAGCTTTATTTCTTATGACTCATTTATTCAAAAGTTGGCATAAAACTAAGAAGCAGTTCTATATTCAAACTTTAAATAAAGAAAAAGTAAATTTGGGATTTATTCAACATAAATAGACTTTATCATATATAATTTTTGTCAGATCCGTGAATTTTCACTCTATGGCTATTTTTCCTGTTGTTCTTCTTTGAAACAAAAAATATGTGTGTGCATATTGTTTTTTAACAGATAAATGTTGGGATTATGCAAATAACTAGTAATTTTAGCTATAGGAAATCTATTATGTCTCTACTATACTTGCTTGTCATTTTTTAGGATACAATTCATTAGATTAAAATGTGTTTCTTCATCTATTTTTTATGACTCTTTTCCTTTGGTTAGTAGAGGCTGACATTAAAAAATATCATGCCCAAAAGAAATGACCTTATATCCAACCATCTTAGCAAAAACAATTGCCTGAATCATCGGATTGTGGCAATTCACTGTGATCAACAAAAGTCATAATCCCTTAGTCATATTTACTAAAGATATCCCCTTCTCAGAGTTAGCTTCCCATCTCTTCCACTGCTATTGATAACTAGTATAAACTAAGAAGAACATTTCCTGGTTTTAACTACACTGAAGAGTTCATAGTTTTCCATAACAACCAATTATAAGAGAAAGATAGTTGATTTCTACTCATGATATTAAATTGTATTAAATCTGAGAGAGCTATTTCATTAAGCACAACCTGAAGGTTCCTATGCAATATACAACAGAAATAGACTCTTTAGATTGTTATATTATTATTAGTGTCATTATTATTATTATTTTGCCTCTGGGCTACTCTTGAAAGCTTCAAATCCATGGTTTTGGTTTTGAAAAAATTATCTGTGCAATATGTTTTTTTTTTTTTTTTAGATGGAGCGTCACTCTTGTTGCCCAGGCTGGAGTGCAATGATGCAATCTTGGCTCGCTGCAACCTCCACCTCCCGGGTTCTAGTGATTCTCCTGCCTCAGCCTCCTGAATAGCTGAGTTTACAGGCGCATGCCACTATGCCCAGGTATATATATATATATATATATATATATATATATATATATATATATTGTATTTTTAGTAAAGACAGGGTTTTCACCACGTTGGGCAAGCTGGTTGAACTCCTGACCTCAGGTGGTTCACTCACCTCAGCTTCCCAAAGTGCTGGGATTACAGGCATGAGTCCCCTAACCCAGATGCCATGTAATTTTTGAAGTGATTAATGATAGACTGCAGATAGAGCTGATTAGAATAAATGTGGTGAACAGTAGACCTGTATGTATGGATAAAGCTAAATATCAACTCAGGATTTTGCATTGAGTAGATACATATTCTCTGCTTCACTTGGAGATTGTAAGGCTCACTTGCTCTAGCAACAATAAAGTCTTAATCCGTTTTTTGACATATTTTTAGGTATCAAAAATGGATAAGAAGCACAGTGGTGATGAGGAGTATTTAAACATGCTGGGCCTTTAAGAAAATCCAATTTAAATTGCACAACTAAGGCAAAATCTAATTTTCATTATAAATATATACCTTTTTTAAGAAAATGACATTTCATACATTTAAAATAATAATTAACTTTTAAATTTACATTAAAAACAGCCTTTCAAAATAAGCTACACATAGCTCAAATGTTGTGTCTGTGTGTGCATGTATTATTGCATTTTATAATATTTTCTTAGGTAGTAAATTGAGAACTTACTGTATAATATATCTCTCCTGAAAATCATTTGTTCAGCTTTTGGACAGTGTCCCCTGAGGGCTTTGTTAAAAGAGATGGTAAATCTTGTTTTAGATTGAGATGGAAAAAGTATTATATTTCTTTAAAAATGAAATACATATATAATATTTCATATTTTATACATATTTTATATCAGTATCTAAAAGACTATGGCCTTTTTAGCCTGACTTTGCCAAGCTAGTGTCCAACAAATGGGCAAGCAATGAAACAATGGAATGGAAATTCTGATAGCACAAAGAACTTGAGCAGGAAGATGACCAGAGAGGATCAGGTAATTAACCCCAAGAAGTTGGGTTCAGTGCCTTCATTGGGGGATTAGAGAGGTAAAATAAGGTCATTTCTCTTGTATAGAGGAAGATAGATGGGTCAAGAACTGAGAAACATGGCCACGGAAAAGAGGAAGAAAGGGCATGGTGCTACTTTTCATTTCCTGCTATGTGACAAAGGTCAAAATGATGGCACTTCCTGAACTTTGAAGAGGTTATCTTCCTTTATTGAGATTAACTTGCCAAAGTCGCATTCACTGAACTTCTTAAAAACAGCAATGAACATTTCAGAATGAACTTCTAAAGCACAAGTATTCTCGACTCCATACTGAAAAATTTCCAGGAAAACAAAGCATGGAGAGGTAGTCTGGATAATACATTAGATCATAACTATACTAAGCAATGTGGCCTATTTACAGACAAATTGCGAGTCTTTGTCTCTCAAAATAGATGTCAAAAGACAACCATTAACACACAAAAAAAACTAATATTTTTGCAGACAAATATAACAATATCTATTCAAATATCTATAAACTTTGAGAGTAAGATATGATTTTTTTCTATTTGTCGTAACTCCTTTATGTACAATGCCATAAATGTTTTTATTTATTTTAATCACAGGTTTAGAGAGTCCAAGCATTTTCTTATAATAAGTAACTTAGTTTCTCCAGAGTCCCAAATAAGAATGGAATCCAAATTAGAATGGTGTATTAAGAAGAGTAGCCTACCTGACTTAAAGATCAACTCTCATTTTATCCTGACCATCATTTCACTTTGTCTTTAAAGCCTTATTTGAGTCTTATGAAAATCTAGCCATTGAGAAACTTGCAAATTTTCTGAGCTCCCACCAGGTATTTTTGTGGTTTTATTGTTTAATTTTGCCTTACAGTTAAGGAAATAGCTATCTATTCTCTCTGTCTCTCTGTGTGTGTGTCTCTCTCTTCTTCCCTCTCCGTATCATTTATCTACCTACCTACCTATCTATCTACATATCTAACGATATCTACCTATATAACACTTTCTACTTCGTGATACTGACAGAGGTTTGTAGTTTCTAATTTGAATGGATAGAAATCGATGAGGTCTATATGATGTTCAGTGACAAATGTAAGTGTTTATATGGCTTGTTTGGACAGGTATAGCTTTTTATAAATGCTAACAGATTGTGATTTCTATTTTTTTTTTTTTGGTTTTTGTTATATGGTAGCATTATTTACTCAGATCCCAAGAATTAGCTAACTGTGCTTGTGAGAAAATTTTCAAAAATTTTAGAAATCCACATAATTGAAGAAAATACTTTCTCTCACCAAATTGGAATGGAAAACAAGTTTAGAAATTGTACACATCTTTGAATTCCAGTGACATCAACAGTTACAAATCAGGTTTCTTCCCTGCCTTGTTTGGGATGTATGCAAACTGAGTTAATATAGTTCATCATTTTTCACTCAGAGAAATTTTATGACTTCATTTTTAGAAATGAACTCAAACGCAATTCTCCCTTGATTGAGTGACTAAGGCAGTGACTTTACCATGGTATATTGTGGAGGAGAAAAAAATATCGATGAGTCACAGGAGGTTTTGATGAAAGCACAGATTTTATTCCACTTAGTGACTCATTTGTGACTTTTCTTTCTCTTTGCTTACTTTAAGTGTTTCAATCCCCCTCACTCAAAGTAAAGAGATCAGGGGCTGAAAGACTATAAATTTCTTCTTT
Source organism: Sapajus apella (assembly GCF_009761245.1). NCBI lineage: Eukaryota > Metazoa > Chordata > Mammalia > Primates > Cebidae > Sapajus > Sapajus apella. Next base: position 13,701,575 of record NW_022436990.1, read on the forward strand.
CTCTACTATAGAAAAGGCAAGGAGTTAAAGATCCCATGAGGGAGGTTGTTCCAAAGAGGAGGTTAGAGGTTGATCTAGTTCTCCTTTCTTTAACTAATGAAGCTAAGGTAATTATTAAGTTTCAACTCTGACTTGATTCCTAAGATATATTGATTGTGGTAAAATCAGAGCACTGATTCTCTGTTTCTACTAATATTCTTGAGGTAATTATTGAGCTTGTTTCTGTGTACAGGCCAACCTTCCTTTTCTTCTTCAAGGAATTCTGGTAGTCTCTTTGCCTCACTGGCCACTCGGGCTGGCCGGCTAGTGTTTAGCTTAAGCACTAGTCTGGGTGAGAGAATGGTGATGGTGGAGAATGATTTATAATAATCTTATTCAGATCAATGAACAGTGTTCTGCTATTTTGACACTCTTGCCATATTTTTTTTTCCAGTAAGATTTCACCTATTAACAAATGATACATAAAATGCAGTTTTTCTATTCTGAGAAATAAGAGCTTAAGCAACTAGGGTAGGCATTTTTTTTCTGGTTTTATGTCACATGGCATGATATAAAATGAAAATATTGCATTTAAGAATGTCAGGGGGGAAATGTACTTGGCAAGCACTAAGGTTCTTCTGAGGATTGTGAAGCTGTCTTTTGCATTACAGATAATATATAAACAGGAAGAAGATAAAATTGCTCCTGCTTAGTTGTCAGATCATGCTAACAATTACAAAACATTCTAACCTGGCAAAGTCAAATATGTGGATTTAAAGCTTATAATTTCTTCAATCATGTAACAAATATACTGAATACCTTCTCTGTTTTATATGAATCAAATATTATTTGGGAATATATATATTTAAAAGCAGATAGGCAAAGTTAATAATATTCTTTGAGGTAAGATATGTTTTTAAGAAACATGCAAAAATGTAACTTTAAAAAGTAAGTTTTATTTATATTTGCTACATAATGGTGTTTCCTAATTATAATCACTGCTTATAGCTTATAAAATCTCACCAAATTACAAAATTTTGAGTGGCATAGAAAGTAGCTTCTAGTAATAGACACAGACATATGCAAATTAACTAAGCCCAACTGTATGCTAATTGGCTAACACACCTCTCATTTAACCAACAGTGAGCTATTCCACAAGTATCTAGAAATCAAATGGGTGACTGTGTAGGTGTAAATGCATCTCTAAATTAATTTTCCAATAATAGACAATCTCTAACAAACAGAAACTTGAAAAAATAAACAAGCATAAGGACAGAAGGATATTTTGTGTGTGATTTTAATAAGTATCATGTTTTTTGTGTTTAGATGCTGTGGAATTTCATCAACCACACACAACATAATAAAAGTAAACTTGACTAAGATTTTCTATACACAACGAGCATTTGGTGTCACTACAAATAATTCATTCTCTTTTTAACTATTAACCACCCTGTTAAATAAGGCCAAAACAACTACTGTATGTTCTATTAAAAAGCAATATTTTTCCCAGAGTCACTATCAATTACAAGAGTATGTCATATATTTATTCATATATATTTACTAGATTTGTGCCTATACACACAAATATATTTTTGTAAAGTTTTTTTTAGAGTAACACACAATTTCCATGAATAGAGAATAAATTATTGGAACACATTAAAATAAACAAGAATCAGTGATATTATGATTTGCCCATACTAATATCTGTACCATATTCATAGAATTATAGAGCTTGAAAGGGTTCTTAGAGGTGTTTTACTAAAATCTCTCTAAATATTAGACAACAAAATCGTAATTAAGCAACTTGTCTACTGTTATGTAATTAGCTATATGTAGATTTAAATTTTGGTGGTTTTTAAAAACTTTCTATGGCATACAAAACATTCAAATGGCATTAGAAACAAATTTCTGATACTAAAATCCAATGCTGTTTCCAAAATTAGACATTACTACAGTACTAGATACAATTGACAAAGCCATAGACTTCTCTCAATTTTCTTCCAAATTTGTCCATCTTTAAGTTTCATCCTTAGAGTAGCATAGATTTAAAAGAATTCATAGCTGCATAAATCATATATCCTCATAGTTTATTTGTTATATGAAATAATAAAATTTTACTTTAAAATACATAATAATATAATGAAAATACATGATATACAATGTATTTTCATTATATATAATGAAAACAGGAAATACATGATATATAATGAAAACAGCAATCACAAATTACAGATATAAAATGTAAATTTTCTCTTTTATTGAATTCCACATAATATTCTTACACTTTCACATTTTAATCCACAGAGAGAATCCAAAGAGAGTATCAAAATAACATTGTAAATGTAAATTGTTGAAACTGGGTTAGTAGCAAAAAAAAAAAATCCATTTTACTGGGGTTAACATTAAGAATTTCATCTCTCTTTTCCTTTATTTATAACTTTGACCACGTCTTTATAAGTTTTTGTGCTGATTAATTTAGCAAATCTAACTTCTTACACAGACTGCTTTAGAAATTACCACCATGCTGTTGCAGACATTAAAGTTACTGATACTCATTTCATTAATATATACTCAGTCACATATAAGCTCACAGAGATACCAATAATTAGAATAAGCACGGTAAGAAATGTGGACCTTTGTTAAACATTATGATAAAATTCTCTTCCTTTAGGTCCATTACAGACATATACCTTTTACATCAAAAATGCTTGTAACAATAATTAACACCTATTGGTGCCTATATCAAACAACAACGTGAAAGCATCAAGTGATTTTTAAATGACACTTGCATTGTGACAAGTGGACTGAAGAATGTATTTACTGAAATTGCTTAAATATCAAGGGCAAACTGGTTGGCAGATGACACAACAGATGTTAATTCCAGTCCTCTCTTCTCCTTTCCAACCCAGAATTTTCACAGCAATTGGTGGTCTAGGGTGCTGTAGTTCAATCAGTAGTTATACCCTGTTTCTAGCAGTTAAACATGAATTATTTCTTATAATAGAAGTAGCTTTTTAATAAGAATTTTAAGAACATGAACATTTATTCAAATTGGAAATAATTTTTCTTTGGGGGGGTTTGTGAGGATCCCATAAATTTTGACACTGCTTAATATATTGGCTTAAGTATAAAATATTGGCACTTTAAATGGCATTCTCAGGTTAAGTCTAAAAACACAGTCTCTGCTTATACAATCACCTTTGAAAGAGGGTAATTAGTGACCAGTGGCTAAGAAGACCTCTGTCTTGAGAGGTTATGCCTAAGCCTCTTGAAGATTCTCCATGTAAACAAGTCGGATGGCATCACTCATTATCCCTTCTTTGTTTACTTGGAAAAAGGTTCAAACTATTTAATGAGAGGATTACACCTACTTCAACTCTATTGAAAAAGATTAATTGATATTTTCCTGTTGGAGGTTTCACCGCTTGCATTTGGCTTTCACTCGCCTATTGTTATTGATGCTGTGATCAACAAAGCAAAGTTCTTAAAGGTTATCCAAATTTCACAGCTCAGCATTATTCAAACTAATTATGTTTTTTCCTTGACTCATTGATGTTGACTTCCAAGGACTGTTAACTTGTTGTTCAAAGAGATTATGTTTTAAACTTTACTTGTCTGAATAGAAAATTTTATGACTAGAATCTGGATATTTTGGAAAATGTTGCTAGCTATATTATAGATAAAGTGGAGCACCTACTCAAAATGGAATGTTAAAACATAGAGCCAAATTTCCGTGAAAACCTAAAAATAATGTCATTTTTCCATCCTAATATATTTAAAAGATTTTGAAACATAACTGTATATCTTACCATCTTCATGGGAACACAATATAAAAAACAAGACCCCCACCATTTTGAGATGCAATTCTGTGATAGAAATCTTCATAAAATTTTTCCCCAAAAAATGTGTGTATTATGGACATATGGCTGCATATTTGGATAACACCATTTGCATTTTTCAAACTTGCATTTTTTTAAGCACTAGCTTGGCTTTTGCTGTCAGAATGGCAAACTGCTAGTGTATTCATCTAAAATTCCTAGTTTAACTCTTTGTCACTTTAACATTTTATGTAATGCTAATATGTTCACCTTTTCTTAAAAAAGTAACCTAATATGTTGGAGGCAGTAAAATAAGAAAGACTTTTCAAACCATAAAGTTTAATAATAGGAGGAGTCACATCATAGCGTGAAAAAAAAGGATAGTGTCAAAATCTGATCTTAGAAAAAAATGTTTTTGAAAATTACTGGGAGAAAAAATAGCGTGTTAAAATGATTTTACTTCAGATTAATTCCCTGGAAGGATTTGTGATTTTTATAGTTTTCTAGAGTTATTTTGTAAAAGCAGTTTTAGTTCCTGAACATTTAAACATAACAAACTGGAATATAGAACACTAAAAAAAATGATGATGTGAAAATAAAGATAACAACAACCCTGACATTAGTAACTTATGGAGATTCTACTTTCAAGGGAAACGAACTTCATTTGCTGCATGCTTTCTAACACATATCCTTACATTGCTTTATGATACATTTTCTCTGTTCAAAATGAGGCACATGAACACATGGCCTTACCACAGCACTTCAAGACATGCTTATTCCAATATCCTTCACTCCCCAAACAAGCAATCTTATTTAAGTGAATCAAGTACCCGCTTATAGTTGAATAATTTTCTCATCTTACATAATTTATATATATCAAAATTTATGTTATATAAAGAACATGTTATGACTTATAAATTAAATTTCAAGTAAATTATGCCTTTGAATTGACATTACCAACAATTTTTTTTAATTTTCAGATGACCTGAAGGTCCATGCTCCTTTTTCTATATATGTTAAAATATGTACTATTTTAAATATTGCAATATTGTGCATATATTTGGACATATTGTAGACATATTTGGACATATTGTGGACATATTTGGAATATTTCAGTTTTTGTCTTAATTGACATACTATATGGCTACTTATATTCCCAAGCCACTTCAATCTGCTTCTTTCAAATTATGTTTTGCAATGTGTTTATCTAATTATTACTTATTTATTAGTTTCAGCAGAAGTATTTAATTAATTAGCATCTGATGCAAAGACAAAAGTAAATATGAACACATAAATTATGCTATTGAATAGATACAAATTTTATAGGTCCTAATGCTGGCACATACAGTTAACGTTATTGATTTAGTTGAGTACATTAAAATAACATAATAAAAAATATTTTACCACAAGGCAATATAGTACGACCAGCATATCAGCCATTTTAGCCTTCAAAATTTAAATGCATAGCTTAACACCGAACATATTGATTATTTTAAATAGTCATCCTATAATAAATATGACATTATCACTTCAAGTCTGGGCAGTTGTGTTAGGTGATTAGAGAGTAGGGATGTAATCAGAGGAAGTACTATGAAAGATAATCTTTCTTTATTCCCTTCCTTTGAAACACACAGAGGGAGGAACTATGGAATAGCAATAATTGCTGAACTAGCTGTTACATAATCTGTGCTAAATGATGAAGTAATGATACTTAACAAGCGATCATCTATCCCTTTAAATATTGAAGATGTCATATACATTCAATTGCCATGGCTGATGTTCTTATAGTGAATTTAAGAATTTTTTAAAAGTATCTGGAAAATATTTTTAAGAATTCTTCAGGAAATCCTTCGACACATGTATTTTTATTATTCAATATATGGCATACAAAATACCAGATAAGAGTTAAAGAAAGCTGAGTTAGAGAGGATTCTAGCTCACAGTCTAAAACTAAAGTACCTAGTTTAAGGTCATTAACACAAATTGTTATCAATTCACCTTTAATTAAAAAATATATATATATATATTAACGTCAAAACATGATTATATAACTGATATAAGATACTAGTAGTTTAACCTCTAATGAAGTCTTCACCCCAGTTTTAACACTGTTGTAAGTAAAGGAATACAAAACTATAAACCATTAGTGGAAGGTGATAAAATATGATCATATTTTAATAATTGATTTTAAAATCAAACATACTTAATTCAATTATTAAAAGGCATAACTTAAACAGAAGGAACGCAAGACTTAAACAAAGCAGAAGACAGCTGTCCAGAAATTATCAATTGCTAAAGCACACAGATTGTGATTAAATTTTAATGCGGCTTTTAAGCAACAATTTTGCTTATCAGAGAGAAAGAATCACAGAGAAAATATTGTTATTGATTTCATCATTTTAGGTGTAACTGATCCTTTAAGTAATTTTTTTTTTGCTTTCAGTACTGCTTTTTAAAGTGACCATTTATATTGGGCAAATCATTAGAGGGTCTATTCATTTAAAATTCTAAGCCAAATGTATACATTGCTCTCTAGTGCACTGAAAGTCACATCTGTTGAAAATAAAACACAACATCCAATCCATTGGATAAAAACAAAACACAACTGTAGAATAGCTGGGCAGTCAAATCTTGTAAATTAAATGACATTGAAAATGATATTTTAATTAATTTTTTAAATCAGGGAACCCAGTCTTTGAGATTAAAATACATCGATTACCTTTTATGTAACCAAAGTAACAGTAAGACAGATGGATCCACTGGAGCATTACACTAGTTTTAGGTTAGAAACTTGGAGTAGGAATAGGTTACAACTTTTTTTTTTTTTAAATAAATAGAATGCTACCTATGTTGGCTCTCTGGATAAAGATCCTTATAGTATCATTTGTCAATCAAATTAGTTATTTAAAATGAGAAATAATTATGCTTTTTCTTTATTTTCCAGTGGACCATAATTATCTAACAATGTATGAGATTGTTAATGTCAGAAACTTCAGCTCCCTGGATATGTGTCCATGATGAGTAACTAAACATTAATTATAAATTTAAGAAATATGTGTACATGTAGTTATATAATTATATGTATTTATTTATTAATTCAGCAAATGTATACTGAATCTTAGCTGAATGGTAGACTTTAGGCCAGATACCAGTGTATGCATACACATCAGTAAGTTCTCATAATAAATAAGCATATATGAACTTGCATGTAAGACATAATATCGACAACTTTTTCTTTAAAGCATAGTGACAAGAAGTTTATGAATTTGTCAACGTGAAGTTAACTAAAAGCCTTATATAATGCAATACCTTCTTAAAAGATTGCAAATTTTCCTATTTTTAGGAATGTAGGACATATCTTTTAAACCAAATGAGTTTTAGTATGGCAAAAATATATGGTCTAAATTTTTGCCACTACTCAGCTCCTGTATTTTGAAAAATTATTCACAATTTATTACTCTATTTACGCCTATAGCTTTACAAAATATTCTGAATTGATTAAATTTGTATTGGTCTAACTGGCCACTGGCAACACAGAAGAACAAAGTAGCTAAAATTGTTTCTATGTGTCCAAAACATCTGGTCATGGGAGATACAGATACAGAGACAGAAATGAGGTAATTGATTGAATTTTTTCACTCTTCAGCCAACTTTGCAACAGCTAGGCCAACTATTAGTAAACGAAAGAGCATTTTTTGCATCTTCTTATTTTTGTACTCAAAATAGAGGTCTAAGAAATCATACAATCTTGATGGCCACACATAGTTTTAAAAGAATTAATCTCCTAAGAAGCAGGATATGCATCAATTTATCACTGTATTTAGTGTTTTCCTGGTATTTTGCAATCATTAAGTTTAAAAATTTTCTGACAACTAAGTGAATTCTTACTTCCAAACAAATTATTTTAATTATTGATAACCTACATAAATCAAGTTACAGAAAACATTTAGATAGTCCAACACAGACCACGGTCCAACAGTCATTTCTTGTTTATATTGTTTGTTATTTTTTTGGTTAAGAAGGTGAGGGAATCTGAAGTGAAACATCATTTTAGTAATATCTTCAATTTTGAAAAAAGAAAGGCAATCTGGTTCAAATTTTATCAAAACCAAATTCTTAATTAATATTCTGTCACTGACATAAATAATTGCCCTCAGGAATATTAGGTAATTTGAATTTTTAGTACATACAGTGATGTAGCATGTTCCTTCATTTGGTCTTGTACAGAAAAACAAATGGTTCTTGTTTGAACTTTGAATATTCTAATCTTAAATTGTTTATTACATAAATGTTTAATTTGTTCAGTTAAGGTCGACATCACTTAGACTAAGATTTATTCTAAACATTTTAAAATTCAAAGGTATCATTATACACATTTGTAAAATATAAATTCTATTTGCTAAAATCCTTGAATTAATTAAGCTATCTTTAAAAATACCTATTTACTGAAATTATAGAAGACTCTTAATCACATATAGGACCAATTATGCTTCTGTTATTGAGCGAGGTCTGCAGTGACCTCAGGTATGACAGTGTTCTCCTTCAATGACTCACTGTACTCTGATCACTGAATAGACTACCAATAATTCCTAGGAGGTAACAGTCATGAACCAATTCATTCTTTACAGCCTGGACATATTCTACTACTACAATTAATTTTTTTCATAACTGCTTGCCTAATCAACTTTTGAAATAAGAACAAAATTTCAGTTTCTACAACTTTTCTATCACTCATCTCATCTCCTTACCTTACCAAATCTCTATCAAACATGATTTATAATAAAATTTTGTTTCTATGTTACTTGTTAAACTTAGGATCCAATTTTCCTTTTACCAAAATGTAGAAATAACTCATTCTCTTCTGCTTTACCTATGTTAGGCAGTCATTTCTACCATTATTTTAATTAAATGTTATTCATTTTGTCATAGATGTAATTTTTTTAAAAAAATCACATACACACATTCTTGGTAGTAGTGATGAGACACACATGGAGGAAGGTAGAATCAAATATTTTTTGATGGTTAATTTTAATGAAGCACAAACACTGAGACAAACTATATTCTGTGAAGGAGAACTTTAGTGGGTTATAAGTCCTTGTCATCCTTGAAATTAATGCTTCATTTAAAAGATGACACTTCAGACTCCATTTCTTTGAGTATGCCATTGGTAGAAGCAAAAAGAAGTGTTGCTGTTTTCCTAAGTATACCACCTGTTCAACCAGGATGAATCACATCACATGGTCCTCTTGAGCTCAAATATGAAACTATGGAAGACAGACAAAAGGAACTGCTTGGGGTAACATCATTAAACTTTTCTTCTCCCCTCACCCTCCTGTTTACTGGTTTACTGGACACTGTTTCCCTTGAGCTGGTTTCAGTATACGTACTGTAAAATTAAAGCCCATATCATTTTGGTGAGGATTTGTTACTAATAATGATAATAATCATCATGTGCAACACATTTGAACTCCTTCCATATATTACATGCTATGCTGACGCTAGTTCATTTTATCCCTTAAAACTTAAATGTTGTTCTATCATGACCTCATTCCCATTGCTGGGAAGTAACTCATGTGTCTGCATCATCATGTGGGCATTTCCAATCTCAATACTAAATAGTTAATTCTTAAGGGCTGAAATTTAGAGAAGGAACAGAGTAGAGTTTTGAGTATGAACATGGGAGTTAGGCATATTTATGAAGGAATCTCTAAGCCACTACTAGTTATACGACCTATAGCAACTCACATAACCTTCCTATGCCTCAACTACCTTATTTGAGAAACAGACAGAAAAATATCTTTCAGGGCTGGGGCGTGGTTGTACATGCTCTAATCCTAGCACTTTGAGAGGCCAAGGCATGTGGATCACGAGGTGAGGAAATCGAGACCATCGTGGCCAGCATGGTGAAGCCCCATCTGTACTAAAAATACAAAAATTAGCTGGGCGTGGTGGTGTGCACCTGTAGTCCCAGCTACTCGGGAGGCTGAGGCATGAGAATTGCTTGAACCCTGGAGGTGGAGGTTGCAGTGAACCAAGATCATGCCACTTCACTCCAGCCTGGGCAACACAGTGAGACTCAGACTAAAAAAAAACTATATATATTATATATATATAATATATATACTTATTTATCTTGCAGGGCTTCTGAGAAAATATAATGAAATAATATCTAAAAGCATTCAGCATTGTGTCTGTCATGGGTTAAGTATTGAATATACAAAACCTATTGTTAATATTAACAAATTATAATAGCACAAAATGGCGGAATTCCATGAAATTCTATTATGGTTTATTCTAATCCTTTTTATACTTATTAATCTTTTTGTTCATGAGGATTACCTGCCAGGAGGAATGAAACTGATAGCTCGAAAGGAAGTCAAACCCTTCATGGTGGCCCAGAGCAAAACTGGAATACAATCAGTTGTTAGGAAATAAGCATATAGATACGTTGGAGTTTCCAAGCTGCCACTTTAGAGTGTAACACTTCTCCAATGAGAGTAGTGTAATTTTTCAGACAAGAGTTTATTACATTTTCTTTTGTTTTTCCTCTGTTATGTTTTGTTTTTTCTTATTGGTATGTGGCATTATCCTTGCTCTCAATGTGAAGATCTCCATTTGGAAAGAGGCTGGAGTTACTATCTACAGATCCTATTATGCATTTTAGATTTGCAGAAGTTCTCTTCTTTCTCTCTCCCAAGGCCTATATTTGCAGATTATCTACAAACTATTTTAAGAGTTATTAATATCATTTTGCATGTCTTTCAGGAAGTATTTGAGTAGGCATAAGTGTATTTTTTGTTACTAGGACCTAAATCTGTTTCTCTTTTCCTTATTATAAAGATTTATTGAAAAACAGCAGATCTAAGCTTTAAATAGGATTTAAATACATCTTTGAAAGTTAATACTTTATATTGTGCAAAATGATAGTGCTCTTTAAAATTGGCTGTGTTGTGTTGTAAATAAGGTTAAAATGACAAAGAATCAAGAGTCTTAGGAATTGCAGAGTCTTGTTACACTAATCTTAGGTCAGATACGATTTTATGAGAGAGCATAATAGTTTAATGGGCATTTGTCAATTTAAATTAAATTATAACTTTCGAGACAGTAACTTGCAAACTTAAAACAGTCACATGATATTATGAATTACATCTTATGCACATTAAGAGATCTTAAAGCAAGGAAACCAAAGATAGAAAATATTGGTTCACATTTCAAACCACAATAAGTGTGAATATAGCCTCAATTTAATAAAAATGTATAATGCAACTTTCCTTGGGTTAAATGTCTTACAATTGCTCTTGGAATGGGCATTTGTTTTCCCATTATTGGCCATTTTAATTGACTTACACACTAGTTTTCTCATTTAAGATCACTTTATAGTATTGGGTGCTCTTCATCTGAGGGATATGTTCTACTCCTGCCTGGTCCAACAACACAACAATTTACATATTTCTGAACTTGATCTGAAAACTGATTTAAAAATCTATATGGAAAATCCAATTTTCCTGAAAATATATACATATAAGCATGCTCAGAGGTGGCTAAAATAAAATAAATTTCATATTAGGAGAGAGGAGACATTTTAGAAGCCGAGACAAGAAAGTAAGGTTTCTGAAATAAATGGGTACTTGCCCTGACCAAGATCGAAACCCACCTCTCCTGAGAGAATATTAGAAGAGGGCATAGAAGACAAGCATTGGAAAAGTAGAATGTTTGTGCTTTTCTTTCTAGTGGACTGCATTAAATATTCAGCAATAGAGGGGATCAGTTTACATTACTCTTCTTGTTTCTCATGTATCGACTGACAGGTGCTGTAAACATACATAGACAAACATGGTCCTGTGCTTGCAGTGCTCCCGTGACCAAGGGAAGACAGGCTTTAATCTCCTAAACTGATCATACTGAGGCCTCAGCAGACACACTATGCTCAGATTGGAGAGAAAGCTTGCCTTTCAGCTTTGATTATCAAGAAAATCCATTCAAAGAGATGGTTTAATTCCAGCAACATGTTACTGTGGTAGAACAATCTTGTTTTGATTCTGAAGACTCAACTGAAAGAATCACTAGTGCTTTCGAAATAATAGTAGCAGAACAAACCTCATCTTCTGAGCACCTTGCTTTACTGGTGGTAAACCACCAATCCACATCTCCCGTTTCGCTGAGGGTAGATTCACAGCAGTCAGGGAGAAAGAACTGGCCTTGGCTTTGAGATCAGAACCAGTATTTAAAACATTTATTCATTCGTGTTTCAGAGATGTCATGGTAAATAAATTATGACTGTTTACACTGAAGACTAAGAGTCTCCTTTTTCTACACTATAGGCAGCGATTTGGCTGAGATTGTATCATTCTGTGATACTATCACACACTACCTTTTTTCTCACTTGAATTGTACTTTTGGCTGTCATTTGCGCTTTTGAATAAAGGTTTACATTAGTGGAAGATATCATAATAGCATATCTCCTTTTCCTGAGTTGATATACAAATCAAAAAGAAAGGATAAGGCCAAGACTCCCTTTGTCCTTGAAAAAGTATGCCATCTGCATTGAGCTTATGATATTCAGCTGGGAACAAAATTCTAGCATAAGGATGTCGTTAATAAAACCCTCAAGTTAAACTGTAAATTCAAAGTACTTTAAATGCCTTATAATAGTCAAAGCCAGTAAAATCGACCCTGTATATTTTTATTTCATCTCTGTTGGATCATACGATATTTAATAATTGGTTCTGGCACCTCGTTGCAAATTATTATAACTTTGAGATTCAACAGTCCTATTGAACATATGGACAGCACAGGCTTAGAACATATATATGATTCAGCCTCTCGAGAGGACCTTCTGTCTTGTTTTCCTTAGCTTGGAAGGGTCAGGTAAATTTTGTTATGTCGTCATGTGCTAAGATTCCTCAATCTCTGTTTTGCAGGGTAAATGCTTAATGGAACTGATTTCCACCCCCTAACTGTGAACACTTCCTTTGCAAAGCCAAAAGAGAAATTCATGCATCTGGGATGCAGTTTTACTGGGCTCTTACTAAAGCAGTTATAAAGCTATTCCAGCATCAGTGCACAAGCATTCATCAACCCAGAATAGGTTCTATTACTTAGTGCCATATTGTATCCTGGTTTAGCTGCAAACTACAAGAGTTTCTGGAGTCAGGAGACCTTCCCATGCTATTGAAAGTGTATGATGATTCTTCACTAATCCTGGAGAGGATGGAAAGTTGTAGATAAAATACTGTTGACCCCAAGAAACCTTTTATATAGTTAGACAGTTTCCCTTCAACATTTTTTTTCAGTTCAATTCACAATAACAGCCTGAGACAATATTAGGAAAAGCATTTCCACACCACAGCCCATTAAGCTTTTATTTTCAATGTCCCTGCTGCTTTACCTCAATATGTAGCCTGTGTGCCTTGATTTGCTCTTGTATTATTTCACATTAATTGCTATATTGTTTATTGCCACATTCAAACATACCATAATATGGGCACAGTGGCAATAATTACATAGTAAGTTGTCCTTAAAAAGAGATGTCAAGATGGATAGTGGTGGGTGGGGTAGGCAGAAGGTTATGATTTATACATTATGTTGACATTGTGGAATACAGCTGGTTCAATTTCTTTTGATTTCACTATAATGCCTAATACTAATCTCTCTTTGTCTGTCATGTAATTAGGCATTACTAAGACTAGCACGCTAAAAAGTTCATGGGGGTAGGAAGCAATGGTCAAAGAAATTTTTCAAGCACAGATTTTTCTGTTGCTACTGCAATATTACAGTTTTTAAAATGGCATATTGGTGGACAAGAAATAACCATATGCAACGTGTATAATTCTAACTCATTATAAAAATAAATATCCTATTTTATTTAAGAACTCTTTTGGACAAAAGTCTTTTTATACTGATGCTTGTGATGATAATTATTTGTTCTAAATATGCATGAAAGGTATTTTGATGCCCTGGAATGTGATTTTTCCCCTTCTTTGTTGTGGTTGCAAAAATCCATCTCTCAGTGAACCATCCTACCCTCAAACACCAAACTGGTGTTGGGAATCTTCTTCACAATTAGGTTGTCACTTAGTCAAGACAAATGCCAAGAATTATCCTAATCTTTGTGAACAGCAATTCGGTCACTCTTGACCCTGGCTGATGATATGAAGCTGAGATCCCGTTCATATTGCAGACTTGGAAATATCTTTTACTACTGCCGATTTGCTTCGCATCATGAACTGCTTGCTTGGCATCACGTAAACCAGTAGGTGGAGTGCTTGTTAACAGTAATTGAATATACAGAACTTGAACTTAAAATAAGTGAAAGCCACTTTTCTTGTTATAAACTGCTAAAACCATATTTACACAAACTCTTTCTATGGATATAATTAGTTGAAAAAAAAATGTTACAAGGGCAGGGTTGAGATGAATACAGGCCTGTAGTTACATGGGAGAACACAGAGGCAAATTGTGCTCCAGAAGACCAACACATCATATGGTATAAACCTTATGTAAAAGGACACTTTCTCAGACATTCAACTGAATTTGATTTGGTAAATAGACCTTAGTCCCTCTTTTTAAAAATTTAGTATTTGTGCTGTTCAAAGGGTAAACTAGATCTGATGAGCTGCACATAAAAAAGTTTGTGTGATAAAAGATTAATTACATACATGTGTTGATAGTAAATTCAGCACCTTTGGAATGAAAAGTTGCAAGAGGTACCTCCAAAATAAAGTGTAACTTTCCTATAAGAGTGCCTTGTTTTCCTCCAAAAGAAGATTTTCAAACGTATTTAAAAGCTGCAGCTTGAGCCTTGCTAACTACATCCCTCTAAATCTATCTATATCACACCTAAAGATGTTAAAGCAACATTTAGAACTCCAAGGAGAAAACAAGCAACAGAATTTAGAAAGCAGGAACCACATGGAAATAAGAAAATCTTCAGTCGTTTTTTAAGAATGTGAGTTATATGATGTGAAGTAGATGAAAATGCAAGAGTTTAAAAAAGAATCTCTTGTTCCATATCAGGATACTTACAGATCTGATTCCATGGCATGCAAGTACTGAAGATATGTGTGGTTTAGAAATACCATTTCATCCATAAGGGCTTCTGAGCAAATAACTGCACAGTATAAAATGACAAACACTACTAAAATAGTGACAATTTCCCCTTTAACTTTTTAATTACATAAATGGTGAACTCTTAAAAGTAATTTTTATCAAGACAGTGTTGATTTTTTTTTCTAATTGTGCCATCATGTTCTCAGCTGTTTCTAAATTATGGGTGGATTTGCATTTCAAACATCTGACTTTTTTCACTTTGGGTTGGAAGTGTAGGAATAGAGGAGAAGAGTGGGCACTGTTAAACTGTATTAATCAGCCAAAGCTTTATATGATAAATAACTCCTTGAAACCCTCAATAGCTTTACTCAAACCATCTCTGCCTTTTCAAGCAACATCAATAACAAGTCTGATCCTCCCTCAAGCCACAAAAAGAAAGAATGAATAGTTATTGCTGATTTAAACTAAGATGTTATATTTCTATTTCTTATCTGAATAAAAAATGTTTATTTCCATGAAGGATCTTAAAACAAATCAAGGAATTTGACCAGTAGATAAAAGTAGTAAACTATGCCCAGAACAGAATTTAGATTCCTTAGCCAAGAAAGGGCACTTTGAGAAATTTATTAATTGTTAACATTTTGAATTGGAGAAATAGTATAAATATTGACATATTCTCATTCATAGGGATAGCCTATGAAAGAATTGCAAATGAGTTCTATTAAGGAATGTTTGCCTTTGTTCACATCTTTCTCTGTGATCATTTATTTCTTCAGGTTCTGCAGCTGTCATTATTTATGTATACACTTAGTATAATTTTGTTCCTCTTGTTTGAAAAAAAAGTTACTTTTTTTGCTAGTTGTCATTCATTTTACATTTTCATGCTTGCTACAGTATGTTACTTTCCCTTATATATTGAACCATGTCATTCTCAGCCAATGTTCATCCCTTGACAGTGAGTAGGCAATAGACTTTACTGAGAAATAGAAAAGTGTTAGCCACTGATCTCACCAAGGTTATATTCTCTCTTAATAGAAGCTGTTGATAGATCCTGAGCAGCTCTACACTTACAGTGTTGGCTTATAGCATGAAATTCACTGCACACAAGCACAGGAAAATATTTTGGTGAAAAGTAATTATCAAAAATAGTGACACTAGTAAATTAGTTAAGTACATTGCAGCATGAAGCTTGAGTCACTCCTGCCCATTCTTGTTCCACACTCATCTGAAATCAGCAGTTCAGCTTAATGATGTCACAACATTTGCCAGGCTATGGGCACTGAAGGGAAGGCACGAGACTGCTCCCATTGCATGAGATTCCCCTCCTCTATATGCACAGACAGCCTATCTGCCTCACTTATACACAGAAACTGTTACCTTTGCAACATTAATCTATTATTATCATGGGTATTCTTTTAAATTGGTCCTTAACTTTATATTGTGTTTTGGAAATCAGGTTTTCAGATTCTCTCAGATCTTGTTGGCCAATTTAAAATGTTGATAGTAAGATGCCCTGGAAGCAGCTCATCTCACTAAAGAGCTCAAATACTCTTAGTGAGCATTTCCATTCACTCACTAGAGGGTAACCTTTTGTGAAATACAGATAGCCTACTTTTCTAAAAAATCCCAACAAAGAATTCAACCCCTCCCAAGCTCTAATATTTTTCAAAGTGTGAATTGAAGAGGACTTAGAGACAGATGGGTCTGGATGATCAAGTTACCTGTTATAGCAGCACATCTGCCGGGGCAGTCAATCACTGTGATGGCTCTGACAGGTCGATGGAGCCTGAGCAAGAACAGCTAATGCAGACAGAAGAACGGCTGAGGAAGGGCAGACCTCCTGCCTGTCTCCTGGGTTTGACTGGTCTGAAAGCTGTACTTGAATTTGCTCTGGTTAAAAATCTGTCTGTCTATTGAGCAATGATATTAGATGAAAGATTTGGGCTCCCAATTTTTTTTCAAGCCAACATATTGAATACATATGATTGGGAATGATTCGATTAGCACTTTCAAGCTGTCAGTCAATATTTGGTCGTATTTGGGGGACGTAGTAGAGAGTGTGGGGTGAATAAGATTACAAAAAGAAGAGGTGAAAAATAGTTTCAAAACTACATTTCTCCCAAACGTGTCAAAATGAAGAAATGCATAAAGCACTGGTTCTGAGATACCTAATATCTGAGAGCTCAGTATGATAAAAATTAGCATTGACTAGGACAAAGACAATCTAAGAATGTCATGAAGCAAATCTAAGTAAATTTATGGAAGCATGATACTTTGTTTTCTCTATAGGTTTAATTCTTTTCTTCCACCTTCAATCACAAAGTGAATCATATTTAGCAATACTAATACGTTCAAATATTTGGCAATAGTATGCACTAGAAAACATGGAACATGTGATTTGAAGATTTCACAAACAAAAAGATGTTTCTATTAAGTGCAGCATTAATTACACCACTTATATAACACATTTGTAAAAATGCAGATGTTAGAAGAAAATAAAACCAAAAAATATCTGACTGTAAAGTAGTATCAAAAAATATCTAAATCTCAAAGGAACACCTAAATGTTAGGTAATGGCAAGAACTGTTAGCAAGTTAAGTTTATGGTTAGTTAAATTTGTGTATTTATGTATGTTAGTATCTATATTTATTTTTGTATATATTGGTATATATTTTTTAATTTATGATTAGAATATATATGTGTGTGTATTTATCTTTAGAATACATATATTTCTTTGAAAAGTAAAAGAAAAATATTCCATAAGATAAGCAATATTATTACCCAACTGTAAAACAACAGTGAGCAAACATTGCTGAAAAGAGGGCAAAATGTTAATACATGCAGAACTGCTGTTAGTAGCGATTTTCTCCACAATGCCAAACTGATGGGGATTCGTGAAAGAGCCA
Source organism: Sapajus apella (assembly GCF_009761245.1). Classification (NCBI taxonomy): domain Eukaryota; kingdom Metazoa; phylum Chordata; class Mammalia; order Primates; family Cebidae; genus Sapajus; species Sapajus apella. The sequence continues at coordinate 13,719,327 of NW_022436990.1, forward strand.
TTAAACAGATGCGTTGCTTTTCAATACATTCTTCAAGTATTTTTGCTCCCTCATCCACATTTTTAGTAAATGATGCTAAATGTTTTCAAAATATTACTATATTGGCTTTTTTTTACTTGAATTTTTTAAGTGGACTCATATTTAGCAGCAGATGGCTTGAGATACCAGAACTGCAATGGAGTTAGTTATTTAGGTTTAGACTACAAACTCTTATACCTCAGTTTATGGGATGGTAGAGATAAGAGCGAAAATCATCATTTTCTTTAAAAAAATCAGAAGAAACTCAGAAACAGGACTTTTCCTAAATAAGAATTCTATCTCATTACAGAAATAAGTTCACATTTCAATTCTTGCTAATGAAATGTTGAGTCTAAATCTTTTAAAGCTTTTAAAATGGATATTTTCAGTTATATTTTTAAAGAAAAAAAATCACTGGAAAACTGTTCTCTGATAATAGTTTTGATACTAATTTAGCTTAGATATATTCTGAAGATAAGCACATTCTATTAAACCACCTCTGGATAACATTTAAACTTCTTGCAGTAGCTAATGTGGACATCATCTCACATAGATTGCACTGTAGTCAATAAACAGCATCAGTAGATTTTATTCTAGGGAGTGGTAAAAATAAAAAGATTTTTGATAATTTGCTGGTAGTAACCAGGAAATTGTGAATTAATTAGGGTACTTTGCCAAGCTAACCCCATTTAAATATGATTTAATAAAATTTTCTTGAGATTTTGCCAAAAACTTATGCATTATAATCTATCTATCATCAACT
>NW_022436990.1:13725107-14186397 GCF_009761245.1 Sapajus apella
CTACTCCATGTTTTCAAAGCATTTTACGATTATTGATTAGTTATTTCACACAATCTCCAAGCAAAGCATTCTGGATAGGTCTGGAAAATACTAATTTTATCGATGAGGAAACTGACAGAGACACTACCACTTAGTCCAGCCATCAGCAACTTAGTGGCAGACAACAGGGTGAGAGGCAAGTAATGCTGCATTCCACTGACTGGGTTGTTTACAAGGAAACTGTCAATGACCATGCAGACCTTTTGCGTGTGAGAAAGGCAGATCAGATAGAGTGTATCCTGGAGCCAGATAACCTAAATTCAAACCCTGGCTTCTCTACCTCCTAATTTGAGCCACCTTGGACCATTTTCTACGTTTGTGTCACTCTGCCAATCAGTAAGTCTTGTGAAGGTAGCCTCCTCAGACGTGGTTGCGAGAACTGAAAGTGTGGTGATGCTCTCAAGTTAACACCTGGCAAAGAAGTGCATATTGAAAAGTGTTGGTTGTTTTTCTATATTGCTTCTTTGTAAGTTATTTTTTCCTTAAAATTTCCTCTATGGGTTGATAATAATGTTTGATGTCTTTTGGGGGCTATGTGTATGTGCATTTTCTAAAACTACAACTCAATATTAGTTTTTTCCTAACTGCTCCCCATCCTTTTAAAAATTTCACCAATATGTCTCTAGTGTTTATGGCACTTACAGCCAGCCTCTGAAATCTTGTGATTGTGTGTGGCTTGGGATTCTGTCCTTATACTGCCCACCTCCCAACAGCTGCTTCCTCTTCACAGGCTGCAGTGAGGGTAAGGGTACAGAATCATTCATTCATTAAAAACTTGTTTAATAAGCCCCTCATATGTGTTAGGAATTGTTCTAAGTACAAGGGATAGTGTATTGTACAGGACAGACAAAAATGCCTATTTCGTGGAGGTCATTGTCCACCAGGATTACAAAGTTTGTTTATAATGCCAAAGAGCACATGAGGGAGCTGTAGCTATCTCCAACGTTTCTTCTTTCGGGAACTTTAAACACGTGGATGAAAAAAATGCTCTATGTTCAAGTTCTGCCTGGAAATGCTAGGGAGTGTTTTAGGCCTAGGACATGATAGATCTAGATATTAGAAGAAAATACATATATATTTTTTTCACAGCCATATTTTACAGATTGGTTAAGACTACTCAATAAGAGATTATATTGTATCATAAAAGTGATATGGGTGTCACAAAAATAATTAGATAATAGATGCAAATCTGATTATAGATAATTCCTAAGATTTTTAAAGATTATACCAATGCTGATCTCTCATAAACACAATTATACATTTTTCCTCAGCATATTATCTCTTGAAATATTTTGGCATAAATTCTACCTTGACATAAGTTATCTCTCTATTTCACATATATACTATTTTTCAGCAGCTTCTACAAAATACTCTAATTTTTCTAGTACGTCTCAATCCTTAACAGTAAAAAAAATTCATTTCTTTAGTTCAAGATCGAAAGACTTTTTATAAAGCTCATCTTGAATTCTGAGAAACTTGCATCTTCATTCCCTTTTTGGTTTGAAAATGAGTGACTAAAAGTATGAATAATAAGCCATATATTTTCTTGAGACAGTGAGCATTTTAGATGATTCATTTTATGCTAGAACGTCTATAGTACTTTATTATTGTAGCTAGTAAATTATACTATTATTTATTTGAGTTCCTTCTATGTGTTAGCTATTATCAACATTTTAAATGAACGCTCAGCTTTTATTTTCACAGTAACCCTGGGGCAGCACTCTTTTCAACCCCATTTTATGAAGGAGGAACCTAAGCCATGCGCTTGGAGGTGGTGGGATGATTACTTGACCCTAGATCTGTTTGACATTACTGTCTCTAAACTACAATACCAGATGGCCTCTCAACCGATATCTATTTTTTTTAAAAAATCTGACTTATTGCCTGTAGCAATGCATAGTAACAATAGCTGCAAGATTTCTGAGTCATTCAGAAAGATTTTTTCACTTTGGTTATATCAGAGATGAGATTAGAGTTTATAAATTTTTTTGTTTTTTAAATTGTGAGCAGCTCTATAGGTATTAGGTGGACAATACCTAAACAAATTGAATTGCAATTCATAACTGACATATTCTAATTGAAATAAATAGTTCAATAAAAATGTATATGACTAAAACTTATATGAAAATATTACTTTTGTGGTTACTTCTTTAGTTATTTGATTTGAATGATGGTTAAAATAAAAATAAACTTCTTTGTTGAATTGTATGGCTTTTAGCTAATTTTAGTTAAATGGAGATACAAGAAAAGACATCATTTCTGCCGGTTGGTTATTAATTTAAAGATCTTGCAATAAGTTATGTGTATTTATACTCTAAGAGTTACTATGCATAGGTACCTCAGGAAACAGTGGCATATCCAAAGCTGTTGCTTAGTTTTGACCACCTATCCTACCTCTTGTGTGACAAAGTTTATGCCATCAGAGGAAAAACCTCTAAAACTATGTTGTACCCATCTTTACTTACTTATTTCCCTCCTGTCTCCGTTGATAAAATATCCTTTCCTCTGTACAAGGAGATTCCTCTGTCTGCATATTTGATCCTATCCCTCCTATCCCTTCTGAAACTCCCCTCAATGACTCTTTGGCATCATAAATTTCTCCTCACCATTGCCATCTATTTTCTATCACATGGACAAGAGTAAATACCTTGCTTTCTCCTTTCCTTTACCACCTAGGTGTTCAAACTGTCTACCCTTTCTTTCCTTAACTCCTAAATTGGATTTGCTCCACAACTCTTTCAATTGATTTTCTTTCTTCACCAACCCAAAGTTTGTAATCTTTGTAAGCAGATTCATCAGATTGCCAAATTTAGTGGAACATTTTTAATCCTCATCTGTTTTACTCCTCTAAGGCTTTCAGCACTAGTGATTACTGTCTTCTTATTCTGCATGTTATGACCTAGGCTTTCCCAGTTTTTCTCATTATCTGTCACTTATGAAATATTTTTTTTCAGAAACTACCTCCTAAAGGCCAGCTTTAGTGTTTCATCTTCTCCTTTATTATTTGAAATGGTTTTTCTGGGTAATCTAATTGGATGACATGGCGTTAATGACCACTTAAATCCTAAAGTCTCCCAGGTATCTTTTAATTTTGGCCTGCACAACTCTTCAGTATGCACAACTCTTTCAAACCCACTGCTAACTAAACCAGTACCAGGTTACACCCATTATCTTTCCATGTCTATGCTCTTATCTCTTCCACATAAGTCAGTAATTATTTTAATATCCGCCTTTCTTCATTCCACATCCCGATGAGTGGCCATGTCCTACATTACTATCTTATAAATATCTTCAAACTATGTTGTTTTATAGCAATTCTGATTACTACTGAGTAGTTTTTTTCACTTTTGTTGTTGTTGTTGTTATGGAGTCTCGCTCTGTCCCACAGGCTGGAGTGCAGTAGTGAGATCTTGGCTCACTGAAACCTTCACCCCTTGAGTTCAAGCAATTCTCCTGCCTCAGCCTCACAAATAGCTGGGATTACATGCATGCACCACCATGCCTGGCTAATTTTTGTATTTTTAGTAGAAACGGAGTTTCACCATGTTAACCAGGCTGGTCTCAAACTCCTGACCTCAAGTGATCCGCCTACCTTGAATTTCCAAAGTGCTGGGCTAACAGGCATGAGCCACGGTGCCCAGCCACTATTGAGTAGTTTTTGACTCTCACTAGAAACTTTGCTTTGTAATTGTTTTACTCACCATCATCATCATCCTTTGAAAGCCATTATTTATGTTGCAGCCAACATAATGTATCCTAAACTAGGTCACTTCTCTCTTACAATTGTTTCAATAATCCCCCTAATCTCAAGAAAATAAAAAGCAAATTCTTTTGTGATTACTCGAGGAAACCGCTGGAAAATGCAGAACTTTAGACTCTATCTTGTGAGAAAAAAAAATATGGGTAGCCCTTAAACATAGTGATGGTCTAGACTGCTTGAGACATGAGAGGAATGCAATGGTGGGACCACAGAATGCCTCTGTCAAGGGAAAAAGCACAGAAACCTGAAGAGTAAAATAAAATGACCAAGAACGAGGGAGTAGTGACTAGTGTCCCCCTAAACACCCAAACTGAATGGGGAGAGAAAGCCTTCCTCCCTGGAAGACCATATTCACATACAAAGTAAGCAATTTTAAAAAATGAGAACACATGGACACAGGGAGGGGAGAATACACAATGGGCTCTGTTGGGGGTTGCCAAGGGAGGGACAGCGGGGAGGAGGTGGGAAGGTCAGGGAAGGATAACATGGGAAGAAATACCAGATGTAGGTGATGGGGGGATGGAGGCAGAAAACCACATTGCCATGTGTGTACCTATGCAACAATCCTGCAAGATCTGTACATGTACCCCAGAATCTAAAGTACAGTAAAAAATAAAAAGAAAAAGAAAAGAAAAGAAAAACAAACAAACAAAAATAGCTGCCTATGTTAAAGTGTATCTTAAGATTGTTTTCTTACAAATTCCATAAAGAGAATAACCAAAACCTCACTGTGACCTTTTAGAATAGATATCCCTGAAATTGAGGGTGAAATTGACACTTAACAATGTGGACTAGTGCAGCATGTGGTCCAGGAAAAAGATGCATGAGTGTTAAAAATTGCACTAGCCATCAGAAGTCATTTATTTGACAACCTATTCAGTTCATAAGGAAAATACAAAGAAATAATGAGATAATAAATAAGTAAAAGGCCCTGAATAGCTGTGATATATGTTTCAAGACAATGCAGTAAGGTCATGGCATATAACTAATCAGAGCCTCTCAAAGACTATTTTAACTTATTATATTCATAATAATTCTACATCTTTTTTCACAGCTCATAGCATAATAACAGTAGATCACTAGAGAGAAAAACTCTGAGGCAGGTTGCAGCAAGAAGCGACATTAGAGAACAAAGGCTAGGATAGAAAACTAATTAGACATAGGAACTCAAGCATTATAAACTGAGGATGTTAGTGTAGAGGCAAATAACATCAGTAATAGCCCTGAGGGCCTTGTGTTTGCAAGTAGAGTTTCAAAAATGGGTGACAGAAAAAAACAATGGATTAGACTTAGAAAGTTCTCTGTGCTAGGCCTGAATCCATCACTTACTGGTTGTGACGTCTTGACATAATGTCTCAGTTCTCAATTTTTCCATCTATGCAGTGGTAAAAATGATTTGTCTGAATGCTTAATACATTTAATTTTTGGTATTACAGATGTAACATAATACCGAAAACCTTTGTAAATAAGTATAAAAAGGTGGTATTTGATTTCACTACCAAAATTACTCTTAATCATCTAGCACATTTGAAATTAAGTATATTATTTAATGAAGTCTGTAGTCCTTTTTCCCATCAATATTTTCTCCGTAGGTCATCTCATTAAGTCCCATGAATTTAAATATTAACTATTTGTAATCAACTCAAAAATCGGTCTTTATTATCCTGTCTTTCTAACCATCATGACCAAATACCTACTTAATCTTCACTTGGAGATACTCTCAAATGTAATTAGCCTAAAACAAAACTTTCAATTGCACCTTTAACCCAGTGCTTCCTCTTGGCTTTCCCATTCACTTAGTATCAATATAATGCTTTGTTGTTCAAACTAATAATCCAGAAGTCATCCTTGATTTCTCTCTTAAGCACATACCCTATATTCAATCTGCCAGCAAGACTTGTTAGATCTGCAAAAGTTATTTTGGGTCCATCAGCTTCTGTCCATTTCCATTGCTACTACCCTAGCTCAAGTCAGCATCATTTTTCACAAACACTACTGTAATAGCCTCCAAAATGCTTGCTCAGTCCCTCAATCCTTTCTGATTTAGCAGCTTGAGTGATCTTTTAAAAACATCAATTAGATCATGTCACACTTCTGCCTAACCCCAAGTTTTCTATCACACTTAGATAAATTCCATTTTTTTGACTCTGGCTCAGAAGGCACTATGCACCCTGGCATTTCCTACTTCCCCAGACTCATTTCCTATCACCTCACCCCAATTAGGTGCCACTTGCACTGGCTTTCCTTCTCTTTTTCAAAAGCAATGTGACTCAGGATTATTCTGGTTGGCCAGCCTGAGTGACATATCCACCTCTGTGGAGGGAAGATGAGGCCAAGCAATTAACAGAGCCACCCAAATCAAATGGAATGGGAGAAACAAGAGACAATTATTAAAGAAGGAACATAAGCCCCATAGTTAAAAAAACCAGATGTCTATTACAGAACTAATCTGCTGGATTTTTCATCATTAATACAAGTTTTACCATCAAATACTACTACAATGTTCCAGTAAAATGGACCAATAAAAACCTACCTGGTTAAAATTACATTTTGATTCAAAATCAATAGACACAGACACAGACAATATAAGCTTCTAATTAGGTATGTAAGTGGGCTAATTCAGTCCTGTGGAATTAGAGTACTTAGTTATGTCAAAGGACCATCTAATTATTGTTGACCAGTAAAACATGTCTACTTTCTTTTGGATTAATCTTTGTGAAAAGTTGCCAGGATCACAGCCCTGTAGTTCTGAAACACAAAAAGAAGTGTCAGAGTTGTTTATAGCACTTGAGCTTTCAAAATCCTTTTAATGGCTATTTCAAGGGACTTAGCTACTTGTTCTTTGACTTTTATTATTTGATTATTAATCTTTTTATGATTCATATGCATTGCCTGAAGAATTAGATATCCCTAAATGTCACCAACAAGATTATTTCCTTTAAATGAAAATTGCCATGAATCTTTCTTTTCATAGAAAGCTACATTCATGTCTTGAATTTCAAACATTTGAAATTCAAGTAAGTAATAAGTAGGAAAAGCTACTAATGAAAAGTGTTATTTTTTAAATGATAAATTCAAAGATCAAAATAAAATGATTATTCATTGTACTTTACAAATAGCCCATCTTTGTACCAAAAAAAAAAAAAAAAAAAACCTTTCATCTTCACAACTAAATTGACTAAAAGGCATGGTTTCCTAGCAACATTCATTGTGTTTATGACCTTTCCTCCAATCTGAGCACACAGATGTGATTCTGAAGCTAATAAATATACATCATCCAACCTAGACTATTCCACTTTCCCTAGAGCAGGTTCAGAGAAATAGCCAACCACAGATGAGAGGTAGGAAAATAAACATATATTCAAAACTGTTTTGAACATTTTCATATGAATGAGTTTATTTAACTGAGGTTAATATATCAAAGTGTAATCGAATACTATTTTATTGTGGCACTCAGACATGGAATTAGAATGCAACAATTTTGGAACAATTTATGATATAATGAAGCAGTTTTCCTGATATTAGAAACAATTATATCTATACTCCGTTCACAAATCTATGCATCTATAATTTAGAATTATAAATAATTTGCAGTCTTCTGATAATTTATATGTTTGTACATCATTGGAATTTGGAAAAATTTTGATAAAAAAATACATTACATATTTTTTAAGCATTATTCCAGGAAAGTTGTACCAAAATAAGACCCACAGCTTTAAAGATGTAAAACTTCTAAGTAATACTTCTTATTCATATTATATTTGGTATCTGTGTTATCTTACTACCCATAGATTCCATAGAAAACCAGGGATATTAAGGATGTGTAGAAAAAGTACCCACATCTTTGTGACTTTGGTATATGTCAATTTCTATGAAATAAACACTCTACAGCAGAAACAAGTCAAGAAGCACTGTATAATCTTTTGAAGAGAAATGGCCTTCACTGTTGGCTAATTCACCATGAGAGCACGAGTTAAATGACATCAAGCCATTGGTGCATTTTCTTTGGCATTATCTAATGAATCCCTCCAAATTTATATGTTTTGTATATCACCACCACAGATGCAGGGTTTAGTGAGTTTTGCTTATGCAAAATGAAAATAATTACAGGGAAGCTTTTAAGCCAGATGTTGAAAATTGCTAGAGACGTGTTTGGGTCAGCATGTTTGACAGAGTTTACACAAGTGGCTACTCTAACTGGCAATTGACTGCCTAGTGGACAATTAGTAATATATCTTCCTTGTTTTCTAAGTATATATTTATTTCATTTTAAATAATTGTTTCTGAGGTTAAGATGGCAAAGAGTGATAAATACTGTACCTTAAATCTCTTAATAGGTATGATATGTAGAGTTTTGCCAAAACAGTAACTGTTTAAAAAAGAAACACTTTATTTATTCTGACATCCATATAAGATTTGTTTTGTTTACAAGTCAAAAGGATGATTTTTCTAACTGCCAAATCTTTGATCTCAATGTAAGAGTTAAAATTCCAGCTGTGTTCTTTGTGACTCTCATTTTCATTGTCAACAGTAATGAAAAGTCTATGCGCAGGACACAGCTGAGGCTTGTTTTCTTTCTTTCTTTTCTTTCTTTTTTTTTTTTAAATTGTTATGATCAACTTAGAGTCAGCTCAACTTCTCTTTGATGATAAAGTCCTTAGTTAATAGGTGACTAAATTATTCTTAGGCTTATTAGTAGTTATGGTTATCAAAGTCATGCTAGAATTGAAGGTTATAATTTAAGGAACATACTTAGTTAATGAACTTTTCTGGGTTATTTTACTAGTCACTTACAAATTAATTTCATAATGACGTTTGTCATTATTAATGATCTGAATAATCTCTTTTATTCCTTTCAGGCCCCAAACATCCTGTGGGATTTCACCCATCAAAATTGGAAAGGGTAGTTGACTTTTATTCAGAAAACCAAAGAGGAAAGAGTACTTGGCTGCCTGATTCTTCAGTGCTATGTTATCGTATTCAGCTGCCTTACACAGTGTTTTTCCTTTCCCTCATTTTAGTGAGCTCACTTCACTCCAGCCATGGCCATCCATCACCTCCTCTAAAAGGAGGAAGTTCAAGCTCAGTAGGGCTCCCATGTGGAACTAAAAAAGCCTTAATTTGAGACTAACTTATGTTCTTTACCTGGATCTCAGACTTACTTGTAAATCTGAAGAATTGAACAACATAGTTTCCTAAATTCCTTCTAGTTCAAAAATATCACCACCCTTAGAGCAAAATAAAATTTCATTATCTTAATGATGAACAGTTTACCATCTCAATAAACTTTAGGTGATTTCTTTTTAAGCTTAATTCCTTTTCTCCTCTTACCTATGCATGCAAAGGCCTTCACACTCTAGCTCTGGCCTCTCCAGTTTAACCAATTCTCATGAAAACATCACCTCCTGTGGTCTATGCTTCTGATCTACATCACTTCTAACTCCTCCTAGAACATGCCAGAGAAACTATTCTATATGGAAACAGCAGACGTTTTGGAAGAAAAACAGAACAAAAATAAACAATAAAAAATCTAGCACTGTGGTTCAAGCCTGTAATCCCAGCACTTTGGGAGACCCAGGCAGGCGGATCATGAGGTCAGGAGCTCCACACCAGCGTGGCCAATGTGATGATACCCTGTCTCTACTAAAAATACAAAAATTGGTCTGGCATGGTGGCGTGCACCTGTGGTCCCAGGCATTCGAAAGGTTGAGGCAGAAAAATTGCTTGAACCTGTGAGGCAGAGGTTGCATTGAGCCAAGAACATGCCACTGCACTCAGACCTGGGTGACAGAGTAAGACTCTGTCTCAAAAAACAAACAAACAAAAAAAAGTGAATGACTTAATTTCTCTGAGCCTCTGATTCTGCATCTGTAAAATAGAAATATTGGCAGTTGTGCAGACTAAATAAATGAGAGTACATTTATAACATGCATATAACATATCTAACACCAAATAATAGCTATTATTATTTGTACGTGTGGTAACTATCATTTTTATTAACTATTCTATACTTTATTACTTCTTTTCTCCCAAAATTTTCAGTTAGAAAAAAAATTTATTCTTTAAGATTTATTTCAAACGTCGTCTGTTCAGAGACATTTCTTGACTTCTCCCAGCTTACTTTGTGTAATCTCTACATTAACATATTTTTTAATTACCTGATGTTGCATTTTTTATAGAGTTTCAATTTTATCTGTTTATCTTTCTCACAACTAGACCTTAGAGTTTCTGATACTATATTAGAGGTACCTTAACATTTTTACACCCTGCTTAGCTCAGTGCCTTGCATGTAAAAGAGTCTCACTAACTGCAAATGTTTGATTGAAAAAAGTTCTTAATAAACAAAGCAAGAAATGTGTTTTTTATACTGTACTCCTTAACATTCCTCCATCTGGAGCAACTTACCTTCCACAGGGAGCCCCACATCTACCCTAAAATATAGAATTAATCTTTTCCTGTGTCAAGGAAGGTAAAGGAATATTACTTCATCAAATTTGCATCAAGTAGTCCAGTTTCCTATTGGTTCCCTGTAACAATGTTTATCAGCTCTAGGTTCCTTTATTCCTGTGACCTAGTCCTTATCTTCAACTTCAATTCCAATGGTAAAGTGCCTGCACTGTTTTAGCTAAGGTGTAGCCTAAGATCTTGTATTGATAGCCTGCGTTACACTGTAATGCTTCTATTTCTAGAGATCTGTTTAATTGTCTTTATTCTAACTTACAATGGAATCCCAGCAACCCTAGAATTCCAGTCCAGTATCTAGGTCCTATCTGCCTCTAGATATTTTTGTACACTACTTATGCCTGAATTTCTGCCCTATACTCTTTTTGTCTGACAGAATCTTACTGTAAATGTGGCTGTTCAACTGTACTGCCACATGTATCTCCAGACTCTTTACCAGCTCCTAGAATTCAGTTTGTTTCCAATAATCTATTTTATCTCAGTGAATATGTTTGGTTTCCAGTCAAGAGTTCCTGGACTGATTGTTTCCCTGGTTCTTCTACTATCTTTCCTAGATCAGTCAATTCTGCTTTTTGAAATGTCTTTCTTAGGCATATCCACACATCCTATCTTTCTTCATTCCCTTCTTTCTTTCAATCTAAGGCCACTTAGGTCAGGAAAAGTTCTTTTTCTTTTATTTTGCCTTTCAGATATGAGTCAAAAGAGATGATAATAACGGCTGCTAAATACCTATTGCAACATTGAAAGTGAAATTAAACATACGGATGAATCATTTCACTTACTACTTAAATGATTGTGGAAGTGCCAAGAAGTCCCTTCTCAAATCTCCAGAGGTAGTTTATCTTCATAGTTAAAATTATCAGTTGAGCCCACTTTTTATTAAAGATTAGAAGAAGGCTTTATCTAAATTCCAATTACATTTCTGTTTTATCTCAAACTCTTGATCTATCTAAAATGAATAGTTGTATCATTTTATAAGAGAGATTGTCAGTCTTCTAATCTCTAGATGTGAGCTGAGATCTCCTCATTAGTAACTCTTAAAAAGTTTATGCAAACAGGTTTTGACTTCTATTAGGAAAGGAGAAGCCACTGACAATTATTTTTTCCTTGTAATCTTTCTTTCATTCACTCCTGGATGAAGACCAAACTGCAACCAATGTGGCCAGAAAGTTATTAAGCAAATGAAGATACACATAGTTAAAAAGAAGATGCAGAAATGAAGAGTACAATATAAGTGATGAGGTCAAATTGCTTGGGTAGGGAGAATAAAGACATTCTGTGTAGGAAAATCTAGCGAAATATATGAGAGATGAGATACTGCTTTGGAGTGTAAAGACAGTAGTTACCATTCACATAACCTATTCGAAAGGGGCAAAAGGGGAACAATGGACTGTTTTGGTTTGGAGTATTTAACCATCTTTTCAGGAACTCCTGCTTAATAAATGTTCCAACACTTGGGAACTAGATTTAAATCCATCATGTACTTGGGCCATATGTATTTTACTCATTACCGTATATTAAGCTCAGCGCCATATAGAGACAGTTTTTGAATCTCTTCAAATGATAATGTGAATGATATGAATTTGTTAGAGAATGTTATTTGGTTTCTGCAAGATCAGACCATTAAATGCCTTTTGCAAAAATATTTAGTGAAAAATATTTCACCTCATTAAGAAAAATTAAAGAGTTTAAGTGTACAACAAACTCAAAATAGATATATTGATCCTAGCCTCCAAAAACCAATTTTGTGTTTGTTATTTAACTAAGTCATGTTATGGGCCCATGGAGAGTAGGAGTGAGGTATTCCACCATTTACTTGAACATACATGGGCATGTGTTTTTTATGGTAGAACTATTTATATTTCTTTGGATATATTCCTAATAATGGGATTACTAGGTTGAATGGTAATTGTTTTAAATTTTTCAGAAACTTTGATTTTGATTTCTCAAAAATTTAAAACAGTCTTACACATCGACCGAACTAATTTACATTCCCACCAGCAGTATGTAAGTGTTCCCTTTACTCTGCAACTTCCCCAGCATATGTTATTTTTTTATTTTTAAATAATTGCCATTCTGACTGCTATGTGATGGCATGTCATTGCAGTTTTGATTTGCATTTCTCTGATTAGTGATATTGAGCATTTTTTCATATGTGTATTGGGTTGTGCATTATGTCTTCTTTTGAAAGGGTCTGTTTGTGTCCTTTACCTCATGTTTTAATGGGGCTGTTTGGCTTTTGCTGTAAATTTAAGTTCCTTATAGATTATGGATATTAGATATTTGTCAGATGCATAGTTTGCAAATGTTTTCTTCCATTCTGTAGGTGGTCTTTTACTCTGTTGATAGTTTATTTTATTGTGCAGAAGTTCTTTAGTTGAATTAGGTCCCATTTGTCAATTTTTGTTTTTGTGATTATTTTTATGGGTCCAAACTGTAGATACCCTCGTTCTGGTAAGTTCCAGATGTTCATTTCCAAGTGTCTGTAGAACATCTCCATTTGGATACCTCTAACATCTCTCATTATATATGGTGAGAATTCAGTTTATTACTTTCCATCCCACACATTTTCTACGCTCTTTTATTCCTCATTTATCTTAATGGAATCACCTTACCCAAGATATTAAAGCTCAGAATATAGTATGATCCATCAGTTATGAAATATCTTCTATGGCTATTTTTACCTGTTCTTCGACAATAAGAACATTGTCTATTATATTAGGCTCTTACTTCCTCACATTAACACTATTGCATTTTCCTATCAGCATGCCCCTGGTTCAGCTCATCTTCCGTCTTGCTGTGATATTAAACTTCCTAAAGCACAGCTCTAATCAATTCACTGTACTGTTCAAAGACCTTTAAAATCTCTCCAGTGTTGGTAACATTTGAGATTGAGCTTGGAAGATAATGCTCCCCTAGAAAAGGTAAGGGCATTCCAGGCATAAATGTCAGTAGAACTTTAAAAGAACAGGGTGTGTCTAGGTACTAGTATATAGCCTGAAGTTCCTAGAGGGTAGATGAGAGAGAGAGAAAGAGAGATGTTTTTAACTTCATACCCATGTGTCCAATCTATCTGAAATGCCACCTTCTCCAAAACATTTCTCTGGTGCTAGAACCAAAAATTGTTCCTTTTCTCAAGTACAACCTGGACCCCTGCACACCCTGCATTGTATTAAATGTATTTGTTTACATGTTTTATGTTCATTATGGTACAATAATATGTCTGTAAGGAGAGTGTATGGCAGATTCATTTTGTTCATCCCCCAAAGCACATTTTTAAATGAAAAGCTAAAAGATGCAGTCATTGCAAATAATGTAATGAACAATAGCCATTCTTGTAGGAAAGAAAATAATAAATAAGAGTCTGCCCTAAGATAGAGCTAATACTTTTAAAAATTCCAAAATATTTTAAGTAAAGTTACCAATAATTATGTAAAAATTACACAGAAGGAAACTTTACAAAATCATATATTTCAGTAATAAAAACATTAGAAACTTTTCAGGTTTCCACTGGTCATCTATCACATGATTGCTGAATGAACCCTAAAATAATTAAATTCAGATAAGAAAAATAAAACAGTTTTGAATACTGAATTCAATCTAATCTAATAATGATTATCATTATGTACAAAGTATGAAATTTTATCCTTTTGCATTACTTGTCATTTCATTTTTGCATTTTGGTTTGCTCAATGTAATAAGTTGGTTTCAGTGTTTGGATTGCTTTATAATAGAATGTTCTTGCTGTGTTAAAATAGTCCTCTCATTATGCTATAGAGTAATTCAGTGTGAGGGATCTTGACTGGGAATATAAAGGTGTAACATATCCTGCACATATGATCAATCTTTGGTTTGCTCAAACTGGACTATCCATAGTGTAGGAAATGGTGCTTCAACATTCATCAACACTGCAGTATACATTCTGCTGAAAGCACATGTTCTGCTTTATTTTATTTTTTTTCTGGTTGATTCAATCTCTCTGCCTAATTTTACTTTACATTCAGTCTGCATCACATTAGGAATATAATATAATGATTTAACCACGTGTTCTTTCTTGACAGAAAGTAGCTCTGATTTTGAGTGCTACTCGGCTTTATATAGTCAGTTTAACAATTGAAGTCTGCCAAGAACAGCTAAAGAAATCGAGATGGGAAACCTAGATAGCATACATATCCTGCTGCCTTCTCAAGTGACCTAACATGTATGAAAATCTTGTACAAATTTTAAATAACCATCCAAATATATTCCACAAAGTAAGCATAAACTTTCTCCTGAATCAAGCTGAAACAATGGTGTAGTGGAACAAGCACTTGACTAACAATGGTAAGATCTAGGTTTGTGGGCATTTCCTGGGAAAGTTATGTACCCTGGGAAATGCCTTCACCATCTAAAATCATTGTGATACTCAGCATCTCTTTTTAATTTTGGGTAGCTTCCTTTACTACTTTTTTTGATACAATATTCTGACTTCCCTTGAGGAATTCCTCCTACCTTGAGTCCATGGGTTTAGGTAGAACTGACTACACTTCCTATGCACAATTGATGGGCTTGGGACTCAGACTGGTCATCTAATCTTAGTGACCTTTTAGCCCAGAAATACAGCTGGCGTTACTGGAAAAACGATATATGTTTGGAGTTGACAGAAGTTATGTTTGCTCTTTGTGGGAGACGCCTACCTTAGAACAAAGCAAACAGAGCAGATAAGGCATGATAAGTAAGCTGACTGAGAACCCTGAGGTTGCCATCTGATGCACAGCTGTAAATGGGGAAGAGAAGCTCTGCACTTTCTAGTAGGTAAATCAATAAATTATGTTTTATGTTTAACATGCTTCGTATGCCTTTTTTGCTTTCCTCAAATGTTAAATAAGAATAATAGGGCACTCTAGTGCATAACAGTACAGCATTTTGAAGTAGTTATTAAAAAGTAAATGAAATAAAGAAAAAATAAAAATAAGCAAAATAGTGTTATAGCATTTAGTATAAAACCTGGCACATTCTTACAGACATAAATAAATACACATTTAATGTTTAGTAAACTTTAAAGCATCAGTTAAATAAAAACTAATATCAAAAGTAATTTGATCTTCCAGGGTAACTTTATTATTATCCATACACTGGGATATAATTGCTTTCAAAGTTTAGTTAAAAGGAGCAGTTTTCTTTCATTGTAATAATGGTAAATTAGGCACTACCTCTTGAATTAGATGACCTCCTTAAAAGGGTGGACAACTACCTTCAGGGTGGATTATTATGAAGCTAGACATTTCTATAAGTTACAAATTTTTATTAAATCATTGAGAAAATGTTAATTATGTTCACCATTTTCCCTATCTAAAAAGCTAAAAAGGCAGCAGTAAGTCTTCCCTTCTTCTACATGTTTTTTTAAAAACTACCTTTTAATCTCTCCTTATTATACAACCTGGACTCTGGAAGTACTGGAGTGCACAATAAATTTTTGTTTGATTAATTTCAAATCACTTTATAATCCAATAAAATTTGGCTCCTACTTTCACCACTATGGTGAATTTGTTGCCAATTGCCCAGTGACCTCCTATTTACAAAATTAAGTGAACAGTTTTAATCTTCATTGCAAGCTTCACATGACACTGCTTAAATTTCTTGATGTCTCGTGCTCCCTTGCTGCGTTTGAGGAGTCAGACAGCCATATTGGGGAATCCAGTGGAGCTAGGAACTGTGACATTATGAAACCAAAGCCATAAAGAAAGCTTAAAGCAAATGTGTCTATGTATAAAAATTAAGTATGCAGTAAAGGTGAAGCCACAAATCAACAGGGGTCATAGATTGTTGAGTATATAATATTTAATGCATGAAAAAAATATAAACAGACCCTTTATCAACATCACATACAAAGGTCAACTTGGATATATTAAAACCTATATGTGTTACAATACATTGATGAAAGAAATAAAAAGGCATCTAAATAAATGCATAGATGTTCCATGTTTAGGGATGGATGATTCAAAATTGTTAAGATGCTATAGTTTTTCCAAACTCAATCTACAGAATCAATACATTTTAATCAAAATCTCAGCAAGATAGTTTGTAGATTTGACAAACTCATTCTAAAGTGTATATGGGAAATACCTAGAATAACCAACACAATAATGAAGAAAAAGAGTTGGAGGATTCACATCACCCAATTTCAAGATTTACTATAAAGCTACAGAAATCCAGAAATCCACGATCTAGTGGACAAATAGGCACAAAGATCAATAAAACAGAATAGGGAACCAAAAAATAGACCCACGCAAATGTAGTCAACTAATATTTAGCAAAGATTCAAAGGCATTCAGTGGATAAAAAATGATCTTTCCAACAAATTGTCCTGAACAATTGGATATGCAAAAAATGATCCTAGAAAGGGACTTACAAATTTTTACAAAAATTAAATTACAATACACATAGACTTAAATGTAAAACACAAAAGTACAAAACTTCCAGAAGAAAATTTAAAATTATGTATATATAAGTATGTTATAATATATATTTAGATATTACACTTATATGCATTTTATTTATATATTTATATACATTATATATAATATATATTATAATATAATATATATTATACATATTAAATATATAATAATATAATACATATTATATGTATTTATGTGTGTGTTTGTGTCTATATATACATATATATATTTAAAAATAAAAAACCTTTTTGTTGATGATGAGCTTTTAGATGAAACACCAAAAACATAATCCATGAAAGAAAAAAATATATGTTGAACTTTAGTAAATTAAAAACTCCTGCTTTCTGAAGAGCACTGTCAAAAAAAATGAAAAGATAAGCCATGAACTGGGAAAAAATATTTGCCAAACATGTATCTGATAGAGGATATTTATCCAAAACATACAAATATTTCTTGAAACTCAAGAATAATAACTCAATTTAAAAAAGTGTAAAATATTTGAACAAATATTTTACAAGAAGATATATAGATGGAAAATAAGGATATAAAAATATCTTCAACATAATTTGGCATTAGGGAAGTGAATATTAAAACAAAATGTAACTACGCAGACATTAGAGTGGCTAAAATCCAAATAAGACTGACAATAGCAATTGCTAGCAAAGACGCTAGGTAACGCAAATTCATTTATTGATGATGGGTGTACAAACTGGTACCTTGGAAGACATTTTAGTGGTTTGTTACAAAACAAAACACTGTTTTACCATACGATCAAGCAATTGTTGAATTTGCTTTGAAAAAGCTGTCTACACAAAAAACAGTTCACTTTATAAACAATTATCAAAAACTGGAACCAAAGCCTTCAGTAGATAGTTAAAATAACTGTGACACATTCACACAATGGAAAGCTACTCAGCAATAAAAAGGAATGAGCTATCAAACCATACACAGGTATGCATAAATCTTAAGTGTTCACTGAAAAGTAAAAGAAGACAGTCTGTAAAGGCTCTTTTCTGCATGATCCTATTTAGTTGGCATTCAGAAAAAACAAAAAAATAGAGATGACAAACTGGTCAGTCGTTGTCCAAAGTTTGGGAATGGGAATAATGGAGAAGACTGAATATGTAAAACTCAGGAGTTTTTTGTTTTTTTTTTCCCCCATTTATTTATTTTATTGCATTTTAGGTTTTGGGGTACATATGAAGAACATGCAAAATTGTTGCATAGGTACACACGTGGCAGTGTGATTTGCTGCCTTCCTCCCCATCACCTACATCTGGCATTTCTCCCCTTGCTATCTCTCCCCAGCTCCCCACCCCCCACTGTCCCTCCCCTATTTCCCCCCAACTGACCCCAGTGTGTAGTGCTCCCCTCCCTGTGTCCGTGTGTTCTCATTGTTCAACACCCGCCTATGGGAAAATGTGGCACATATACACCATGGAATATTATGCAGCCATCAAAAACGATGAGTTTGGGTCCTTTGTAGGGACATGGATGAACCTGGAAGCCATCATTCTCAGGAGTTTTTTTATAGCAATGAAATTATTCTGCATGGTACTGTAATGGGAAATACGTGACACTACACATTTGTCAAGATCCAAGGAATTTTGCAACATGGAATGAAATGAACCTTAATGTATGCAATTTAAAAACCAGGAGGTCAGGATAGAAGGCAAAAGACAATAAAATACTGTAACCGTATTTTAAAAATATAAAACTATCTCACTAAAGGGAGTGAAAGGTGCTGACCCAAATAACTTCAGAAATGAATGGAATCTTTAACAGTAAAGGAAAAAGTAAGTGTAAGTAAGCACTATACTGCAGTTCTTGTAAAGCTACAGATGAACAATTCTGAAACCACACACACACACACATACACACACACACACACACACACTTATATCAGAATTAAACAGTTAAGTAATGGATGGTGGATGGTGAAGTGAGGTTTTTCCCTATTGGTATGTGAAGCTACAGATAACAATGGAAAGGATGCTAGAATGATGCGTATCATAATGAATTAGAGTTGGAGAAATCAACATGAACTCATGTTAAGTTTAATACAGATACAGATGGTTACATATATAAATATTTATATATATCAATCCATGTATATGCACCAATATATAAATGTATATATATATATATATACACACACACACACACATCTATACATAAATATCTCTATCCATCCATCTATTTCCTTGCTCTGGCAGCTGAGAGGGCCTAGAGGTAACAACATCCTGGTAGTAATGAGTATATGCAATGCCAGGGTCTTATTTTCCAGTACTATAAAAGGGGCCATGCTCTTTAGGGAAATGATAGATTCTAAGACTCGGGCAGAAAATATATATAATAATGAGCCTGGTGCATCTTATAGTATCAGAGTAAGTACGTGCTCAGAAAGTTCATATTTGGGATATGTCAAAGGGACTTACAAGCAAACTGGAAGAGTTCTCTAAGTCCAAAGCTTTTTTTTATTTATTTTGAGCATCAAAATAAATAACGTAGTATTGGATGATAACCCAAAGCATAAAAATAAATATCTATGTGTCCATCGTGATATACATAAATGATAAAAGAAATCAGTAAGTGGGAGAAATAGATATATCTTTGTAGTTGAATTTCAAATAATTTTTATAGAGACTTCACCCTCAAGGAGATTTAATGTAACTTCCCACTTATGTTGTGGGATGCACACAGTGACCTTTTCCCAAAGAGTACCTATAATATGGAGAAAAGAGGGAAAAACAGTAGCCATGCAGTGGAGAAACATGAGCAATACTACACTAGCCAGGTGACTAAGGTCAGTATCAACAATGATAAATAATGTTGATAGTGTGTACCCTTGATGGGATGTGGTGAAAATAGCACTTTACCTCTGTGGTCCTCTTCCCCAAAAGACACAGCCCTAGCGTAATCATGAGAAAAACACAAGACAAATCTCAATAGAGATATTTTACAAAATATCTAACCAGCATTTACCAAAACTGTCATCATCGAAAAAAAAGAATGTCTGAAAAACTGCCTCAGCCCACAGCAGTCTAAGGACACATAATGCCTAAATGCAATGTATTCTGGATGGGATTCTGGAAGAGAGATAAGATTAGCAAAAATTAAGGAAATCTGAAAAAATATTGTGATCTTTAGTTAATAATAATGTATCGATTTTGTTAATGATGTCATATCATACAAATAAAAGATATTAATAGAAGGGAAAATTGAGTGTAGACAAGCAGTCCCCAACATTTTCGGCACCAGGGACAGGTTTCATGGAAAACAATTTTTCCAAGGATGGGTTCTGGGGCGGTAGTGGGGGTGGTAGAGTGGGAGGTGGTGGTGGATGGTTTTGGGATGAAATTATTCCACCTCAGATCTTCAGGCATTAGATTATCGTAAAGAGCATGCACAGCCCACAGTACAGTTGCATGCACAGCCCACAGTACGGTTCCTGTTTGTATGAGAATCTAATGCCACTGCTGATCTGATGAGAGGGGTAGAGCTCAAGTGGTAATGCTGGTTGGCCTGCACACTCCTTGCCTCCTGCTGTGTCACCCCGGGGGTTTCTAACAGACCATGGACAGCTACAGGTTCTCTGTTAGGGGGTTGGGGACCCCTGATATGGGAATTCTTTGTATTATCTTCACAATTTTTCTATAAATTTAAAACCATTCTAAAAATTTTAAAAGTTTATTAAAGATCTGTGTTTGAAGGGCAAAATTATGTGTTTGCTGTGTGCCTACATATATTTGAGACCCAAGGTCAGAAAATAACTTAAAAAAAAAAAACCTTCTAAAGCACAAACATAGGGGGAAAATGAGATTCATTTTATTAAACGAATATTTAGTTTTTCTGTCAATGAAGGCAATTTTGGTCAAAGTTAGACACAGAAGTCAAAACAACAGAAGGTATTTTGTAAGGCATGACATTGACAAAGGACTAATATATAATAATAAGGATTTCTTACAAATCAATCAGAAAGAGATGGCAGCTATAACAGAAGAGCAGGCAAAGACCATGACCAGCAATTTACAAAAAAAAAAAAAAAAAAAAAACTCAAAGTCCAATGCCCACATAAACAAAAATCATCAATAATCAAATAAACACAAATTTAAATTATAATGTTAACATTTCCCAAAGATAAGACTCACAAACAAACTGCAAAGCTGGATGATAGGAACATTGGTGCTCATGAAACTAGGGTACAATCTCTGTGGAGATTGCTGATATATTTTAGTCAAATATAGAAGATGAATATCCTATAATTCTGAATTTTTGCTTCATAGATTGTATCCCAAAGAAATCACTCACATGCCCACACATGCTTAGACAAATAGTTATGTTTTTCTTCATGAAGGTGTTAGAGTAGCACCACTGCATGGTGGAAAGTTGGAGGTAACTTGAGTCTGCATAATAGGAGAGTGACATCATTGGGAGAATTAAAATGTGTTGGAAGAATGTGGGTCCAATAATGTGGACAGCTTAAAAGCAGGGTGCTTGATGAAAAAAAACAAACAAACAGAACAAACAAACTATTTATATATATATATATATATATATATATATATATATATATATATTCACAACTCTGTGTTCTTTACTTGATTTAAAAATACCTGCTGAGGAATACTCATTTAGCATGAACATATACAAACTAAACACACCAATAAAAACAAAAGATGTTTCCTGTATGCATTAATAATGATAAGGTACCATTAATTGAGAAACATAATAGCTCAAAATAGTGAAACTTAATAAGCAACAATGACAAATGAGTAGAAGCCATTAATTTAGAGGGAAAAACCAGTCTATACTAGGTTATGTAAAGCATAAACTGAGTATATGGCTAATGTAGTCTTATTTTAAAATTTCAATAGAAATTTTAAGGGTATGAGTTAAACAATACTATCTGGACTTTTGAAATATTCTTATTGATGGTTCTTCTCAATATGAAATATGCTAATTAGCTTTGATTAGGGAGATAAAAGGTAGCATATATTTCATCCCTGTTTTTGTAGGTTATATACAGAAACAAAAAAGTCATGGGTTTATGAAGGGAATGCAAGTTGCAGATAAATGAAAAAAAAAAAAAAGAAAAGATTAAGACAAAGGGATTTAAAGGATGTAGATGTCCAACAGCCTAATTATACAGTGACCTAACCAAGCAGAGGATTTGATGTGAGTAGAAAAGCCACTAATATGATGAGCAACCCTCACAAAGACAAAGACACTGGAAATTAATTAGGTGAATACTTTCTTCTGGTGTTTTCCTAACAACATTTTTCAAAAATATCATCAGGCTTCCAATTTTAAGGTTGATTTGTCATTGTAAGTCATCTTTTTTGTAATTATTGTTGTTTTGTAAATGACCACTTGCATAGACAAATTGTTATTTACGTTAGACCAGTAACCAAGAAGTTTGATGTGATTTAATTTGTTAGTTACTTTTTCAGTAGATGATTGCTAAATAACAAAACTTTTTTTTTTTTTTTTTTTTTTTTTTTTGAGACAGAGTCTTGCTGTGTCACCGTGCTGGAGGGCAGTGGCAAGATATTGGCTCACGGCAACCTCTGCTTCTGGGTTCAAGTGATTCTCCTGCCTCAGCCTCTCAAATAGCTGGGACTACGTGTGTGAGCCACCACGCCCAGCTAATTTTTGTATATTTGGTAGAGACAGGATTTCACCATGTTGGCCAGGATGGTCTCCATCTTTTGACCTCATGATCTGCCTGCCTCAGCCTCTCAAAGTGCTGGGATTACAGGCATGAGCCACTGCACCTGGCTACAAAACTACTTGTAATAATTACCTCAGTTCTGCTTGCTACTCTTTTCCCAACAAAATAAGTATAACTTACTCTCTATCCAGCTAGGGATCAAGATATACAAGACCTTTGATCATTTATCCAGAATCTATAGGTCAGAAGTTCAAAATGGCTAGGCTAATTTCTCTGATCCTGGTTTCACAAGGACAAAAATAAGGTCTTCGCTGGTTGGCTCTTATCAAAAGGGTCTAAAAGGAATCAGCTTCCATGTTCATTCAAATTGTTGGCTGACTCAGTTCTTTGCATCTGTAGAAATGAGGTACTCATTTTCTTGCTTACCTTCAGCTGGGGGTCAGTTGTAGCTTCTAAAAGGCATCTGCATGGCTTATTCCTGCCCCCCTTTCATTTTCAAAGCTATCAACAGTGGGTCAATTCCTTCTCATGCTTCAAATCATTCTAACTTCTGCTTCTGTCTCCTCTCTTGGCTGCATCTTTCTTACTCCAGCTGGAGAAATTTCCCTGCTTTTAATGGTTCAGACAATTAGATTTGGCCCACCTGGATAACCCAGGACAATTTCTTTATTTTCAGAAACGTAATGTGATTATCCCTGCAAAGCACCTAAATACATGCCTGATTGAATTTGGGGCATACAATTTTTGAAGGACATCTTAAGAATACTGTCCATCCCAAATCCCTACCTTAAATACTAAAATCCAGTTAACTGAATGACCTACAGTGATATGAACATGTTTCCTCAAGTTTCTGAGTTGTCAAACCTTCTGGTCCAAGACCCTATCTTTGCTTGACTCATCTTTAGATGTTCTGCTAAAATAAGGACTTCGGGGAGCCTCTTCTGACCATACCATTAGGTGATGATCCTATGCACAACCAGAGAATTTTGTTCTTATCTAGATTATAGCACGTGACTCATTATATTGAACTTATCTACTTAATTAGAACATGGTGGAAATTCAATAAATGGTTGTCAAATGAATAAAAGAGCCTATCTACATGAATTTCTGCCAGAAATGCAGAGCATTTAAAGGATAAATTGAATATTTAAAAATTTCTATGCACCTTAAAGAGTATTTCAGTACTTTTACCTGTTAACAAGTATCATAACTTTTATTTACTTTCATTTAAAACTATTGTTAATATGCATTTTATCCCCACATGTGAAACCTGAAGAATGTAAAACTACTTTGAATCTATCTAGGACCCAAAATTTAGGCCATTAGAATTGAACAAATTAAGCTTTCACACCTTCTATTGAAAACTACAGATCTTGTCTTTATTTTTCTGGGTACCCTTTAACCCTAAAGGTGATTTAATTGAAACAAGACTCTTCTCTATCTCCTTCACTTTGGTGCAAACTGAAACTGCAACTGAAAGGCAATATTGTTTTAGTAGTATATTCCAACTCTGCTGATAGTTTTGTTTGTATTTTAAAACTTTAATAGTGGAACAGGTTGAAGCATGCATTTCTGCAGAAGACTTGTACTCAAAGGACCAATCTTAAAAATTCTTCTGAATACTTATTATAAATAATTTTAATATGTAGAAATAATTAAAAATTAATAAAAATGTTTTCCCTTTGATGTTTTTCTTTTTTTCCCCTTGTTATTTCTTTTCCTTCCCTTCCTAAAAAATTAAGTCCAAAAGCTATTAGGTAGAACTAAGGGGTGAAAAGTTGGGGGTTGACCAGTATAGGGCATCTAGATGAAGTAGGATAAGGGAGTGACCCTGTAGGGTGCAAATTACAGTGAAATGTCAGAGCCCAATCAGGGTAGGGATAGTGTCCATACAACACAGTGGCCTAGCACAAAGTGTTGGTGCCATCTATGCTACTATAAATACACAAATCGGGTTTAAAATAATTGCAGTGAAACAAGTCATACAGAAGCAACTCACAAGTTTAGTAACCTGAGACAGTGAGAAAATTGTTTCATTTGCCTTGTAATTGAGAAAAAACTGTAGATGTATCTAAGCCTTGGTTCCTCCCAGAACAAAGTGCCTCGATTGTTTTCTAACTACATGGTGACTGCTTGCCCAAGGGAACACTTAGCCCAAAGCAGGTCTGAAAGAACTGCCTACATTGGCATTACCCTGAAGAGGACTCTAAGTATCATTTGACTTATTTTACATGAAAAAAAAAATGCCAGCTGTTTCACCAAGGCATTCAAAATTTCTGTTCTTCAAGGATTAGTGTGTCATGTGATTATTCCAAAATGATATTATGCCATAAAAGAGAAAAAATGGAGACAGTGTGTTTATTTAGATAATTCAACAATACATAATTCATATGTCTTCAGATCTACCTAATCTCCTAAAATTTTCTGACCACATCTCAGAATTTAAAGAAAGTATTTATGACAATATCTCAGAATCGCCAAAAAGACCTGTAATGTCCTTTTCTGAGTTTTACCTAGAAAACAAGGATTACTCTTGAAGAATTAAAAACATATGCTTCTCAGAATAGCTAAGCAGCATTAATGACATAGAAGACTCTCAACAAGTGGCTGTTACATTAATTGAAATAAACAGAACTGAAGCTTTTAAAAACATTTTGTTATGGAAATGCAATTATTCAGCTTAAAAGAGGAAAGAATCATCTCGTGTAGCTTATAAAATGGACACTAGTGTTATTTGTATCTCAAACTTAATCTTGGGAAAGCATACCCAGTTGAAGAAACTTACTATTCTTCTGCTATATTGTATCATATAATAAAGTTTCCAAAGGCGAAAACTGGCTTCTTCTCTTATTTATTTGTTAATATTATTAGATTGACACTGACATGAATGATACAAAATCCTACTGTATAAACCAGAGCTTTTGCCTCATTTGAAAGCCAGATTGGCTTGGTAAAATAACAACATGCACATAATAAACAGTTTATGCATCTGAAGAAAATAAAAACTTAGATATTTTAATATCTCAGTTGAATTGGTAAACGTGGCAGTTTTTACTGTACATAATCAGTCAATAGGAACAATAGCAGATTCTGGAATTGAATTCTACAGAGTGGTATGACAATTACTGTTATATATCTCAGCAATCTTCTAATAAATAATATGAGTCCTGTTTGCATTTATCAGAGTGAACCTTAAGCAAATACCCATGTGAGAAAGAAAGCTTGCATATTTATAAGAGTAAATTTACATATAACTACACATAAAATATTCTGTTCCTTTGTAAAATACTTCTTTATAATTTCCATTAAAATCATCATGTAATTATACTAGAGATACAAACCTAACAAAAATTATGCCAAGCATTATTAGAGGGAGTGCTTTTCAGTTGCAAGGGCATCTGTTCTGTGAGAATTTTCTGGTTTCAATTTCTGTTACATTAAAAAAAAATGAGATAAATAAGGACTTTGTCCCTTACAAAGGACTACGTTCAAAAGGTCATCCACAAAAATTATTTTTAAACTGGAATAAAAATTATCATAATAAATTATTATTATTGTTATTTTTATTATTTTTTGAGACAGAGTCTCACTCTGTCACCCAGGCTGGAGTGCAATGGTGAGATCTTAGCTCACTGCAACCTACTCCTCCCAGGTTCAAACGATTCTCCTGCCTCAGCCTCCTGAGTAGCTAGGATTATAGGCATGCGATGCCGCGCCTGGCTAATTTTGTATTTTTAGTAGAGATGGGGTTTCTCCATGTTAGTCAGGCTGGTCTCAAACCCCTGATCTCAGGTGCTCCGACCGCCTTGGCCTCCCAAAATGCTGGGATTACGACTTAAGCCACTGTGCCCGGCCTGTAATAAATTACTAACATGTATATTATAAACAATAGCACTTAAAGAAAGATGGAGTTTCTATTTCAGCCTTGAAGTATAAAAAACTGTTATTAGAAATACATAGCATCATTGGTTCAACATATACTATTCATTTAGCAAGACTTCTTACTGTGCTTCGGGACCTGTGCTAGGCCTGGGAGATATGGAGATGAATGCCTGATTGCTGTAGAACCTATCCCATGCAAATTGCATGGACAAAACCCAAAGTAAATAAATATTTGTTTCACAGTATGGGGTACTGAGCCCAGTGCCTTAGTCAAGAAAAGACTGAGTCTTGAAGGATTAATCAGAAATGTCTAAAAATTAATAAAGAAGTATATTCTAAGCAGAGGGAAATATGTGTTAGAAAGTAGCTACAGAGAATAGAATATTATCAGAAAAATGTATCAGTTGAAGATGTTGGGAATATAGGCTCCACAAAAAAATTATATGAGAGAAGCAGATATAGATGCCATTCTAAGGAGATTGATGTTTGTTTTGAAGGGTCTGGGACAGTATTAATGTGTTTTAATTGGGTGAGTGTTATATTTATATTTATAGTTTGTAAAATTACTCTGCAGAGCTGTGTTTCTCAGAATGTGGTCACTGGATCATCAGCATCAGCATCACCTAGAAACTTGTTGGAAGAGCAAATTCTCAGGTGTCACAGACCTACTGTATTATTCAGGACTGTCCAGAGAGACAGAACCAATAGAATATATGTATATACAACAGGGAGTTTATTAGGGAGAATTGGCTGAAACAATTACAAGGTGAAGTCCCATGATAGGCTGTCTGCAAGCTGGGGAAGAGAGAAGCTGGTAGTGGCACAGTCTGAGTCTGAAAGCCTCAAAACCGTGGAAGCAGACAGTGTAGCCTTCTGTCTGTGACCAAGGGCCCCAAGAGCTACCAGGAGGCTGCTGGTGCAAGTCCCAGCGTCCAAAGACAAAAGAACCTGGAGTGTGATGTCCAAGGGTGGGAGAAGAGGAAGGAAGGATCCAGCATGGGAAGCGGCGGGGCGCAGGGGGGAGGAAGCCAGAAGTCTCAGCAAGCAAAGTTGTCCCACCTTCTTCTGCCTGCTTTGTTCTATCTGCACTAGCAGTTGATTGGACAGTGCCCACCCACATTGAGGGTGGGTCTCTCTCTCTCAGTCCATCAACTTGAATGTCAAGCTCCTCTGGCAGTACCCTCAGAGATGGACCCAGAAGCAATATTTTACCAACCATTTAGGCATCCTTCAATCCAATCAAATTGACACCTAATATTAATAATCACACTCACCTTTGACAGAGCAATCCGTGTTTTAGCAATCCTTCAAGTGATTCTCGTGCACTCTCTAGTCTGAAAACCGCTAATGTAGAGAATGGAATTGTGAGGGCTGTTTCAGCAGGAATATTTTCAGTTACCAGAAATTAAAAATCTGATCAATGATAGGGGTTTGTTTGCATTTCACAAGCAGCATTCCCAAGAACGGCAGTACAGGGATGGAATGGTGGCCAGACAAAACCACTGACAACATAGTCTCCTTCTATTAACACCTTCCTACTTCATTGTTATCAGGAGGGGTTGTTCTCAGTGTTATACAATGGGTTCCAATTCTGGGATCTATGACTGCCATGTTCACAGAAAAGGAAGCTGGGAAAGAGTTTTGTCCTGTGGCTTTGTTTTTATTTTATGACAATGAAACAAAAGTGGAAGGCTCTTAATGCACTTCTGCTCACATCCGACTGATAAGAACCCTACCTCATGCCTCTCTAGCTACAAAAATGAAAGTTTAGTAAAAGGAAAATGGCTATTCAGCTGGTAAACTCTCCTATAAAAAGTTCTCAATTACACACCTTTTTCCAAGCTAAATACCTCTATGAAATATATGTGTTTTAAGTTGTCTTTTGTAATAAGAGGGAAGCAAAACTTGAATAGTAAAGCCCTATTCTCCTTGCCAGATCCTTAGTAATCTTAACTGTTAACCACCTAATAACGCCAGGATTCTCCTATCAGATTCCTATGAAGAGATATTAGAGATCTCCTAAGTATATCTCTGATGATTCACAAAAACACTGTATACTGTGTGGATTAATTTTCAAAAACCTGAAATGACAACCTAGAATTACTATCGGCATCCCAGCAAGTATCTGTGGGGTGATTCATGGAGAACCAACTAATGTAGAAATTCTCCTTTTGTATCACTTTGGTTCTCACTGAAATCTGGCAATTTCTTCTAATCAAAATGAGATGTTCTGCTTTTGTCCTGAGAGTTGAGAAATGGATGCAACAGTTGAATCAATGATCTTTCTTCATCTGCTTCTCTATAACATTTTCCATGATCTGAGGTATTAGTTTCAAGTAAGAAACAAGTACATTTATCTTCATGTAGTAGCTAGCAAACCTCCTGTGATGAAAATGAAAATTATTCAGTCCTAAAATCTGACATTTGTAAACTGAAAAACAATATGCATATTGGTAGAAAGCAAGAATCCCAGTTATTTGCACCTCTGCCACATTCCCTATAATGCTTAACATGAGCATTAAGAAGCTAAGTTACTTAACAGTCATTGGGAGATCCCGGAAATAAAACCTCCAAAGTCCTGTGGGCTCATGATGAACTCTATTACTGGCTATGATGATGAGTGGTCCTGGCTTAGAAATTAAGAACAGAGAAGATAGGAGACTGTAAGTAAACACTATTTAATCAAGAAAACAAGCAGCATCATTCAGTCTCCGCTGAACAAATGCAAATACCTTAAGAAATATGTTGTCCTGGATAAAATTCAAAAACATTTGGGAGACTAAAACCTTACATGTTATAATTACACACATACACTGACAGGAGAAATGAACATAAACAACAGCACTAACCATTGCTCTTTAATTGAAATTAAAGACAATTTTAAAACTTCATATCACTGAGCAAAAGGCAAGAGTATCAACTTTAATTTCAAAATCATTATCAATAGTGTATAACACATTGTCAAACAAACGCACTTCTCTTGCTGTGCAGTCTGCTCCTATTGGCATTTGGCAGTCTGAACACACAGTCATGCTATCTAAAGCTCATATTTCCAAACATAACAAAGGGAGAACAAACTCTGCAGATTATTAGAAAATATTAGCAAGCATGATGATCTGTGGATCCATTTAAGTGAATTTGGACAAGGGACAAATTCTAAGCCTAATTTCTTCTTTCATCATAATTTGTATGATTATATGTATATCCAGTGAGATGTACTTTGATCAGATAATTATATTTTATGGAAAGATGAAGAAGTTTTGAAAGAATATATTTATAGGCATACCTCATTTTATTGTGTGTTGTTTTATTGTGCTTTTCAGATATTGTGATTTTTACAAACTGAAGGTTTGTGGCACTCCTGTGTTGAGCAAGTCCAGCAATACTGTGTTTCCAACAGCATGTACTGTTTTCATGTCTCTGTGTCACATTTTAATAATTCTTGCAATATTTTAAACCTTATTATTATTAATATGTCTTTTATGTGATCTGTGATGTGATTTTTAATGTCACCATTGCAATTATTTGGGGACATAACAAATTATATCCACATAAGACTACAAATGTACTCTATAAATGTTGTTCATGTTCTGAATGCTTCATGGACCCACCGTTCCCCATTTTCTCTTTCTTTCTCTCTCTCTCTCTCTCTCTGGGCCTCCCTATTTCCTGAGAAACAATAATATTGAAATTAGGTCAGTTAATAACCTAGCAATACATCTAGGCATGGAAGTGAAAAAGAGTAACATGGCTATCTTTAAATCAAAAGCTAGAGATGATTAAGCTTAGTGAGGAAGGCATGTCAAAAGCAGAGAAAGGCCAAAAGTTAGGCCTCTTGGACAAAACCGCCAAGTTGTGAATGCAAAGAAAACATTCTTAAAGGAAATAAAAAGTGCTATTCCAATGAACAAATGAATGATAAGAAAAGAAAATACTTTATTGCTGATATAGAGAAAGTTTTAGTAATCAAGGTTGAAGATCAAACCAGCTACAACAGTGTCTTAAGACAAAGCCTATTCCAGAACAAGGCACCATCTTACTTCAATTCTGTGAAGGCTGAGAGAGGTGAGGAAGCTGTGGAAGAAAAGTTGGAAGCTAGCCGAGGGTGGTTTATGAAATGTAGGGAAAGAAGCCATTTCCATAACATAAAAGTACAACGTGAAGCAACAAATGCTGATGTAGAAGCTGCAGCATGTTATCAAGAAGACCTAGGTAAGATCACTAGTGAAACTGGCTCATAGGTAGGTGAACAATGAGAACACATGAACACAGAGAGGAGATCATCACACACGGTGTCTGTGGGGGATGGAGGGTGATAAAGGAGGAATAACATTAGGAGAAATACCTAATGTAGATGACAGGGTGATGGATGCAGCGAACCACCATGGCACATAGGTGTACACCTATGTAACAAATCTGCACATTCTGCACATGTACCCCAGAACTTAAAGTATAATAAAAAGTAAATAATTTTTTTCAAAACTTTTTAAAAAAGAAATTGGTTCTACTAAACAACAGATTTTCAGTGAAGACACAACAGCCTCCTACTGAAAGGAGATGCCACCTAGGACTTTCATAGCTAGAGAGGAAAAGTTGCTTAGTTTCAAAGCTTCAAAGGACAGGCTGACCTTCTTCTTAGGAGCTAATGCAGCTGGTGACTTTAAGTTGAATCCAAAGCTCATTTCCCATTCTAAATATCCTAGTCCCCTTAAGTATTATGCTAAATACACTCCGCCTGTGCTCTATCAATGAAAAAATGAGTCTGGATGACAGCATATGTGTTTGCAGTGTGGCTTACTTAATAGTTTAAGTTCTACTCCTCAGAAAAAAATGATTATTTTCAAAATATAACTGATTGTTGACAATGGACCTGGTTTTCTAAAAGCTCTGATGGAGATATACAAGGAGATTAATGTTGTTTTATGCCTGCTAACATAACAGCAATTCTGCAACCCATAGAACCAAGGTGTTATTTCAACTTTCAAATCTTATTATTTATGACACCCTCTTATAAGACTATAAGTGCCAGAGAGAAAAATTCTTCTGATGAAGTTAGGCAAAGTAAATTGAAAATCTTCTAGAAAGAATTCTCCATTCTTGACACCAATGACAACACCTGTGATTCATGGGAAGAGGTCAAAATATCAACACAAACAGGAGCCTGGAAGAAGTCAACCTTCATGGATGACTTTGAGGGGCTCAAGACTTCAGTGGAGAAAGTAACTGCAGATGTTGTAGAAATGGCAAGAGAACTAGAATTAGAAGTGGAGCCTAAAGATATGACTGAATTGCTGCAATCTCATTATAAACTTGAAAGAATGAGGAATTGCTTCTTATGGATTAGCAGAGAAAATGGTTTCTTGAGATAGAATCTTCCACTGGTGAATACGCTTTGAACATCATTGATATGACAGCAAAGTATTTAGAATATTACATAAATTGAGTCGACAAATTAGCAGCAGGGATTGAAAGGATTGACTCTAATATATAAAGAAGTTCTACTGTGAGAGAAATGTTAGCTAACAGCCTTACTTACTATGGTGAAATCATTAGTGAAGGGTCAATCAGTGCAGCAAACTTCATTGTTGTCTTATTTTAACAAATTGCCACAGCGATTCCAACCTTCAGCAGCCAACACCCTGATCAGTAAGCAGCTGGATCCACATTGAGGCAAGACCCTCCACCAGAAAAGCGATTACAACTTGCTGAAGGCTCAGATGATTGTTAGCATTTTTAAGCAATAAGAAGTTTTTAACTAAGGTGCATACATTTGTTTAGGCGTAATGCTATTGCATACCTAAAGAGCTATATTATAACGTAAATACAACTTTTGAATGCACTGGGAAACCAAAGTATTCATGACCTGTGTTATTGTGAAATTTACTTTATAGGCTGTAGTCTAGAACTGGACTCATAATATCTCTGAAGTATGTTTGCATGTGCAAATAAACTTGAGAAGAAAACAAAAGACAAAAAAAGAGAAAAGAAATTTGGATTTTACCTAATAAAATTTGAGCCTTTCCTATGTATTAGAAATCACATAAATTTGATGATATTTGACCATTTTTGGCCTTCCTTGCTATTTTGTTGCTCCATCTACTATTAGGTGCATTCACATACACAAGTTTACTAACAGAAATATATATTATTATGCCTAACTTTGTGGATGAGGAAACTGAACTTGGTTAAAATCACAAAATTTTTACACAGAGATATCAGGTTTAAATTACAGACTATTTCATCTAAAGTGCACCCTTCCTTATTTTTATTCCAACAGACTTCTCCCTAAGAATCTAACCCTTTCCTAAAAAATTCTCAGAAACACAATGATAAGCTATTAACCTTTTCCATTATCCCAATTCTGGTTTTTATTCTTAAGGTGATAAAAATTATCCTCATACATGGTCAGACACTAGTTATTATGTTCCATTTTTTCTACCAAGTTAGGAACAATAATAAATTTTCTCTCAGAATTCAGGTGAGACTTAAAAAAAAGGGCAGGGGGGTGTTTAAATATTAGGCAGGAAGCATCTCTTAGATGAATTCAAAAGTAAAAGAACTCATGTGTCCAAATTCTTAGTTAAGAAGAGGAAAAAAAAAAAACTCTGAAAATTCTGAAATGTTCCTTTGTGCATATTGCTTTTAATGAATTTGAATTGAGAGTTACTTTATGCTATTAAACACCATTTTTAAGCAGCAGGTTATACTCCTTGGTATGACAGACAGCATAGAAATAAAAAGTAAGAAAGAAAAAAAAAAACATGAAACCCCAAAACTCCGAGAGCATTATTTGTCTAGTGTTGTTTGTCAACTTATGGACATTAGTAGAAAGCAATTTCAAAAATCTGTGCACTGCCAATCTGGGAACTGAAAAGACATATGGATTTCTCTGGACTGGGCCTTGCTTCTTAGTGATTAGTAAAGTCCTGTTATGTGAACGTTTGAAATGATTCAATCTTGACATTAAACTAATTGACAAAAAAGAAGTTTCATTTGGCAGTATTACCACCCTTGTTGCTATTATTTAGCATTTGTGCGGCATGTTGTTCTTGCATATTTCTCCACAAAATCCTTATATAGTGAGAGTCGTTCTTTTTTTTTCTTCATTTAAAGATTAATATTTAAATGATATCCTTAAATTTAAAAACTCAAGTATTTTATCAAATCAGAATTCGATTAGCATTTTCAGAAATCCAGCCATTTGCTCAGGTTTCTTATTTTAATAACAACCTAAAATGACTAGTTCATTCAACTTTACTCTTTTAAATTTATACCTCTTGAAGGCTACATATCTACTTTGCTAAATATGCCATGCTTTTTTTTTTTTTTAATAATTCCAAGTCTTTCTTTTAGAGCTCTGTGACTTATGTATAAGGGAAAGACTGAAAGAAGAGTATTTCCCAAATATTGATGAAACTACTCCTGTGATTGAAGACTACATGTTTCAGAATGGCATTTATAGTACCTGCTTCCATATGCCCCCAGATTGAGGTGATCCCTAACAAGCCAGTGTTATATCTCATCTCTGTTAAAAAAAAAAAAAAAAAAGTGTAAACCTTCTCCAACCTCAACAATTTCTCAACATTTGTTCTTTTGAAAGCTCTGAAAACCTTCTTGTCTCACAAGCTCCTTCATTATTTCTGATACATGAATTGCACCTCAACATTTCCATTCTGTTAAGGGGAAATGTTTGTGCATAAAGCTTTCCATAAATTTTCATGAAATTTTATAAATGTCAACTGAAATTTCAAAAGCTGATTAGATTAGAATTAGCTTGCTACATGTTCCATTTCTTGGTTGCTATTTTGGTTTGAAGATTAGCAACCTAGATTAGGCAGTCGAGTTCCTCTTCTGAAGCTGGTATATAAGACTTGCCCAGGGGAGGAGGATCCAAGTTGGCCATTTAGGAACAGCTCAGGATTGTAGCTCCCAGTGAAAGCGCAGAGGGTGAGTGGATGCCGCATTTTTATTGCCCACAGACTAGGAAATTCCCAGGAGGAAGATCTCCACAGGTCACCAGCGCAGCTGTTTCGGCCAGCGCGGCTATGCCGGCCGGCGCCACTGCTTCGCCCCATGCGGCTGCTTTGTCGGCGCCCCGGAGCAGCGGTTCTCCACACAAAATACACCGGTCTGGGTGCCCCTTTTGGCTGGCGATTGGAGCCACGGGAAGTCGCCCATTCGTCTGTTTAAAAAGGGGACAGAGCAGGGAACCAGGACAGTAGATTCCAGGGCAAAAACAAAAAAAAAAAAAAAAAATAAGTGCCACAAACCTCAGTGCCGCTGTTTAAGCCAGCACAGTGAGTGGCCGCAGGGGAAAACAAACAGACCCCGGCGCCTCTTCAACAAGCGACTGGAACACCAACTTAAAAAAGGCTCTGAGGCAGGGAGCCAGTCGATCAGGCTCGGCTGGTCTCACCCCCACAAAAGAACAGCAACCAGAAACTCTTGATTGAGAGTTTCACAGCAAGAGCAGCTGAACCCGGGACGGTCCAGCTCTGAGGGTGAGGGGCGTCCGCCATTACAGAGGCAGCCCGCCAGGACGGAGGTAGTCAGCCAATGTTGAGGCAGCCACCCGTTGCCAAGGCAACCTGCCATTGCTGAGGCAGCCCGCTGTTGCCAAGGCAACCCGCCACAGCAGAGAGACTCCGCCTCAACAGAGGCGGGCCACCATCGCCAAAGCAGTTCTAACTACATCCATATAAACAGGACTGCAGGGAAGTTCACTCAGCAGCTGGGCAGAGCGCACAGCAGGTCAGCAAAGCCTCTACAGGCAGACAGTGACTAGGCTGCCTCCTTGCTAGGCAGGGCAGGTCTGAAGGAAAAAAAAAAGAAGGCAGCAGCATAACGGAAACTCATAAATAAAGCCCTAAATCCCTGGGACAGAGCACCTGGGAACAAAAAGCAGTTTATGAGTTCTGCTGCAGCAGACCTAAACGTACCTGCCCAGCAGCTCTGAATGAACAACAGACCTCACAGCTCACCATTTGAGCTCCTATAAAGAAGAGACCATCTCCTCAAGCAGCTCCCTGACCCCTATATATCCAAAGAGACACCTCATAAAGGAGAGATCAGATTGACACTAGGTGGGTATCCTTCTGAGACAAAGATAGCAGAAGAAGAAAACTGGTAACAACCCTTACTGTTCAGCAGCTGCTGCAGGTGAACCCCAGGCAAGCAGGGCCTGGAATGAACCTCAGCAGACATACAGCAGAGGGGCCAGACTGTCAGAAGGAAAACCAAGAAACAGAAATAACCTCATCATCAATAAACAGAACATCAATCTGAAAGATTTGAGACCCAATCTGAAAGCCAGCAACTACAAAGTCTACAGGTGGATAAATCCTTAAAGATGGGAAGAAACCAGTGCAAAAAGGATGAAAACATCCAAAACCAGAACACCTCTCCTCCTACAAGGGATCATAACTCCTCACCAGCAAGGGAACAAGGTTGGAGGGAGAACGAGTGTGATGAAATGACAGAATCAGACTTCAGAAGGTGGGTAGTAAGAAACTTCTGTGAACTTAAAGAACATGTTCTAACCAAATGCAAAGAAACTAAGAACCTTGAAAAAAGATTTGACAAAATGCTAATGAGAATGGACAAAATAGAAAGGAATATAAGTGAATTGATGGAGCTGAAAAACGCAACACGAGAACTTCGCGAAGCATGCACTAGTATCAACAGCCGAATTGACCAAGCAGAAGAAAGGATATCAGAGGTCGAAGATCAACTCAATGAAATAAAACGGGAAGGCAAGACTGGAGAAAAAAGTGTAAAAAGGAATGAACAAAATCCCCAAGAAATGTGGGACTATGTGAAGAGACCTAATCAACGTTTGATAGGCGTACCTGAATGTGATGAAGAGAATGAATCCAAGCTGGAAAATACTCTTCAGGATATTATCCAGGAAAACTTCCCCAACCTAGCAAGGCAGGCAAACATTCAAGTCCAGGAAATACAGAGAACACCACAAAGCTATTCGTCAAGAAGAGCAACCCCAAGGCACATAATCGTCAGATTCACCAGGGTTGAAATGAAGGAGAAAATACTAAGGGCAGCCAGAGAGAAAGGTCGGGTTACCCACAAAGGGAAGCCCATCAGACTCACAGCAGATCTCTCAGCAGAAACCCTACAAGCCGGAAGAGAGTGGGGGCCAATATTCAACATCCTTAAAGAAAAGAACTTTCAACCCAGAATCTCCTATCCAGCCAAACTAAGCTTCATAAGTGAAGGAAAAATAAAATCCTTTGGGAACATGCAAGTACTCAGAGATTTCGTCACCACCAGGCCAGCTCTACAAGAGCTCCTGAAAGAGGCTCTACACATATAAAGGAACAACAAGTACCAGCTCAACTAAAGGGCAAAACACCCAGCTAGCACCAAAATGGCAGTATCAAATTCGCACACAATATTCACCCTAAATGTAAATGGACTAAATGCCCCAATCAAAAGACACAGACTGGCAAATTGGATAAAAACCCAAAACCCATCGGTGTGCTGTATTCAGGAAACCCATCTCACATGCAAGGATACACAAAGGTTCAAAATAAAGGGATGGAGGAAGATTTACCAAGCAAATGGAGAGCAAAAAAAAAGCAGGAGTTGCAATTCTCATCTCTGATAAATTAGACTTTAAAGCAACAAAGATCATAAGAGACAAAGAGTGACATTACATAATGGTAAAAGGATCAATGCAACAAGAAGAGCTAATGATCCTAAATATATACGCACCCAATACAGGCGCACCCAGATACATAAGGCAAGTTCTTAATGACTTACAAAGAGACTTAGGCTCCCACACAATAATAGTGGGAGATTTTAACACCCCATTGTCAATATTAGACAGATCAACCAGACAGAAAATTAACAAAGATATCCAGGACTTGAACTCAGACCTGGACCAAGCAAACCTAATAGACATGTACAGAACTCTCCACCCCATATCCACAGAATATACATTCTTCTCAGCACCACATCACACCTACTCTAAAATTGACCACATAATTGGGAGTAAATTGCTCCTCAGCAAATGCAAAAGAACGGAAATCGTAACAAACAGTCTCTCAGACCACAATGCAATCAAGTTAGAACTCAGAATTCAAAAACTAACCCAGTACCGCACAGCTGCATGGAAACTGAACAACTTGCTCTTGAATGTTGACTGGATAAACAATGAAATGAAGACAGAAATAAAGATGTTCTTCGAAACCAATGAGAATGAAGACACAACATACCAGAATCTCTGGGACATATTTAAAGCAGTCTCTAGAGGAAAATATATGGCAATAAGTGCCCACATGAGAAGCAAGGAGAGATCAAAAATTGACACCCTATCGTCAAAACTGAAAGAGCTAGAGGAGCAAGATCAAAAAAACTCAAAGTCTAGCAGAAGACAATAAATAGCTAAGATCAGAGCAGAACTGAAGGAGATAGAGACACAAAAAAACCCTTCAAAAAATCAATGAATCCAGGAGCTGGTTTTTTGAAAAGATCAACAAAATAGACAGACCACTAGCCAGATTAATAAAAAAGAAAAGAGAGAATAACCAAATTGATGCAATAAAAAACAATAAAGGGGATATCACCACAGATTCCACAGAAATTCAAACCATCATCAGAGATTATTACAAACAACTCTATGCACATAAAGTAATAAACCTGGAAGAAATGGATAAATTCCTGGACACTTGCCTCCTCCCAAGACTAAACCAGGAAGAAGCCGAAACCCTGAATAGACCCATAACAAGGTCTGAAGTTGAGGCAGAAATTAAGAGCTTACCACCCAAAAAAAGCCCAGGTCCAGACGGGTTCTCTGCCGAATTCTACCAGACATACAAAGAGAAGCTGGTACCATTCCTTCTGAAACTATTCCAAACAATACAAAAAGAGGGAATTCTTCCCAAATCATTTTATTAGACCAACATCATCCTGATTCCAAAACCTGGCAGAAACTCAACAAGAAAAGAAAACTTCAGGCCAATATCCATGATGAACATAGATGCAAAAATCTACAATAAAATACTGACAAGCCGATTGCAACAGCACATCAAAAAGCTTATCCACCATGATCAAGTAGGCTTCATCCCGGGGATGCAAGGCTGGTTCAACATACGCAAGACTATAAACGTAATTCACCACATAAACAGAACCAA
Organism: Sapajus apella; assembly: GCF_009761245.1. Taxonomy (NCBI): domain Eukaryota; kingdom Metazoa; phylum Chordata; class Mammalia; order Primates; family Cebidae; genus Sapajus; species Sapajus apella. Next base: position 13,763,517 of record NW_022436990.1, read on the forward strand.
AGAAATAACCACGTGATTATCTCAATTGATGCAGAGAAGGCCTTTGACAAAATTCAACAGCCCTTTATGCTAAAAACCCTCAATAAGCTAGGTATTGATGGAATGTATCTCAAAATAATAAAAGCTATTTATGACAAACCAACAGCCAATATTATACTGAATGGGCAAAAACTGGAAGCATTCCCCTTGAAATGTGGTACCAGACAAGGATGCCCTCTCTCACCACTGCTATTCAATATAGTATTAGAAGTTCTAGCCAGAGCAATCAGGCAAGAAAAAGAAATAAAGGGCATTCAAATAGGAAAGGAGGAAGTCAAATTGTCTCTATTTGCAGACGACATGATTGTATATCTAGAAGACCCCATCATCTCAGCCCCAAATCTCCTGAAACTGGTAAGCAAGGTCAGCAAAGTCTCAGGATACAAAATCAATGTGCAAAAATCACAAGCATTCCTATACACCAATAACAGACATAAAGAGAGCCAAATCAAGAACAAACTTCCATTCACAATTGCCACAAAGAGGATAAAATACCTAGGAATACAACTAACAAGGAACGTAAAGGACCTCTTCAAGGAGAACTACAAGCCACTGCTCAACAAAATAAGAGAGGACACAAACAGATGGAGAAACATTCCATGTTCATGGTTAGGAAGAATCAATATCGTGAAAATGGCCATACTGCCCAAAGTAATTTACAGATTCAATGCTATCCCCATCAAGCTACCAATGACCTTCTTCGCAGAACTGGAAAAAGCCACCTTAAACTTCATATGGAACTAAAAGAGAGCCCGCATAGACAAGTCAATTCTAAGCAAAAAGAACAAAGCGGGAGGCATCACGCTACCAGACTTCAAACTATACTACAAGGCTACAGTAATCAAAACAGCATGGTACTGGTACCAAAAGAGAGATATAGACCAATGGAACAGAACAGAGGTCTCGGAGGCAACACAACATATCTACAACCATCTGATCTTTGACAAACCAGACAAAAACAAGCAATGGGGAAAGGATTCCCTGTTCAATAAATGCTGTTGGGAAAGCTGGCTAGACATGTGCAGAAAGCAGAAACTGGTCCCCTTCCTGACACCTTACACTAAAATTAACTCCAGATGGATTAAAGACTTAAACATAAGACCTAACACCATAAAAACCCTAGAAGAAAATCTAGGCAAAACCATTCAGGACATAGGTGTAGGCAAGGACTTCATGACCAAAACACCAAAAGCATTGACAACAAAAGCCAAAATAGACAAATGGGACCTAATCAAACTCCACAGCTTCTGCACAGCAAAAGAAACAGTCATTAGAGTGAATCGGCAACCAACAGAATGGGAAAAAATTTTTGCAGTTTACCCATCTGACAAAGGGCTGATATCCAGAATTTACAAAGAACTAAAACAGATTTACAAGAAAAAAACTAACAAGCCCATTCAAAAGTGGGCAAAGGATATGAACAGACACTTTACAAAAGAAGACATACATGAGGCCAACAAACATATGAAAAAATGCTCATCATCACTGGTCATCAGAGAAATGCAAATCAAAACAACATTGAGATACCATCTCACGCCAGTTAGAATGGTGATCATTAAAAAATCTGGAGACAACAGATGCTGGAGAGGATGTGGAGAAATAGGAACACTTTTACACTGTTGGTGGGAGTGTAAATTAGTTCAACCATTGTGGAAGACAGTGTGGCGATTCCTCAAGGACCTAGAAATAGAAATTCCATTTGACCCAGCAATCCCATTACTGGGTATATATCCAAAGGATTATAAATCATTCTACTATAAGGACACGTGCACACGAATGTTCATTGCAGCACTGTTTACAATAGCAAAGACCTGGAACCAACCCAAATGCCCATCGACGATATACTGGATAGAGAAAATGTGGCACATATACACCATGGAATATTATGCAGCCATCAAAAACGATGAGTTTGGGTCCTTTGTAGGGACATGGATGAACCTGGAAACCATCATTCTCAGCAAACTGACAGAAGAGCAGAAGATCAAACACCACATGTTCTCACTCATAGGCGGGTGTTGAACAATGAGAACACATGGACACAGGGAGGGGAGCACTACACACTGGGGTCCGCTGGGGGGAAATAGGGGAGGGACGGTGGGGGGTGGGGAGCTGGGGAGAGATAGCAAGGGGAGAAATGCCAGATGTAGGTGATGGGGAGGAAGGCAGCAAATCACACTGCCACGTGTGTACCTATGCAACAATTTTGCATGTTCTTCACATGTACCCCAAAACCTAAAATGCAATAAAATAAATAAATGGGGGAAAAAAAAAAGACTTGCCCTTAGGGTAGAGGCAGAAATGTGAAGAAATCTCCAAAGAGCAAGTCACATCTACTCTCCTGAAGCTTCATTCTGTATTGTGTCTACAGCCAGAGAAACCAGAGAAACAGCTTCAATGGCACTGAAAGATTTTGTCAGTTATGGAGAGGCAATCTCTATTCCAGTGAAAAGGCTTTGAACTCTTGTCATAATCCCAACCATAAATTCATCATCTCATTAAAAGAAACATTACGAACACCAAAATTCCAATAAAATTCCTTAGGAAACCTCTTTGTAACAGAGCAATGTGCCCTACAAGACAGTATGAATATCAGAACAATTTGTACTTGGCAATCACATAAATAGTTTAGGGCACATAGCCCTAAAAGTAAATTGTGGAGAGCTATTTGGGGGAACAGAACTAAAAGAGTGAACTCTGTCAATGAGATAATCTAGCAATCTTTCCATTTCAGTGGTAGCTTATTATGTGCCTCGATAGAGATTCCACAATTTCTAAATGATTACCAGTAGACGTTATTAAGAAAAAATGTCTTCAATATGCCATCTTGTATATACCAGAAAGATAAGCTTATTTGTTAGCATCAAAAACACTTTTTTAAAAAAATCTATATTTTCCTTTCCAAAATAATGTGAGGAAAGTATTCAAAATATGTAAAAAGCTATGAAGAAATTAGTAAGTAAAATGACAATTCAACAACATATTTTATTATGGATTTCAGCTTCTTGTTAACCTAAACTGAGTTGAATAGTTTATAGAATCTCCCTAAAGTGGACATATTTGTTTAATTTTGCTTTAAAAATAAAAATGTAGCCCAACTAATGTGTAGAGAAAATGTTAAAAAATTAAATATGCTTCTTGGCCTCTTCCTCTAGAAGATAAGAAAAATATTTGAAACTCAGTAGTTTTAATGATTTATGGTTAATAACCTTTGACCTTAAGATATGGCATTATTTCTACTACTGAAGACAAAATCACAGATGTAGAATTTATCAATTTACTGCATCTATCTGATTCACATTCTGATTTTGAAAATGAAACATTATATTATAGTGTCAAAATGAAAGAAAATAAAAAGGCAGCTTTAAGAGTATTTGGATAACTTAACTATAAGTTGCTACAGTCAAAGCTGCTAAGATTTTGTAATTTTTTTAAGTTGGTAGATTTTTTTTTTGCACTTTACTATCTTTCTTACTTTCACATAAGTACATAAGTGAGAAAAAAGAACTATCCATTACAGAGCATCTCAAAAAATCGTGTTTTGTTCATCTGCCAGACTTTTTCAGCAAATGTGTCTATGATGAATTTCACTCTGCCCCATCCCTCTCTTTTATTCCATCACCATTTGAGAAAATACAGTTGCAGGATTGGACTTAAAGAATTTTTTTTTTGTGAGGGGTGTGCACTGAGAAATCTGGAAGGCCAGATGAAACACACTTATTGCTACTGAAATTATGTGGGAAGAGAAAAATCCAGGAGAAGATGGCGTTTATTAAGACCGAATAGTAAATTACTTTCCATTATTTTTCTCCTCATTGTTTGTAATGAATGGTTTGTTTTCCAAATTTCTTTTATAGGATTTGTGTTTGTGCATGTGTGTATGTTGATATTTGATAGTCTTCTATGTAGACTTATGAAAATAGTAATGTTTAAAACTAGATTTGTAAACCCAGAAATTGTGCTCTTGGACCACAATCCATGATTATGCATTACTCCAAGTAGACTGTTCTTCACCAAGAACTTGTCTTCAAATCACCTCTATTCTCTTAATTTAATAAAAGCCTCTCTTTCCTTCCCCTCTTGCTTCTATAGCCTGAAATCATGCCTACTAATCCTTCTGATGTTATTTTAACTTCTAAGTCTTGTATTATTTTCCCTATATTTCAATCCCCAGCTCTGCAATAGTCCAAACACTTCCATCTCTTCCCACCTTTGGTTACTTTGTGGTGATCAAAGAAAACTGTACAAGATAATTCACAACATTTCAATAATAACACCAACATTTTCTGTCTTTTTAGTTCCTACTAAAATGTATCCTTCCAGCTTCAAATTAGCAGATAAAGCAGTCTCTAAATCTTTATCTGACATATTTACTACATTTTGACTATGAATCAAAATGACCAAGACAAACACATACACCCTGTCAAATAAAAAATATCTACTAAACTACCTCTCACATTTCATCTCTGATAGTACCTTCACCATCCACATGTTCTCATTGGAGTCATTTTAAATTTTCACCTCATCTGTCACCTTCCAAGATACTAGCTCTCCATTTACAGAAATCAGGGAGACTTGCAAACAATCATCTAAAATATGATGCAGAAAGAACAATGAGATGTCTCCACTGGAAACTTCGGAGTTACTTCCCAACACCTTGTTCTTATTCAATTTTCAAACGCAATCTGAAACCCCAAAAATATTGTTGAATTTATTTCAAAAACATATGTCTTAAATTGATCTCCCAAAGAATGTTCTACTGATTTCTTGCCTGGAATATTGCAGCAAGTGCATGCCTTCAGTGTCTTCTTTGTTTTCAACAGAACCCGACGCTACCACCACTTGGTTTTTTTTTATGACCTATTCACTTAAATTTTTATGACTTCTTATTTTCTAAAACAAGAGACTACAAATTTTGACTGTGTACCCCATTAGTAAAACAAAAAAAGTAAAAAAGACAATGCAAACATATATGGAGCCATTTATAAGCTGCATATGTTGATGAAAATAGTCAAGTTCTGTAAAATATTTAAAGAGATTTATTCTGAGCCAAATATAAGTAACTAATGGCCCATTATACAACCTCAGGAGATCCTGAGAACATGTGCCACAGTGGTCAGGTTACAGTTTGGTGATATATATATATATCAGTGAGAAATATATATATATATATATATATATATATATATATATATATATATATTTCAGTGAGACATAGGACATCAATCAATACACATAAGATGTATATTGGTTATGTCTGGAAAGGTGCGACAAGTCAAAGGTGGGGAGGGGAGTGGGAGAGGGGCCTTTCGGGTCGTAGGTTATAGGTTTTCTGATTGGCAACTGGTTAAAAGAGTCATTATCTAACACCTGTAATCATTAAAATAGAATATCTGTGTTAAAGGTTTTATCATGCACATGAAGCCTCCATGTAGCAGGCTTCAGAGCTCTTTCAGGCCTAACATGATGCCATACTTTTGGTTAATTTTCTCCTGGATCAGGGAAAAAACCTGGAAAGGAATGGGTAATCTCTATATAATGCAGATTTTTCTCACAAGAGAAAGCTTTGCAGGACCAGTTCAAAATATGTCATATAAGCATATTTTTTACTTCAAATTTGTTCAGGGTCTGCTATCTGTCATATGATACTATACTAGAATCAGGCTGGAATTTGGTGTTTTATTACCACACAAAAAAATCTGTTTCAACAGTCTTAAGAGTTCTGTTTTAATGTAAATGCTGGTCCGCTGTGCCTGAATTTCACAGGGTGGAGAGTATAATGGGGCCTGCCCAATTCCAACTCCCCATCATGGCTTAAACTACCTTTTCAGGTTGATTTTGAAGTCCCCTTGATGAAGAGGAAGCATCCATGCTGTTGACTGAGGGATCTCAGAATTTGTTTTGCTTTGTTTTTGTTTATACATACACGCTGTATTAGTCAGGATTATCTAGATGGAATACACACACACACACACACACACACACACACACACACACATATATATACATATATGTATATATGGATAAATATACATATATATCCGTATATACATATATATGTGTGTGTGTGTGTGTGTGTGTATATATATATATATTTAAATAAATATTAACTCACATGATCACAAGGTCCCACAATAGGCTGTCTGCAGGCTGAGGAGCAAGGAGAGCCAATCTGAGTTTCAAAACTGAAGAACTTGGAGTCCAGTGTTCGAGGGTAGGAAGCATCCAGAGAGGGAGAAAGATATAGGCTGGGAGGCTGGGCCAGTCTCTCTTTTCACATTTGTCTGCCTGCTTATTTTCTAGCTGCCCTGGCTGCTGATTAGATTGTGTGCAGACAGATTAAGGGTGAGTCTGCCTTCTCCAGCCCACTGACTCAATTATTAATCTCCTTTGGCAACACCCTCACAGTCACACCCAGGATCAATACTTTGTATCCTTCAGTCCAATCAAGTTGACACTCAGTATTAACCATCACAGGTCCACTCCTTGTCAACTTGAACCCATACACATCTCCTGGGATCATACATAATCTTTGAATAAAGACAATAATAAGGTAATAATTATGCTAACATAATACAACTATGCTTCTTACAACCAAAAATGCACCAATCCTTAACCCAAATACTATTACATAAAGTTAACAATACTTAAATGCTGATGTGATGCCAATAAATCTTATGTCCCAATGATAAAAGAGAAAGGAAATAAAATGAAGATGTTTTCTTAGTACAAGTGTATACATGCACAAACATGTTTTTAATGAAAGATCTACTCATGACAATTACAGTCCTTGTGTCTGCAGCTGGTCATGTGGTCATAGCTGGTATTAATGACTACCTTCTTCCACTACCCATTCTGTATTTCCTTTGACTTCAGCAAGGACCCCAGCAGGTTGTGATTTCTTTCCTGGTGGAGTGATCCAAACCTTCATTCCTGAAGGGGCTGTGTCATTTGTAGTCCTGTCTGAATCAGGCTGTTTTAGTTTCCCATTGACCTTAAGAACAGGGCATGGTAACACTTAATGAGATGCCCTAATGGATCTCCTGTATTCCATGCATACTCTTCTTTAACTCTGTTTTGGAATAATAGACTGATATTATCCTGAAAGTTTCAGTCAATCACCCCAGCCAACACTGTAACTCCCTTCTTAGCCTGTTTACTTAAAGGCATGAGACGCCCAAAGTGTCCAGATGGCAATCTTAACTTCTAGTTTAATGGAATTGTTGTTGTGTCTCCTGGTGGCAGCATTCCTCCCTCTGGAACTAAGACCCCCTAGGCCAACAGAACAGAATGTCACAGGAACAGGAAGCAAAAATCTTGCTAGTAGATCACTAGGCGGGATTGTGAATGGTGCCACTTCCACTTTCACCCCTTGGTTCCTGGACCCGTGAATCCTGGCTGTGGGAAAAAGAGTGCCATATATTGGATGGTGATTCAGAGCATACACAGCCTTCTCGAGAACTTTGCCCGGCTCGGCAAAGTATTGTCACCTAAGCTGGCATTGTAATTGTGACTTCAAAAGGCCATTCCACCATTCTATCAATCCAGCTGTTTCAGGACGATGGGGAACATGGTAAGACCGGTGAATTCCATGAGCATGAGCCCACTGCCACCCTTCTTTAGCCATAAAGTGAGTGCCTTGGTCAGAGGCAATATTGCATGGAATACCATAATGGTATTAGGTGTGAGTAATAAGGCATTTTGTGAGTCCACAGATGGTAGTCTTGGCAGAAGCATTGTGTACAGTATAGGCAAACCCTATCTTGAGTAAATATATATTCCATGAGGGCAAACCTTTGCCCTTTCCATGATGGATGAGGTCCAATTGAATCAATCTGCTACCAGGTAACTGGCTGATAACCCTGAGAAATCGTGCCATATCGAGGGCTTAGTGTTGGTCTCTACTGCTGACAAATCAGGCACTCAGCAGTGCTGGTAGCTGGGTCAGCCTTGTTGAATAGAAGTCCATGTTGCTGAGCCCATGCATAACCTCCATCCCTGCTACCATGCCCACTTTGTTCATGGGCCCATTGGGCGATGTCAGGATAGCTGGGGAAAGAGGCTGAGTGGTGTCCATAGGATGGGTTATCCCATCCACTTGATTATTAAAATCCTTCTCTGCTGAGGTCACCCACTGATAAGCACTCACATAGGATATAAATGTCTTCACAGTTTTTGACCACTCAGAGTTGTTAATCCACATACCTATTCCATCCACATATGTGGTCCATCCACATACCTCTTCCCAAATTTCTTTGTCAGCAATTTTCCAATCATGCTTTTTCCAAGTCCCTGACCATCCAGCCAAATCATTGGCTACAACCCATGAATCAGCATATAATTGCATATCTCACCATTTTTCCTTCCATGCTAAGTGCACAATTGGACTCACTGCTCGAAGTCCTGCCCATGGGGAAGATTTCTCTTTACTGCTGTCCTTCAGGGATGTCCTAAAAAGGGTCTATAGTGCTGCAGCTGTCCACTTTCGGGCAATGCCTACATATTATTGTGCAGAACCATTTGTAAACCAGGCCCTGGTCTTCTCTTTCTCTGTCAATTGATCATAGGGAACATCCCATGAGGCTCTCAGTGCAGGTTGGGGGAGAGAAGGCAAGGTGGCAGGAGCGGAGACCATGGGCATTTGAGCAACTTCCTCATGTAATTTACTTGTCTCTTCAGGACCTGCTCAAGCTTGATTAGGTATATACCACTTCCATTTGATGATGGAATGCTGCTGTGCACAACTCACTTTACAGCTATGTGTCAGAAAGCACCCAGCTCATGATAGGCAGTTCAGGTCAAATGGTGAACTGATGACCCATAGTCAAACATTCAGGGTCCACCAAAACCCAGTAACAGGCCAAGAGCTATCTCTCAAAAGGAGAGTAGTTACCTGCAGAAGATGGCAAGGCCTTGCTCCAAAACCCTAGAGGCCTCCACTGTAATTTACCTGGTGGGACCCTGCCAAAGGCTCAAAACATCATCCCTATCTGCCACTGACACCTTAATTACCCTTGGATTGCCCAGTCATATGGCCCAAGTGGCACAGCAGCTTGCATAGTGACCTGGAACTGTTGCAAAGCCTTTTCCTGTTCTGGACTCCACTCAAAAATGGCAGCCTTTAGAGTCACTTGATAAATGAGCTGGAGTAACACTCCCAATGAGGAACACATTGCCTCCAAAATCCAAATAGGCCCACTAGGTATTGTGCCTCTTTCTTGGTTGTAGGAGGGGCCAAATGCAGCAACTTATCCTTTACCGTAGAAGGACTACCTTGACAGGCTCCACGCCATTGGACCCCTAAAAATTTTACTGAGGTAGAAGATTCCTGAATTTTAGTTGAATTTATTTCACATCCTCTGGCACACAAATGTCTTACCAATAAGTCCAATGGGTTTGATACTTCTTGCTTGCTGGATCCAATCAGCATAATGTCATCAATGTAATGAGCCAATGTGATATTTTGCAGATGTGAAAAGTGATCAGTGTCTCTCTGAGTAATATTATGACACAGAGCTGGAGAGCTGATATATCCCTGAGGTAGTACAGCAAAGGTGTATTGCTGGCCTTGCCAGCTGAAGGCAAATTCCTTCTGATGGGCTTTATGGAAAGGAATGGAGAAAAAGGCATTTGCCAAGTCAACTGCTACATATCAGGTACCAAGATATGTGTTAATTTGTTCAAGTAATGAAACCACATCTGGTACTACAGATGCAATTGGAGTCACCACTTGGTTAAGCTTACAATAATCCACTGTCATTCTCCAAGATTATTCTGTCTTTCGCACAGGTCAAATGAGAGAGTTGAATGGGGACTCAGTGGGAATCAACACCCCTGCATCTTTCAAGTCCTTGATGTTGCCAATAATCTCTGCAGTTCCTCCAGGGATGTGGTATTGTTTTTGATTTACTAGTTTTCTAGGCACAGACAGCTATAATGGCTTCCATTCAGCCTTTCCTGCCATAATAGCTTTCACCATACCAGTCAGGGAGCCAATGTAGGAGTTCTGCCAGCTGCTAAGTATGTCTTTGCCAATTATGCATTCCGGCACTGGGGAAATGACTCCAGAATGAGTTCAGGGACCCACTGTAAGTCAGACCTGAGCTAAAACTCCATTAATACCTGACTTCCATAAGCCCCTACTTTACTGGAGGACCACAGTGATGTTTTGGGTCCCCTAGAATCAATGTCAGCTCAGAGCCAGTGTCTAGTAGTCCCCGAAAATTATGATCATTTTTCTTTCCCCAATACACAGTTACCTGGTAAAAGGCTGGAGATCTCCTCAGGGAAGGAAAGGAGAAAGATTCACTGCATAAATTGTTGGTAATGTAGTGGGGGGTCTTCCTCAAGGGGACCTGGCCTTTCCTTCATTCAAGGAGTTCTGGGTCTGTAAATTGGCTCAAGTCTGGAAATTGATTGAGGGGCAGTGATTCTCTGTTTTTATAATTCAAATTAATCTTTTGTCCATTTGACCTAGAAGTTTTCTGCTTGTATAAATTAAGTAGGAATGCAGTAGGCTTCCTATCAATTTCACTTCTAGCAACACTGTGATTAATTAGCCAATGCCAGAGCTCTATGTGAGTCAGACTATGCTGACTGCTGCTTTGCCTCTACTGTCCATTATGGTAGCTACGCTCACCTTGCCTTTGATGGTTGAGTGCCACCACTTGGCCCCTGACACCGTGGGATCCAATTATTCCCATTGTATTTAAATTTTGTAGTTAAGTGACTGCAGTCCCACTGTTAGATATGACATAAGAGAAGAACAATTACAGGGCTCTTCAAAGCTGCAGGTGCTGCCCTTACAAATGTATTTCAAAGGCATTGGTCAAGGATATATCTTCTGGACCCTCCCAACTAGGATGAGTAGGTCAAAGCAACTAATCCACTCCACCATCCCAATCTCCCTAAGCCTTTGGATCCCTTCTTCTACATTAAACTAACGGACATCAGGCACCTCCAGCTCACTCGCAGTGGGCCATCCTTAAATCCATATTTCAGCTAACAAAGCAAATAAACAATCAGGACTTTTTTTAACTCCCCAAACTGCAACATTAAATGGAGGGTTTCTACTTACTGGGCCTAAATCAATAAATTCAGCCTGATCCAACTCTATGTTGAGGCTCAGTATCTGCTTATGAAGCCAGGATATAGAACCTCTGAGTATACTATTTTCTTTCATCACTTTGTCCACTGAACTTCGGAGCAACGAACCAGCTTCATTATGTTCCTTTGTTCTCCACATATGGTCAAAAGTATTATGCATAGAATCACTAAACTCCCTGCCTCTCATGAGCAATGAACCAGGAGTGTCAAACATATTTATTTTGCGTAACTCTCTAAACAGTTCATGCCAAGGATCATAAGTGTTCTCCAAACTATTAGAAGTAGACCCCTTAGCATTTTTGTTTCTAATCATATTAAGTAGCCAACTCCAGACACCCCAAAATCAAAAAAAGGACTCTATCATTAATATTCTGTTTCTCCAAAACCACTCCTGGCAACAGAATCTGTGTTAGTCAGGGTTCTCTTCAGGGACAGAACTAATGGAATATATATATATGCATATTCATATATATGTATGTGTATATACACACAGACAAACACACACACATATATACACAAAATCTATATTTGTCAGGGTTTTCTACAGGGACAGAACTAACGGAATATATGTGTGTGTATATATGTGTATGTGTATGTGTGTGTGTGTGTGTGTGTGTGTGTGTGTGTGTCTGTGTGTGTGTGTGTGTTTTAAGTATTAACTTATATTAACTCACATGATCACAAGATCCCACAATAGGCTGTCTGCAGGCTGAGGAGCAAGGAAAGCCAGTCTGAGTTCCAAAATTGAAGAACCTGGAGTCCAATGTTTGATGGAAGGAAGCATCAGCATGGGAGAAAGATGGAGGCTGGGAGGCTGGACCAGTCTCTCTTTTCACATTTGTCTGCCTGCTTATATTCTAGCTGTGCTGTCAGCTAATTAGATTGTGCCCACCCAAATTAAGGGTAGGTCTGCCTTTCCCAGCCCAATGAGTCAAATGTTAATCTCCTTTGGCTCATCTAGGATCAATATTTCATATATTTCAATCCAATCAAGTCGTCATTCAGTATTAACCATCAGAGATGCATTACAAATGTATGCTTTGCATGCTATAAAATCTACTTTCAAAAAAAGTTTTTAAAATGAGATGAACGATAACATATTACTGTCTTATTTCCAAACCCTCATGTATTTTTTCATCACCTGTTAGGTTCAAATATCTCATTTTCGAGATCATCGGTCTATCCCAGTGCTTCTTAATCTTGGACTATTGACATTTTGGGTTGAAATATTCTTTTGGGAGTGGGGAGGGTGCTGTCTTATTTATAGTAGGATATTTGGCAGAATACCTGGATACTCACTCTATGCCTGGGCACCCTATCCCTGAGATATTTGCCTTCAGTGTCCCACAGAAACAAAATTTCCTCTGGTTGAGAACCACTAGTCTATAAAGAGGATAAAATAGAGAAAGATAAGTCCTGTTTGTCACCCATGTAGTGTCTCAATATACCTATCCTGCTTTGTTTCACATTATACACTACAGATATACACCCTCCAGTTACAACTCATGTCCTCATAATAGAATGTAGAAGTGCAGTTATAAACCTCAAATAAGTATACGCATACTTATTTAATTATATTGTGATCCGAATTCTGAGGGAGAGGCATGGATTCTGATTTATTTAGAAAGATTTCTCTTTGTACAAATAAAAAAAAGATATTATATAACTATGTCTTTCAATTTGGATATAAATAAATATATATATGAATATACAGATATGGCTATATCTCCATATATATGGTTTTTTATATATATATATATATATATATATATGTGAATGTGAATAAAATAGGTACAGATAAAATGTGGATAAAAACTGTTAGAAAGTAACTAAACTTAAATATTAGCTATTTCTTAGTTTGTTAATGAATATTTTCCTAATTTTTTGTATGTTCAGTACATTCTAACATCATCATATATTATTTCTGAACATAATTAAAAACTACGTATTTAAAATAAAACCCATTCCCCAGTCATGTTTTCCATAGTGGAAACACTTATTTATAGTTATCAAAAAAAGTGAATAAAAAAAAAATAAAATAAAACCCCTATAACATACAAGAAAATTTTTCTATCTAGTAAGAGAGCACAATGGCTTTAGGGAGAGTTTTACAAGATTTAAAGACTATTTCGGTGACTGAACACAGCAAGACATTTGGACTGATGGGAGGTAGAACTCTTTGTTACTTACAGCGCCACAAGAGAAAAGGCTGTCGCACAGCACCACAGAAGGGGTTGTATCCAGAGAAAGAGTAAACGGCAAGCTGGAACTGGAGGGGCAGCTTAGGTGTGGCAAGTGGTGAGGTGTTAGTTAGGCCCTTAGGTTCCTTGTGGATTGGCTAATTTGGGTAATTTCCAGGACTCCAGGACACAAGAGCTGTCCCTAGTTATCTATTATCTGGCCCCAGGGCAGTTAGGGTTGGTGCATAGTGCCTCTAGTGTGTGGTTGAAGTGTGAAATTAATCAGCTACTCAAGAAGGGAAACTGACCTGCAGCTAGCCAGGGCCTCAAGCTAGATAAAGACAGCATTTCAAAACAAACAAAAACACCAAAAATTATCACAGAGAGATAACATTAACTTAAGATATAAATGCAAATATTTTGCTACTGAAAGAAAGGAACACTAGAAAAAAAATGTTATTCTGATTGGGAAAAGGGAGAAACCATATCCTTGGTATGGAGATATCAGAATTGGAAAGCTGAATGACTTCTGAAAGATAAATTTTATTCTCAGTATTACCTATAATTAACTGAAATCATGAGTTTTTCATAAATAAATAAAATATTACCATATATTAAACTAAAATATTGAAATGATATTTCCTTCAAATTTATGACCTATTATTTTGAAAATGATTGTTTTCAGTAAAAAAAAGACCTATTATTTTGAAAATGATTATTATTTTCAGTAAAAAAAAAAGGAAGAAGAAGAATCCTTAACATTTATTAAACATTTACTATATGTCAAGTAATGTGCTGGGCACTTTGCTTGGATTATCTCATTTAATCTTCATAATATCTTAAATCAAATTAATGTTTTAATTACTTTGTTTTAATTGATAAGCCAATTAGTCTTAGAGAGGTTAAGTAATTTGCCTAAAGCCCCTTAGCTAATAAGAGATGAACCCTGACTTCAAACTCAGATTTCACTGAGTCCAAAGATCATATTTTTAAAGACTATGCCATGAAGTACTGATTGATAAATTATAGATGATTAACAGATGAATAGATTATGGATGGTTAATAGATTGGTAGATATATGATTAATCCCTGGATTAAATATGGAGATATCAAAGCAGGGAAGTACATTATGCAATCTCGTGTTCAGTTCCACCCAACCATTCAATGCCGTGTTGGGGGGAGAGTGGTAAGCAAACACTTGTCTCCCAGCTACTGTGAACATTCAGAAAAAGAAAAAAGAAACACTTATGATTTAAAATAAATTCCTAAAAATCATCTGCATGTGTTATATTTGGTTCATCAACAGGGAAAAAAATAGACACATGCATTGAAAATGAAATATCTATGCTAAATGTCTTTGATATCCTGCCAGATTTACCCACAGAAGGTCTCGACTATAAACAAACAGCTACTTACACATGTATGACCCTGGAAAGAAGACTGAGTGGGCACAAAATGGTGTCTGTTTTAATCTTGGGTTTTTGCTTCATTTTGAGCTGTCAGATTTTCACCTCCTTTCAAGGAAAAGAAAAACAGGAACTGTGATTCTGCTTTTAGTATTAAAGAGTTGCATAACCATATCCAAGTAGCTGAATTATACCTTTACTAATGAAGAGAGTTGTTTTCAAGGGTGAAATAAAATTTTTGTGGCAGAAATGGCAATGTGACAACCACTGCTTCATTGAACATAGACACTTCCTACACTTGGTTTTAATCACATCTCAGTCAGATCATAATATTTATTAACTGTTCAGAACACCTCCTAAATCTTTTTGTGTTCGAACTCTTCTTGATTTCTCCTTTACTTTGGGAGGGATTGTGTTTTCTTAAAAACTATTTTTAAAAGTTGAGTATCCGTTGACAGAGGGTTGCTAACAGAAAGTTAGATTTTAGTTTCTTTAAAAGCAGACCCTATGTTCTAAACTTCTTCAATATCTTCTTATCCCCAAACCAAAAACCACTAGTTCAGTGTTAAGGATATAATGGCCAATACATATTTACGGACTGGTTACTCTCAAAATGAATTGTCTCAATTAAGCTCTATATATGCTAAATACAACACAAATATCCAGCTCCAATTCAGCATTATCTATATTCTACAAACCGCTTCCAGTGGAAATATTTGTGTATGCACCATTTTTGCGTGAAAATTTGACAAAGAAACAAGCTGCTTATGTTTTAAAAATACTGATCTTTAATATTGTCTCTAGTCCCAAATGATTGTTTCATTTGAACACATTTACATAAATTATTCAGAAACGCATACTAAATAGAATTTATTTCAATACAATGAAAAGTTAAAATTATTAAATATTCTAATTTCACCTTTTTGATTGTTGTTTATGTAGAGTTCTGTAATTTCAATGGGGACTGTTTTATTTTTCATTAGTGTAATTGATTTTTACTTTTGTAGGTTTCTTGGGGGAAAAGAAAAAAAAGGAAGGAATTAAGACAGGCATTTCAACATATACTTAGGACTTTATTATATTTTACATGGCCATCATATTTTAAAATAAGCCCTGTTATACTGGGGGCAAAAGTAAAACATTTAGAAATTAATTAAAACTGTTTTTCAAGGTAATCTTGGAGGCACATTTCTAAAGTATGATTGGATTAAATGTCCTTATTTACCACAATGTGAAATATATTTTAAAAGCTAAGAAACATTATGTACACTAGCAAAGTTCATTTTCTAAGTAGGCAATTAATTTGGATAAAGCAAATTCTTACAAAGGGCCAAAGGAAGTAATATGTACATACATGAGTCAATTTAGAAAATTAATGTCTTTGATTTAACACTAAAAATTCATTAAGGCTTTCTTACTGACTGTTATTTAGGATTCAGTGACTGCTGTACTAGCATAGTTATGGAAATAGAATAGACCAATATTCTAAATTTCCATCGCCATGAGATTTGTGACCATCTATATGAGAAAGCAGAGTTATTTAAAGCTATTACCCGTTTTGATTCAATTGTTATACATATAGATATTAAAAAATCAAGTAGCCAGCAAATATGAAGTGTCTATGCCTAGCACTACACCTTTAGTTCTTGGCTTAACTTTCACTAAACTCTTCTTTTCCTTTACCACCTCATTTTTGCTTTTGTAAAATGAAAATAATAAAATGTCTCATATCTAAATGATGAGAAATATTTTAAGACTAAATGATATCACCTTATTTATTGATGACATGACTGCATTGTCACTCACTAAAAGAGACATTTCATAATATTTTTATAAGTTGTATTATTATTAATTTGCATTAGCTACAAGTAAACATGTGTTGTTAAAGTCTTCCAACCTCCAATAATTTTAGTCACCTTTCTGTGGTAAAATTTGTGGACCAAAGTAGCCACTACATTATGTCAGAGAGAACCCTAAGTGATTTGTTCAGACAAATTTCTGAATTCTTTAATACATCACTCTGAAATTCACTTCTAGGTAGAAGTGTGATTTTTCTATGTTTAAGGAAATATTTTTAAAAGGCTTCTAAGTTTTCCCAAAAGGATGCCAACCTTTACACTTACTCATCGAATTTCCACAGCCTACATGTTCACTAACTTTCAAGCATCAACTCAAAAAGAGACTTTAAAATGAAGCCTTTAGTGATAATGCCCAGTGTCCTCATGGTTACCTATGGCAGCTCAACAGGCACTCATACCTACACATATGGACTGGCTTGGCTGGCCCACACCCAGCTCCAGGCTTGGGCTTCTGCTTTCATTTATAGTTTTTTTTTCCCCAGTAGCCCTACTTCTTTTCCTTATTTATGTTGCATTATTATTTTGTTACATGTGTAATCTGTTTTAAATCATTTATGAAACGAAGGCTGAGTATAAACAAACAAGACCCAGTGATATTACATATGCAGATATTTGAATTGTTCTGAGAAAAGGTGCAATTTAAAGTTCAAGATATTACAGGCAGGCTGCGTTATAGATGGGAAGTCTTCACAACCATGTTTTTAAGCAGTGAATTGAGATTCAGACTATTTTTCCTGTAAAAACAATGCTACATAAATAATGTAAACAAGTGCTGGCTATCACACAACCTATTTAACCCATGAAATAACTTCAGTAAACCTTATTTTCTCTGAAAAAATAATGAAACAAAGTAATATTATTGTTAGCAAGACTGAAAATTAGTCACATTGAAAATGAGTTTCTATTTTTTGATCAGGAATTTTAACTTAATTATTCTGATATTGTCACTGAGTAACTCAATGTGAGTGCATAGGGCTTAAGAGATGTTTACTGAGTGGTAGGAAGGAGAATGAATGACAGCAAGGACAAGAGAGATACCTGAGGCATGCAAAAGAGAATTCTGGGGATAGCCAAGGTGACAGAAACACTTCAGGTTTCCATTTCCTTGACACTAGAAGACTTATGCATTATCAGACTACATTAAATTTGTTTGAGCAAGGAGAAAAAGAAGAGAAAACATTATCATTATCATTATCATTAGCAGCAGCAATAGAAGGGAAGGTCAAAGAGAAAGGGGAAAGGGACTTTTCTTAGGTGAGCATTCAAGGCCTAGGGAAAAAAAGAGTAAATAAGATATAGGTGCTCCCCAACTTAGGATGGGGTCATATCCTTATAAGCCCATCATAAATCAAAAGCATGGTAAGTTGAAAATGCATTTTAGGGCTGGGTATGGTGGCTCACGTCTGTAATTCCAGCACTCTGGGAGGCCGAGGAGGGTAGATCACGAGGTCAGGCGTTCGAGACCAGCTTAACTAACATGGTGAAATCCCGTCTCTACTAAAAATGCAAAAATTAGCCAGGTGTGGTAGGGGGCACCTATAATACTGGCTACTCGGAAGGCTGAGGCAGGAGAATTGCTTGAACCCAGGAGGCAGAGTTTTCAGTGACCTGAGATGGCACCACTGCACTCCAGTCAGGGCGACAGAGCAAGGCTCTGTCTCAAAAAAAAAAAAAAAATGCATTTTAGACTTAATGTTATTTCCAATTTATGATAGGTTTATCAGGATGTAACCTCATTGTAAGTTGAAGAATGTATGTATTGAATGTGTATCTTTTTGGCACCATTGTAAAGTTAAAAAATCCTAAGTCAAACCATCATTAAGTCAGAAACCTCTGTAGTTATAAAGATATATATGTCCATGTCATAAAAGAATTTCAGAAATGGAATGACCTATTTTAGGATTAAATTTTAAGAATAAATGAGAGCACATCATTTGTCTGATTTTCTTTTCTCTTTGAGAAAGTAGAAAGGCAACAGTAGTGAAGGCTTTGGTCATATAGTATCTTATACCGGCCACAAACAGATGGTACCATCATCACAGCAACTCTTGGTTGCATACTTTTTAAAATAAAGATATTACATCATTTTCCTAAAATACGCTGGCAGTGACAGCCAGGGCTACTATTGTGGGTTCTCAAAATCTTATTTAACACTTCTAAAATTACAAATAATTGGTAAACTACCATACAGTAAATATTGGAATAGTTTTTCAAATGAGATGACTTGTAAATTGTCATTTTTAGTAATTTGCCTGCCTTGTGAAGTTAGCGACTTACAAAGTCAGTTGTTCATTTGACAGTCCATGCCAAAAGTTAAAAATATTTATAACGAAAGACATATGAGTGAAAGAGATGTACTCTCCACATACTTTCTACTTAATTGTGGAAATGTGAAAATTTTAACTCAAGCAATTATTGAATATTGTTTAATGTTGGTAATTAAAATCATTTAACACAATATGCAATTAAAATAAATGTAGAAAATTTAAAATAAGAAAACTTTTAAACTTTGATATATTAAAATTATTGTTTAATTCAGAAAAATGAACATAAAATTTCATCCAGTCCTCGAAGTATTTCAGAAAGATTCTGTTTCTATGAAGAACACCTGAAGATACTATGCACCTCTTTTTTTGTTTATTGCATATTTATTTACCAGTTTGGAGTTTCTTTATTTTTAATTTACATTCCTCCATGACAAGCTATTGTGTTTTTCAATGTTTTCAAGTGATTTAACCCTCTTTCTTGTTATGATATTATTTAAGATTGTAATAAAGACTATACTTTCAGGAATCTTTTCTATAGTTTGTTACTAGAGAAGTTTCTCTGAACATGTAGAGCACTGATAAAACAGAACAGAGGCCTCGGAAGTAATGCCACACATCTACAACCATCTGATCTTTGAAAAACCGGACGAAAACAAACAATGGGGAAAGGATTCCCTGTTTAATAAATGGTGTTCGTTAAAGTGGCTAGCCATGTGCAGAAAGCTGTAACTGGACCCTTTCCTTACACCTTATACAAAAACTAATTCCAGATGGATTAAAGATTTAAACATAAGAGCTAACACCACAAAAACCCTAGAAGAAAGCCTAGCCAATACCATTCAGGACATAGGCATGGGCAAGGACTTCATGACTAAAACACCAAAAGCAATGGCAACAAAAGCAATAATAGACAAATGGGATCTAATTAAACTTAAGAGCTTCTGCACATCAAAAGAAACAATCTTTAGAGTGAACTGGTAACCAACAGAATGGGAAAAAAATGTTTGCAAGCTACCCATCTGACAAAGGACTAATATCCAGAATCTACAAAGAACTTAAACAAATTTACAAGAAAAAACAAACCACCCCATCAAAAAGTGGGTGAAAGTATGAACAGACACTTTTCAAAAGAAGACATTTATGTGGTGAACAAACAGATGAAAAACTCATCATCACTGGTCATTAGAGAAAGGCGAATCAAAACCACATTGAACTACCATCTCACACGAGTTAGAATGGCAATCATTAAAAAATCTGGAGACAACAGATGCTGGAGAGGATGTGGAGAAATAGGAACACTTTTACACTGCTGGTGGGAGTGTAAATTAGTTCAACCATTGTGGAAGACAGTATGGCGATTTCTCAAGGACCTAGAAATAGAAATTCCACTTGACCCAGCAATCCCATTGCTGGGTATATACCCAAAAGATTATAAATCATTCGATTATAAAGACACATGCACACATATGTTTATTCCAGCACTGCTTACAACAGCAAAGACTTGAACCAACCCAAAAGCCTATCAGAGATAGACTGGATAAAGAAAATGTGGTACATATATACCATGGAATACTATGCAGCCATAAAAAAAGATGAGTTCATGTCCTTTGCAGGGACATGGGTGAATCTGGAAACCATCTTTCTCAGCAAACTGACACAAGAACAGAAAACCACCGCTTGTTCTCATTCATCAGTGGGTGTTGAAAAATGAGAACATGTGGACACAGGGAGGGAAACATTACACACTGGGGTCTGTTGGGAAGTGGGGGGTTAGGGAAGGGATTGCAGGGGGTGGGAAGATTGGGGAGGGTTAACATTAGGAGAAATACCTAATATAGATGACGGAAGGTTGGAGTCAGCAAACCACCACGGCATGTGTATATCTATGTAACAATCCTGCAAAATTTGCGCTTGTATCCCAGTACTTAAATAAAATTAAAAAAAAAGATTGTAATAATAATTTTGCACACCTGAACTGGGAGAAATAGCATCTGTGCTATACATGAAGAAGACCAGATTAGTGTTTCCCTTGTGATTTGATAGTAAAACAAAGAACAGGGAACAGTAGCCAATATTATGGATGATATTGAGATGGTAAGTGTCACAATGTCTTCCTCTGTCATACTAGTGAAGAACAATTATTTTTGGCAAAACATATGGGCAAAGTCATCTAAAACAATATACAGCAGAGATAAACATACTATGATGTGCTTTCTTGAATAAACAATTATATTAAATTGAAAGAAAGGCAATAATGAAAAGCAATAGTTCTATGTTCTAAACATCTGAGTTATACATCAGTCTCTGTAATGTCTCTAACATAATGATGGCACAGTATCAAAGCTATCACTGATTTAGCTTTTAAAAATTTCAGCCATTTGCTATTACAATCATTTCAAGATGCTTGAAAGATGATATCTGAATAGAATAGATATTAAAGAGAATATTATGCATACAGGTCTTTCATCAGTTAGGAAGGTAGAGTAGAAGAAATTGTTTAGGATAAAACTCATCTAGAATATTGAGTTAATGTGATAGCATTTGCTAGCATATGCATGCCGAAGCATCCTATGCTTTATTCAGAGCACTTGTGAAAACTCCTTATTTTGGTTCATTTCTTTCTCATTTCCTAAATGTGTCTCTTCTAAGCAAAGAGAAATGCCTATGTGGTCTATATCTTTATTCCTCAAGTACTCATTTTGAAAAACATATCATAAAAAAGAGAGAAACATGGGAGGAAAATTTACAATTATGCTTTATATATGAAAATAAAATTTTTACTAACTTAGTTTTCAGTTACAGAGTTGGATATTAAGCACAGCTTAAATGCAAATATGTTTTAATAATTTCTCAATGCTTTAATATATAGGAATTTTACATAGATTTGTATGCAAAGTACATACTTTCAATTCATATTCTATTTTTGAATTACCTTACATTGTGCAAAAATGCACAACACTACTAAATGACAAGAAGTAATAAAAATAACTATAACAAGAAAGAAGATTGGGTTTCATTTCCATTCCAATATACTCAGAAAATATTCTAGATGTATGTGTCTTTTCAATAGATGTGAAACCCAGATATTTTGCAAATTCTTATACTTGCCTGAATTTACCCTCGTTATCTGATCTGCAAATTAAGAAGTAAGCACTGATTTGTAAGGAGTATTTAAAAGTTCATATAGTATTATAGAGTGTTAAAACAGAATAATGTACTTCTTTGAATTATGTTTAAATGATGGCATAAAGAACATAATATGAGGCCTGGCATGGTGGTTCATACCTGTAATCCCAGCATTTTGGGATACTGAGGCAGGTGAATCACCTGAGGTCGGGAGTTCAAGACCAGCCTGGCCAACATGGTGAAACCCCATCTCTACTGAAAATATAAAAATTAGCTTGGTGTGGTGGCACATGCCTGTAACCCTGGCTTCTCGGGAGGCTGAGGAACAAGAATCACTTGAATCTGCGAGGCAGAGGCTGCAATCTGCAGTGAGCCAAGATTGCTCTACTACACTCCAGTCTGGGCAACAGAGTGAGACTCCGTCTCAAAAAGTAAAAAATAATAGTATGATATTGAGTGCTAGTCCTAGGTGGTAAAGCCAAATAAGAGAACACTTTGGCCATTCTAGAGAAATTGAGATAGCCTATGCTTATGATTCAGAAAGTTTAAACTGGATATATAAACATAACATAAAGAAATGGCTTCAGATCATGTAGAAGAGTATTCATTTGTAGCCATTTTTTAATAGTGAAAATTGCCAACATCTAAATTTACACTAATAGAAAGATAAATAAATTTGTTCAAACAAATATTATGTGGCATGTAAAATGAATAAATTTATGCTGTGTAAATGGGAAAAATCTTACTTGGATGAATTATAATAATATAAAGTAGAGTGGTAGGATACCATATGCATACATTTTAAAAACATATATTTATGTGGTTTGCGTTTTAAAATTACTAAATGTAAAGGTATAAAAATATGCCTGCTGATGACAAGCACTAAATTTAAAATAGTAGTTACCTTTGAGGGGAAATTAGAACTGGATTAGAAAAAAATATGTAAGACCTTTCAAATATGTCTACAAGGTATATAGACACAAAGAGAAAGAACTGAGGCAAAAATAGCACGGTTTTGAGACTTGCAAAAGATGAACCGGGGTTATTTAGTTTTTCATTACCTTGTTTTTTCATTGGTTCAGTATTTTATAGACTTTACAATGGCCTTTAAATTTTTTAGAAGTGTGAGATTTTATTTGGAATCAGAGAAATTAGTTTTAGTTCACAGTTAACTGACTATATAAACTTGATAATATCAATTTTTTGTATAGAAAAAGAGGTTAATGATAAGAGTTTTGATGAAGATTGGGCTGATATATGTGAATGTTCTTTATGAACTGGAGACAATGAGTTTAAAATGTTATGCATGTATATAGATTTTTAAGGACAGACTTTGGACCCTGCTGTTTTTTCTAAAGTTCTAGATAGTGACAGAGACATCTTTGCTGTCACAGGAGTGTCACCAAATACAATGCTGTTCAGTCTTTGACTAACTTATAAATGTAAATACATATATCTATTGCAAGTATTACGTTATAGTATAAAAGCATTGGTACAGCTTTGTAGAGAGAGAGGAGTCAGTACTTGCTATAATCGTTTGTTTTTTGCTCTAAAAGTACAGTTTTTATTTAAGTAAACATAAAGTCAATATCTAACATCAGATACTTGGCAGATGGTGGTACTATTGAAAATTGGTGGTGCAATAAATTATCACTGTCTCTTGAATCCTTCCTATATCTCTTTCTATTTTTTAAAGTTTTAAACTTTTCTGTTTTGTGCATTCTATGTCTTTTAAGGCACACTATCAGTTGTATTTAATTATTCTTGGTGTTCTTTCTAGTTCAGTCTTTATTTTAAAGGCTTTTTTTTTTCTTTTATATCTAATTATGTTTGGAATTCATTCATACATTTCTGAGCATTTCCAATACTGATTTGTGTCTTTCCATTAGGGGGGTACATTTTCAATTGTACCACCATTTGCCAAGTAACTCCTGTTAGGTATTGCCTTTATGTTTCATTGGCTAAATGATATAAAAAAAGGAGTTTTAGTAAATTATAAACTATAAGTCCTGAAATTTTGGAAGAAATAAACATAATGTCAGCATTAATTAAGGCAACTGTTATGTAATTTGGGAACTTGAATTCTTATTTCCATTCTATTATTACATAGCTACCAGGCTTTGTGAAAGTTGCTTGACTCTGGCTCTCTATATATTAACCTCTAAAAGGAGGATTGTAAGAGTAAGGGTTGAATTGGGTGTTTTATCTTCCCTAAAATATTTTCTGACTCTAACACTGTAATATTCTATTAAAAGTACAGTGTTCAGATTACAAGAATTGATAATATGCTGTGTTCTGTACTGTTTAAAGTTCAAATTTTATATTCAACTACAAATGTGTCGTTTTTAAGAAAGATTGAAAAATGAGATTGCATTCAAAAGAGAACAATCAACATAGTCTGAAAATATGTCAAATAAATTCAACCCATTACCACAGTGCTTTTTCTTGTGCTTGCCTTGCCCCTCTCTCCCTCTTCCATGGTCGTTTGCCATCCTTTGAGTACGGACGTTGTCTTGACTGGCCGTCAGTATATGCACTGGCAGTTTCCACTGCTGGATAGGGACTGGAGAATGATATATGAGGAGTTTAACAGCGGTCTTTGCTGTCTTTATGGCACTATTGCATCAATTTGCAATATTTGACAATCGTATCTTTCACATTTTTTATTTGCTCTCCTACTAGTATATTTCCTATACTGAATTATGGCAGAAGAATATCTATTTTTTCTGCTTTAAGACATAGTTTAAAGTCTCTCTTCCCAAACCCTAGCTTGAGAAGGCACCAGGCTCCAGGAAAGAGCCAGGGATGAGAACTGCAAGAAAAAACTAGTCTGTTTTACTTACTCCCTGAAACAACCTTCAAGTCCTTTCATAAGAAGCGCTACTCCTTTTCCATGACCTACAACTGTAAAGACAACATGAGTGTCTAAACTGATACTACCCACAAAAACGGCACCCCCTAATCCCATATGACTCCATTCTTATGAGATGAGACAAATTCTTACCATTCCTTTAAGTCCAAATTCATGTTTCTCTCCCAAAGAGAGAGGGCTCCACCTCTTCTTGAATGCTGCTGGATAGAGGCACAGACGGGATCTATTTTATTCATGGGGTGTGAAAATGTTCTTAGCGTTGATCTCAACTTCATTTAGCATACCAACTACTCTTCAATTAAATAAACTGTTTCTATACCATAGATTCTAAGCAGGTCCAGACAGTTCAAAGATCACAATTTTCTCTACAATGTCTTTTTCCCATTGTGAGCTTATTTCATGCACCCTTATTACTGGTGCTGAGTCAAATTTCATCTTCTGCTAAGAGTTGGCTGCCCTGTTGAGGTGGCATTTGGTTCAGTGCTGCAGTGTAGTTTGAATCAGGTGTAGCTGGCTCCTGCTACCATTCAATAATCTCTTATAGCCCCCTTGCTAGGCCTTAATTATATAAAGGTCAGCAGTATATGAGCTAGGATATGCGTTCAGCAGCTTCAGTAGAGGCCAAAATAATAGTAGCTTTTACAAAAGAGAGTGTTATTAATCCCTCACTGAAAAGGTTGACCTGGCAGGTGGTTGAGTGAAGTAGAATGACTCCACAGATCATTTATGTTACTTCTCTGTCACTTTCTTAAATCCTACCTGCTCTGTACCTAAGTCTGTAGCAAGGATGAAATATGAAGTGGGAAGCAAGAAGCTTCTTAGTACACAGCTAAGAAGTGACATGTTTCTTTGTTCACATCTCATGGGCTAGAACTTAGTTACATGGCCATTGCTTGCTGCAAAGGAGGCAGGAAAATATCTTATCATGGACAGCAATATACCCTGTTAAAACTTTATTTATCTTACAAAGTATTTTATTATTAAGAATAAGGAATGACTACTGGGGATATTATTAGTGTTCTTTGCCACTATCTGAAAAAACAAAAAACAAACAAACAAAAAAAGGAATGTGCTCTCACTGTTAGTTGGTCAAGCATACCCAAAGAGCCCCAAAAAAGTTTCATCATTTTTCATTTCAGATTGTAGTCATATAAGCCAAATAGACTCTAGAAAAGTAGGAACGTCATCATAGAATATTTATTTTATTAAATTTAGTCCTGTGCCTCAAGCCACAGAGTATGGGACAGTTCTCTCTGAACTCGTGTTCTTTCTCCCTAAGTGTGTCCTCTGGGACTTTTCTCTTGTTTTCTTCTCTTCCTTGTTTCCCTTCCTCATAACACTCTAAACTGTTAGACACTTTTGCTATTCCTTATCCAAAGTTCCACTTCCTCTTCTGGTTTGTGGCATGACATATTTTATGCTCTCCTATACTCTCCTCCTAAATAACAAGTGGAGTGCTTTGTATTCTGAAAGCAGAAGAGGAGAAAAAATCAGGCACTCATGATTGTTTGTCATTGGCATACTAAGACAAGCAGATCTTTTCACTGCAAAGACTTTCCTTCTAGCCTATCTTTGGTATCTTACTAGTATTATACATAAATATCTTTAACTGACAAATCATAATTGTATGTATTTATAGATACATACAATGTATCTATAAATGTTTTGATATGTATGTACAATGTATAATGATTAAATTATGCTGTTTAACATATCAATCTCCCCATTTATCATTGGAAATTCACTCTCTTAGCAATATTTAAACATACAATACATTACTATTAATTACAGGCACCACACTGTGCCATAGATCTCAAAAACATATTCTTCCAGTCTAACTGAAACTTTGTACTCTTTAAACAGCATCTCCCTATTTCCTCACTTCCCAGTCTCTGGTATCCACCATTCTTCTCACTGTTTCTGAGTTTGATAGGTTTAGCTTCCACAGTACCTTTTTGTGTGAAAAGGCTGCATGTGCTCCAATAGTCTTGAGTTCTTTCAAATGCTCATTTCTATTACATTAGCCTGTATGAGTATGAGCATTCAGAAAGAGAGTGGGGAATTTTTTTTTTTTTTTTTTTTTGAGACGGAGTTTCGCTCTTGTTACCCAGGCTGGAGTGCAATGGCGCGATCTCGGCTCACCGCAGCCTCCGCCTCCTGGGTTCAGGCAATTCTCCCGCCTCAGCCTCCTGAGTAGCTGGGATTACAGGCACGTGCCACCATGCCCAGCTGATTTTTTGTATTTTTAGTAGAGACGGGGTTTCACCATGTTGACCAGGATGGTCTCGATCTCTTGACCTCGTCATCCACCTGCCTCGGCCTTCCAAAGTGCTGGGATTACAGGCGTGAGCCACCGCGCACGGCCGAGAGTGGGGAATTTTAATCTCAGGTCTTCACTAGTCAAATGACTAGTGAAGGAATATTTGTTACCAATTTGTTTCATAAGTCTGCAGCTTAGACTTGAGACTGTCAGACTATACAAGAGTCACCTTATACACTTTTTATTTTTTTTGGATTTTCACCTATTCAATATTTATTACTGTCGCTTGATTATTTCTTTTATTTCTATTTTTTTAATTTTTCTTTTTCTATATCTTTTAAGACACACTATCAGTTGTATTTAATTATTCTTGTGTTCTTCCCAGTTCAGTCTTTATCTTAAAGGTGATTTTTTTTCTTTTATTTCCAATTTCTGGAATTCATTCATACATTTCTGAACATTTCTAAGATTGATTTATGTTTTTCCATTAGCATTAGATCATTTTCTTTGTCTTTTAGTTCATTTTCGAAGATTAGTTTCAGGTTGATTCTCTTTTGTGAGTTTGTCTTTCTGATGTGGGATATTATTCTGTTCTTTATTATCTTTCTTTATATAATATTTTCGTATGGGATTTGACCTAGATTTGTATGTGTTACAAATTATATAAAGTTAATCTTGTCAAACTCCTGAATGAAGTGGGGTTTAGGGAAGCTTTTCTAACTTCTAAGAGCTTTCTTTTTTACTGTTTTTCTATAGTATTTGGAAATAGATTGGTTTGCTTTTTGAGATTTTCTGGCTGTTTTCTTCCTCCACTTGGTTTACACCAGGGATTGATAAACTTTCTGTAAAAGGCCAGATAGTAAATATTTTAGGCTTTGCAGACCATACAGTCTCTGACACAACTACTCAACTGTGCCCATTTACAGCCACAGGAAGCACTTAAATGAATTAGAATAGCTATGTTCTAATAAACATTATTTGAAAAACAAACAACAGGTTAAAATTGGCCCTCAAGCTATAGTTTGTCTACCTCTCTGACTTAGAACAATTTATCCTACAGAAATACAATAAAAGCCAAAAATATAAGGCACACATGTTGTTTAAAATTTTTAATAGTCGTATAGAAATAAATGGAAATAAGATAAAATTAATTTAATAATATATTTTACATAATCCAGTATATTCAAAATACCATCATTTTAACACATAATCAAATATTTTAAAATTATTAACAAGATACTTTGCATTTTTTATTCTAAGTGTTTCATACATAATGTGTATTTTATACTTACAGCACATCTCAATTCAAACAAGTGTCAATTTAAGTGCTCAGTAGTGACTTGGAGCTATTGGCTACTTTACTGGCATCATAGGTCTCGACTTCCCCTTTCCTCAGCTGTACCTCTTGCCCCTATTCCTCTTCATTTTTTATTCCAGCTCTTAAATTTCTCCCCTGGACAGCTGTTTCTAGGTTCTCCCATACTCAAGTCCACTAGGCACCTAGTTTCTTTCTCTGCTTTCTCTTGCACAGACACCTCTATCATGCCTCGTAACTGTTAACTATTGGTCTCCGCCCAACTGATTAAAGTTTGTGAACTATTTTTCTGTCTCATTTCATTGACCTTTCTTCTTTTTTACTTTATTACTCCCTTTGCAATCTTTGCACACCATCTCTTGTTCCTCTCTCTCTTTCTCTCTCTCCTTAGTGTAACCTCTTTAATTCTTGGTAAACAGAAATAAAAAAAGGAATAATATGAACCCTATAAATATTGTAAAGATCACATAAAATTATGTCTGTGAAAGCACTAGGCAAACTCCAAATTGTCAGGTAAATTCAAGAAATAAATAAATTTATGGAACTTGTGGAGGAAAAAAAGGCTACCAGAGAAGAAGGGCTTTCTATACTTTTGGTGTCAGTTTTCTCTTTTATCCCTAAAAGTTTTGTATTTGTGAAAGAAAACACTGATTAAATACAGAATGTTGCAAATTTTATAAGTTCTTGAAGGTGATACTTACATTTTTGTCTCTCTCTTTACACACACACACACACACACGGACTGCAGTAAACGAAACAATAAAAGGGACCCTTTTCTCCAGGGGCAAAGTGAGTAAATAGGCATTATAGTAAATTGGCATTGAAGACAACTGGAAAATTTGACATGATAAGTATTTTCTTGTTCTTACTGATTCGTGACTTTGGTTTTGCAACAATGTAGTATATATATACATGATTCATTTGAAGTATGTCATTAAATTGTTATAACAGTAACTTTAAAAATTAAATTCAGTAAAGTCCTTCCTTTTTCATAAAAAAGTAAAATATTAAACAAAAGAGTGACACAATTCAAAACCATTGGGCATCTATAATGATTAAAATCATTTTATAATTTGTGAAATTTTTATTTTCCTTATTGTAGTTCCTGCTTAATTGTTTGGGGAAGAAAGGAAGAAAATTAATCATATTTCAGCTACGTTCGACTCTTATTTAAAAGGTCCTATGAACAATCCTGGGGACCTAGCCTTCTTATATACGTGGTAAGAGTTTTCAGACAGAATAATCTTCCCCTGAGTTTTTCCACAGTAAGCTAAGGAGACATGACAAAACATGAATCAATGTTCCATCTAACCTCCAGCTTAATAAACTTAATAACTAGTGGGACATGTTTCTGTTCCTAAGACTTTCTAAGGCACAAGTTCACCAGAGGGGTGCACACCATTTTTTTTTTTCCACCTCACTGGGGCTTGATGCATACCATCTTGTCTAAAAGAAAAACCTGTGAATAAATGTTGCACTTCTGTATTGCTTAAGGTGTTTCATAAATGGAACTTGCCTTAAATATAAAACGGGGTTAAAAGACTCGAAGACATTATCTTGGTCAATTTCTAATACAAACTGTTATTGTTGATCTTTATTTTTAAAAAATATAAACAGTATCTTTTCTCTTAAAAAGTTTTTTTTACATAAAAATTGGAACTCAGTTTTAAATTCTTGAGGGAAAAATTACATTTTATGTATTTCTGTAGATATCAGGGTAAGTCAATTGTCAGTCATTGAGAAATTTGAGATGTTGATTCTACTTTTCCAATTTTCAGATTTAATACACGTGGTTATATAGTCAGACTATAGCTAAATGCAAACGTGTTCAAATGGAAGGTATAGTGATGTCAGAGCTAAGGGAATCAAACATAGTAAATATATATAACAGCAGTGTGTATGTTTGAAGGCATTTCAACACATTTAATACCAGAACTCAGATGATATATTACTCATGTCTTTATTATAAAAAGTGATTATGGAGGTAGCATACATACTATGAGATTTGGTAGTTGCCATGGTAACTATATTTTTTACTGAACAGAAGAATAAATAGCTACACACATTTTTTGTCATTATTAAACTGGTAATTTACAGCAGCTTTAAAGATAGTGTGTCTGTTCATTTTAAAAACTACAAATTGGAATATACTCATTTTTATTTTTCTGAGCTAATAAAAGAAAAATTTAAAAACTAATTTGCTTTTTATCTTTTTAATTTCTGTGGTTGTTCTAAGACATTAGGCAAAGCATAATGTTTACAAATTACTTTCTGGTACTTAGTCCTAAGGAGTTGATTTTTAAGGACTTTTTATGCAATATGTTAGGTTACTCAAAAGTAAATTATTTATATAACAAAGGCTTTAATAATGCTTACTGTGTGCCAGATAATTTCCTAAAAACTTTATGAATATGGTATTTATTTAATCTTCATTTATGAAACCTTAATATCTTCCTTGCAATGTGATTCTCTCCAGAGTTGAGGTCAACAGCAATAGCCAAACTTAGTGAAGGAGAGAAAGAAAAACAAAACACTTTCATATCTCTTTTAGAATATCGTCTTCTGTGTCTGCCCAGATAATAAAATATTCAATATGTAGTAGTAGAACATTAAATTTGAGTTTGGGTCCTTTGTAGGGACATGGATGAACCTGGAAACCATCATTCTCAGCAAATTGACAGAAGAACAGAAGATCAAACACCGCATGCTCTCACTCATAGGCGGGTGTTGAACAATGAGAACACATGGACACAGGGAGGGGAGCACTACACACTGGGGTCAGTTGGGGGGAAATAGGGGAGGGACGGTGGGGGGTGGGGAGCTGGGGACAGATAGCAAGGGGAGAAATGCCAGATGTAGGTGATGGGGAGGAAGGCAGCAAATCACACTGCCACGTGTGTTCCTATGCAACAATTTTGCATGTTCTTCACATGTACCCCAAAACCTAAAATGCAATAAAATAAATAAATGGGAAAAAATAAATAAATAATAAATAAATAAATAATAAATAAATAAATTTGAGTAATGTAGAAATGTGTTTGGATAAAGAATAATTTTTTTCCTCTGAAAAACACACTTGTTTTTATCCCTCTTCCCAACTAATTCATCATCCTTCTCAGACCCATTAACTGCATTTTAAATATTTGTACATATCTTTATATCTACACAACTCTTGTTCTCCCTCCTTCATCTTGCTCAAATGTAAAAGTTTATAAAGGTTTTACATACTTTTTCCTGCAATTGGTACTCTTCTAAACTCAGAATTATTTTTATTTGATGATCATTAATCTTTTATTTAATTACTTTTATTTTGAGTTGGTTTGATTTTTAAAATCTTGAAAATATAGAAAAGTTGAAAGGAGAAAGGGTAACCATTGTACCATTACCTAGCAAAAGTGTTGCTGTCTTACTTGTAATTTCATTTTAAATAAATGCTTTTATTTATATACTTTTTATTATACTGTAATAGGATATATCTTGCTTTATTCTGTTAACATTTTGTGACTTAATTTTAGATGTCTCTATAAATATTTTTAATGGCTGCATGATGTATGCCTACCATCATTTGATTGTCCATTTCTTGTGATTGAAAATGTAGGTTTCTTCTAATTCTGTTCCTTTATAAATAATATTGCTTTGGCTGTCTTTACTCCTAGGACTTGTTTTATTTTTCATATTTTTAGTGTAGATTCCCAGAAATAGAATTAAATGACCAAGGCTTCTGAATCCAAGTCCAGAGTTCTTGAGACCTTAAAGTAGTTTTTACAGAAGATTAACTAAAACAAAGAGGAGTATTAGGACAAAAATTTCACCTCAGATTTATGTCTCTTCACCTTCCCCATAGTATGAGTTCTGTATAGAAGGCCCAGAAATAGGAGACAACATAAGGGAATCTCGGACAATTATTGGCTTATTTGGTCCATCCTTTGCCCTATAATACTCAGCTGCAAATAGAAAATCGACTTGAACACAAAATTGCTATGAGCATAAGTAAGATAACTAGTATGAAACTTGCCAAATTACTCTACAATGCATTCGGGGGTTAGGTACGCAGCAGAACTGAGGGAGAAAATAAAGAGTGGAAAGTGAGATTAATAGAGAATGCAAACCCAAGATAAAAACATCAAAATAAACACATGCCATATGTTTCAGAAATCTTCCCAACTACTTTATTTCCATTTTGCATCTTCTTTGTCTCATCTTCTGTCATGTTTACCTTTCTTTTTTTGTTTTCCCCCTTTATACTTTCTAATTAAATTGACTATCTTCATTTTCTTCTGTTTATTTTAATATTCCGTAGTTTTTTAAATAAAACTGAACTTGAGGTGTTAGTATTACAGGGATAAGAGTAACAGAGTAAAAAGAGGCCACTACTGCCAAATTCAGAATTTCTGAAATAGCTATAATTGTTGATTTTTAATGAAATAAAAATATCAACAAATCTATAACCATATTTACTTCTTTAAGTTTCCTTTCATTTTTTAGCTATTATACATGCATTTCTAGATTCTACTTACACATCTTTCCTTTATATAAGTAGCTCCAATATTAGTTACATTTTTTCACAGCTATATTTTATTATTTCAAGCCAAAATTTGTGTAAGAAAATGTCTATGACATAGGCCCTCTCTACCAGCCTAGGTGTGAAATAAAAACAAAAGATAAATGAGCAAACAAGCAATAAAAGGAAAAAGAGAAGAAGAGACAAAAATGCCCTTCCAGTACAAGGTATGGTTCTTTAGCAGATGTTTTGTAGACTGGTGAATTTCAAATTTGACTATCCCAAGATTCCATTATCTTCAGCACAATGTGAATTTCTTCTTTATGACAATAAAAACATAGATTCATCACTACCCACATTGCCATTGAACTACTAACAGATGCAGCCTTCAGAATAGTGGTTGTCAAGTGGGAGGATTTTGTGCCCTAGGAGACCCTTGACAATTTCTGGAGACATATTTTGTTGTCACAACTTGGGTTGGGGGAGGCACTACTGTCATCTAGTGGGTAGAGGCCAGATGTGCTGTAAACAAATGCACAGGACAACTATTTATAACAAGATTGTCCGGTTCTAATGTCAAAGGTACCCAGGATAAGGGATTATGCTTTAAAATAAGGCATTGATCCTATGGCTATAGAAATGTTACAGGATATTGGAAGATATTTGCAAATTTTTTATGGGTGAAATTATTTTTTTTAAATTTACTTATTATACTTCTGGGGTGCATGTGCAGATCGTGCAGGTTTGTTACATAGGTATACATGTGCCATAGTGGTGGTTTGCTGCATCCATCACCCGTCATCTATATTAGGTTATTCTTCTAATGCTATGTCTCCCCAATCCCCCCACCCCCTGCTATTCCTCCCTTAGTCCCCCATCCCCGAGGCCCCAGTGCGTGATGTTCCCCTCCCTATGTCTGTGTGTTTTCATTGCTCAACACCCACTTATGAGTGAGAACATGTGGTGTGTGTTTTTCTGTTCTTGTGTCAGTTTTCTGAGAATTATGGTTTCCAGTTTCATCCATGTCCCTGCAAAGGACATGAACTCATCCTTTCTTATGGCTGCATAATATTCCATGGTGTATATGTGCCACATTTTCTTTATCTAATTTATCATTGATAGGTATTTGGGTTGGTTCCAAGTCTTTGCTATTGTGAACAGTACTGCGATAAACATATGTGTTCATGGTGTGCATGTGTCTTTATAATAGAATAATTTATAATCCTTTGGGTATATACCCAGTAATGGGATTGCTAGGTCAAATGGTATTTCTATTTCTAGATCCTTAAGGATCCACACTGTCTTCCACAATTGTTGAAATAATTTACACTCCCACCAACAGTGTAAAACTGTTCCTATTTCTCCACATCCTCTCCAGCATCTGTTGTCTCCTTATTTTTTAATGATCACCATTCTAACTGGCGTGAGGTGGTATCTCAATGTGGTTTTGATTTGCATTTCTCTAACGACCAGTGATAATGAGCTGTTTTTCACATTTTTGTTGGCTGCATAAATGTCTTCTTTTGAAAAGTGTCTGTTCATATTTTCACTCACTTTTTGATGTAGTTGGTTGTTTTCTCTTGTAAATTTTTTTGACTTCTCCATAGATTCTGGATATTAGCTCTTTGTCAGATGGGTATATTGCAATTTTTTTCCCATTCTGTTGTTTGCCAGTTCACTCTATTGATAGTTTCTTTTGCTGTACAGAAGCTCTTCAGTTTAATTAGATCCCATTTGTCTATTTTGGCTTTTGTGGCCCTTGCTTTTGGTGTTTTAGTCATGAAGTCCTTGCTCATGCCTATGTCCTGAATGATATTGCCTAGGTTTTCTTCTAGAGTTTTTATACTGTTAAGCCTCATGTTTAAATCTTTAATTCATCGGGAGTTAATTTTTTATAAGGTGTAAGGAAGGGATCCAGTTTCAGCTTTCTGCATAAGGCTAGCCTATTTTCCTAACACCATTATTTAAACAGAGAATCCTTTCCCCATTGCTTGTTTTTGTCCAGTTTGTCAATGATCAGGTGGTTGTAGATGTGTGGCCTTCTTTCTGAGGCCTCTATTCTGTTCCATTGGTCTATATCTCTGTTTTGGTACCAGTACCATGCTGTTTTTATTACATTAGTCCTGTAATATAGTTAGGTAGCATGATGCCTCCAACTTTGTTTTTCTTTTCTATTTTTGTTTTTTTTCTTAGAATTGTCTTGGCCATGCAGGCTCTTTTTTGGTTTGTATAAAGTTTAAGGTGTTTTTTTCCAATTCTGTGACGATAGTCATTGGTAGCTCAATGGGGATAGCATTGAATCTATAAATTACTTTGTCAGTATGCCCATTTTCACAATACTGATTCTTCCTAACCATGAGCATGAAACGTTTTTCCATCTGTTTGTGTCCTCTCTTGTTTCCTTGAGCACTGGTTTGTAGTTCTCCTTGTAGAGATCCTTCACATTCCTTGTTTAGTTGTATTCCTAGGTATTTTATTATCTTTGTAGCAATTGTGAATGGGAGTTCACTCATGATTTGGCTCTCTGTTTGTCTATTATTGGTCTGTAGGAATGCTTGCAATTTTTGCACATTGATTTTGTATCCTGACACTTTGCTGAAGTTGCTTATCAACTTAAGGAGATTTTGGGATGAGAAAATGGGGTTTTCTAAATATACAATTATGTCATCTGCAATCAGGAACAATTTGACATCATCTCTTCCTATTCAAATACGCTTTATTTCTTTCTGTCACCTAATGGCCCTAGCCAGAACTTCCAATACTATGTTCAATAGGAATGGGAAGAGAGGGCATCCTTCTCTTGTGCCAGTTTTCAAAGAGAATGCTTCCTTTTTTTGCCCATTCAGTATGATATTGGCTGTGGGTTTGTCATAAATAGCTCTTATTATTTTAAGATACAACCCATTGATACCTAGTTTATTGGGAGTTTTTAGCATAAAGGGCTGTTGAATTTTGTTGAAGGCCTTCTCTTCAACTATTGAAATAATCATGTGGTTTTTTTCTTCGGTTCTGTTTATGTGATGGATTATGTTTACAGATTTGTAAATGCTGAATAAGCCTTACATCCCAAGGATGAAGCCAACTTGATAGTGATGGATAAGTTTTTGATGTGCTGTTGCGTTCAGTTTGCCAATATTTTATTGAAGCTTTTTGAATTAATGTTCATCATGGATATTGGTCTAAAATTTTCTTTTTTAGTTGTTTCTCTGCCAGCTTTTGGTATAAGGATGATGTTGGTCTCATAAAATGAGTTAGGGAGGATTCTCTCTTTTTGTATTGTTTGAAATAGTTTCAGAAGGAATGGTACCAGATCCTCTTTGTATATCTGGTAGAATTTGGCTGTGAACCCATCTGGTCCTGGACTTTTTTTGGTTGGTAGGATATTAATTGCTGCCTCAACTTTAGACCTTGTTATTGGTCTACTCAGGAATTCAACTTCTTCCTGGTTTAGTCTTGGGAGGGTGTAAGTGTCCAGGAATGTATCCATTTCTTCTAGATTTACTGGTTTATGTGCATAAAGGTATTGTAGTAATCTCTGGTCATAGTTTGTATTTCTGTGGAATTGATGGTGATATCCCCTTTATCATTTTTTATTGGATTCATTTGCTCCTCTCTTCTTTTTTATTAGTCTGGCTAGTGGTCTATCTATTTTGTTGATCTTTTCAAAAAACCAGCTCCTGCATTTACTGACTTTTTGAAGAATTTTTTTGTGTCTCTGTCTCCTTCAGGTCTGCTTTGATCTTAGTTATTTCTTGCCTTCTGCCAGCTTTTAAATTTGTTTAACCTTCCTCCTCTAGTTTTTCTAATTGTGATGTTAGGGTGTTGATTTTATATCTTTCCTTGCTTCTCTGGTGGGCATTTAGTGCTATAAATATCCCTCTAGACACTGATTTAAATGTGTCCCAGAGATTCTGGTACATAGTGTCTTTGTTATCATTGGTTTTGAACAACATCTTTATTTCTGCCTTCACTTCATTGTTTATCCAGTAGTGATTCAGAAGCAGGTTATTTAATTTCCATGTAATTGCAAGGTTTTTCATGAGTTTCTTAATCCTGATAATTTGATTGCACTGTGGTCTGAGAGACTGTTATGATTTTTGTTCTTTTGCATTTGCTGAGGAGTGTTTTACTTCCAATTATGTGGTCAATTTTATAATAAATGTGATGTGGTGCTGAGAAGAATATATATTCTGTGATTTTGGGGTGGAGAGTTCTGTAAATGTCTTAGGTCAGCTTGGTCCAGATCTGAGTTCAAGTCCTAGATATCCTTGTGAATTTTCTGTCTTGTGATCTGTCTAGTAGTGACAGTGGGGTGTTAAGTTCTCCCACTATTATTGTGTGGGAGTCTAGGTCTCTTTTTGGTCATTAGGAACTTGCTTTATGTATCTGGGTGCTCCTGTATTGGGTGCATATATATTTAGGGTAGTTAGCTCTTCTTGTTGCATTAATCCCTTTACCATTACCTAATGCCTTTGTCTCTTTTGATCTTTGTCGGTTTAAAGTCTGTTTCATCAGAGACTAGGATTGCAATCCCTACTTTTTCTTATTCTCCATTTGCTTGGTAAATATTCCTCCATCCCTTTATTTTGAGCCTATGTGTGGCTTTGCATGTGAGATGGGTTTCCTGAATATAGCATACTGATGTGTCTTGACATTTTGCTCAATTTGCCATACTGTGTCTTTTGATTGGGAAATTTATCCCATTTACATTTAAGGTTAATGTTGTTATATGTGAATTTGACCCTGCCATTTTGATGCTAGCTGTTTGTTTTGCCCATTAGTTGATGCAGTTTTTTCATAGTGTCAATGGTCTTTACAGTTTGATATATTGTTACAGTGGTTGGTACTGGTTGTTCCTTTCCATGTTTAGTGCTTCCTTCAGGAGCTCTTGCAGGGCAGGCCTGGTGGTGATGAAATCTCTCAGCAGTTGCTTGTTCATAAAAGATTTTATTTCTCCTTCACTTATGAAGCTTAGTTTGGCTGGATATAAAATTCTAGGTTGAAAATTCTTTTCTTTTAGCATGTTGAATATTGGCCCCCACTCTCTTCTTGCTGTAGGGTTTCTGCTAAGAGAGTGACTATGAGTCTGATGGGCTTTCCTTTGTGGGTAACCCAACCTTTCTCTCTGGCTGCTGTTAACATTTTTTTCTTTCATTTCAACCCTGGTGAATCTAATGATTATGTGCCTTGGGGTTGCTCTTCTCAAGGAATACCTTTGTGGTGTTCTCTGTATTTCCTGTATTTGAATGTTGGCCTGCCTTTCTAGGTTGCAAAGTTCTCCTGAATAATGTCCTGAAGACAGTTTTCCAGCTTGGGTTCATTCTGCCTGTCACTTTCAGGTTCACCTATCAAACGTAGACTTGGTCTTTTCACATAAACCCATATTTCTTGGAGGCTTTGTTCATTTCTTTTCACTCTTGTTTCTCTAATCTTGCTTTTTCATTTTATTTCATTAAGTTGATCTTCAATCTCTGATATCCTTTCTTCCACTTGCTCGATTTGGCTATTGAAACCTGTGTATGCTTCACGAAGTTCTCATGCTGTGTTTTTCAGTTCCATCATGTCACTACGTTCTTCTCCATGCTGGTTATTCTCATTATTATTTCATCTAACCTTTTTTAAAGGCTCTTAGTTTTCTTGCATTGGGTGAGAACATACTCCTTTAGCTTGGAGAAGTTTATTATTACCCACTTTCTGAAGCCTGCTTCTGTCAATTCTTCACACTCATTCTCCATCCAGTTTTTTTCCCTTGCTGGTGAAGTGTTGTGATCCCTTGGAGGAGAAGAGGCATTGTGGCTTTTCATGAATCAGCCTTTTTGTGCTAGTTCCTTCCCATCTCCATGGGTTTATCTACCTTTGGTCTTTGAAGTTGGTGACTTTTGGATGGGGTTTCTGAGTGGACATCCTTTTTGTTGATGTTGATGCTATTGCTTTTTGTTTGTTAGTTTTCCTTCTAACAGGCCCCTCTGCTGCAGGTCTGCTGGAGTTTGCTGGAGGTCCACTCTACACCCTGCTTGCCTGGGAATCACCTTCAGGGGCTGCAGAACAGCAAAGATTGCTGCCTGTTCCTTCCTCTGATAGCGTCGTCCCAAAAGGGTTCCTGCCAGATGTCAGCCAGAGCTTTCTTGTAAGATGTGTCTCCCAGTTAGAATACACGGGGGGTTATAAAGCCACTTGAGGAGGCAGCCTATTCCTTAACAGAGCTCAAGCACTGTACTGGGGGATTTGTTGCTACCGTCAGGGCTGCCTGGCAGGAACGTTTAAGTTTGCTGAAGCAGAACCCACAACCGGCCCTTTTCCTAAGTGCTCTGTCCCAGGAAGGTGGAAAATTTTTCTGTTCATGGTAAGTTTATAATACTGGTTTCTAAGACCATAATTGTAAAGTGAAAAAAGTTATTGGAGAGTTGTGAGTTAGGTCTGTATCACCTAACACTTAACATGCTTTACTATCTTTCTCCTGTCACTTGAATGTAAGATTTTAAAGGGTGATGCTTTTTTGTTTTTGTTGTATTTCATTGATGACACATCAGAGGTGCTAAATAAGTATTTACTTTTTAAATAAGTGAATGTCTACATAGGGTTAATTTAACCAGTAATTACAAATTTTTTGCATCTATTTTTCCTTTGATTCTTCTTCCATTGTTCCTTTATTTAAAAAAAAAATTCATAGACTTCTTGGTAGATCAAACAGTTGTTAGAATTCCTGTCCCTATCAACAATATAAGTGTGTATACACATACAGAAATAATTCTATTCAATTTCAGAAATTTCATAATCATTATGAAAATCATCCATAGAGTCCATGGATTCTCAGCATCTTTGGGTCCTAGGTGGAAAACTGTAAAACAAAACAAAAATGCAATAGTCAAACAAATATCCAGCTTCCTCAATGTGATAAACCTGTGAAATAAAAAATGACCCTCACCAAAGTTCATTGACGAGCTCCCCAAGTATCAAATTTTGTAACTATGGAAAAGTGACCACCAAGTTTGAAAATAACTTCTGGAACTGTTGAATAAATTTTATGTTGTGGGTACTGGTCCTACTTCTAAATTCTGAGGTACCTTATATATTGAGAAATACTAATTTTCATTCAATGTCTTTATTGAAAACAAAGAAATATCTTAGTTAAGATATTTTATTAACTCTTTTAATCACTAAGGTTTAACCAGGGTTTCCTTACTTCTAACTTATTTGCAAAGAAAAGGCAAAAAGGCGTGTAATATGTCTGCAGGGGGATTATTTTCTATTGATGGATGTCCGTTGACAGAATCCTCATCATTTCTTGCCAATTTTCTCAAAGAACATTATGACAACTGCTCACAGCAGGCAGAGTCAGACTCCAGAATTGATTTTGGCAATCTGTATTGATCATATTGTTGATGATCTTTAAAACCTCTTGCTGTCCCAGACATGACTTATGTCAAAGAGAACTAACAAATCTATCTGATATTGGTATGTTCATGCCTTTACCAAATCTTGAATTCTGAAAATAAAAGCATAGAAAGTAACTTGTGGTTGTCATCAATATTTAAAAAAATCTCTAGCCAAAATGCATCAACAAGCTAACACAACATTTTACAAAGATGCTATTCCCATTTTACTCAGCTGCGTAATGACTTCAGAGATCCATAAAAGGAAAACAATAGTGGAGCCTGTTATTTCTGAGGTTCTTATTTCACTTTTGTTCTTTGTGCAGGAAACAGAAAAACAGAATTGAGGGCTGCAATAGAGGAAAAGTGAAAGGAAAGGAAAATAAGGAAAGAGGAGGCAAAAAGATAGAATAGGGAATTTTCAACTGCTTGCCAGCTTTCCTAGTAAAATATTTTTTAAAAGATATCAGAAGACTAATAATAGAAAAATGAGAAGTTGAAGCCAAAATGACATTGATGGAAATGAATACATACATATATCTGTATGTGTGTGCATGCGTAAGTATATGCACAAATATAGGTATATTAATGTGTCTGATTTATTCAGTATTCTTCCAAGAGCACAAGAATCATATTTGCATATATTTTCTTAGTCTTATTGCATAATTCTCATCTTGTAGAAGGAGAAAATAAAGCACAGAAATAATAGATGAGCATAAAGTCACCAAGTCAGTGGAAAGAACAAAGGGAATTTAGTTCCTTTGAGATTGAATCAATTAACTACCCATTAAACTACATCGTTTTCTAAGACACGAGAAACATGACATATACTGCAGCATAAGACAGTACCAGGAGTCTGATAGTTTTATTTCAATTTAAAACAAATTAACCTAAAAGGATTATTTGACTTTGAAATCCAGATTCCATGGCTAAATACCTTACACTTATATGCATTTCAAAGACAGGTTAGGGCCTAGACTTAGGACCAAGGGCTCATTTGTCCATTCTCTAGATATCTTAGTTTGAGTCAAGAATGTCTTCAGCATGTGTACATCAAGTCAGACTTGTAGAGTATATCTGAAACATAAGAGTTTTATGTTATTTCTTTTTTTCAAATGAATTTGGACTAAAATGTTAACAAAATTGGAAACAGCTGTGTTAAGAAACTACTTTCTTTTCCATTTATAGTCTTGTCGACCAATATAAACTTCATCATTTTAGTGGAGCTTCTCCCCCACATCCAGATGTTATGGATTTCTCAATAATCTTCAGCAAAATTGCCAAAACCAACAAGAAGTTTTAACATGTAAATTCAACACATTGTTTCATGCTCATCATGGCCTTTTCTCCATCAACCCCATCCTCATCAGATTTCAGATGCTCGGCAGTTGACACAGCTACAGCAAAGGACTCTGAGTCATCATCTCATTGTGGGATGGGTTCCTTTTAAATTTTTTTTGTCTGATTCATGAACTGCTTTTTGAAAATCTAAAAATGGTTCATGAATTGCTTGGGAGTTGGCAAAAATTAATAATAATGAGCCCATTTTGAGTACACTGAAATGAACTGATTATCATTGCAAGCTGTTGCTAATTTGGATTCTTGATGGCAAGAAAGGGTTCTACAGGAGACTTTTCACTTGCAAGTAGGACAGATTTCACGGCGTGGCAGATAAAACATTTTTGTAACCTTTACCTCTGTATTTCCTTTATTGGTTATGGTGGGATATGTAATAATAATAGGCCTGTTATCCAGACTTAAAAAAACATAGTGGGAAAATGATAGAACCAACAGCCCTTTATAAGCTACTGGTAAAATGCAGGCATGTCATGTAATCCAAGAATAGTGCTTGGGTGTTTTTGCAAAGTGCTTGGGTGTTTTTGCAAATGTTAGGAGATTATGTTCTGCAGAATAAGCATGGATATATCTAGTTATTTCATCCTAATTTATTAGCTAGATATTGTTAGTTTTGCTCATATCACTTTCTAATCATTTCCTCCTAACCTTTCAAAGCTATTAGCTTTAGCATCATCCTTCAGTTGAGTTTTCACAGGGTAAATATATGTTACGCATAAAGTAAGAATTCCTCTTGCTTTTGTTTCATGAAAAAAAGTAGGGTAAACATTGGTGGGCCACAGATATTACTGGAATAAATGAAATGTCAGAAATGACATTCACTGAAATATCAGAGAAATATTTTTGACATCATTTGGGGAAAAAAAACAAAAAACAAATGTAAAACAAAAAATCCTTTTTGCCTTCTTATGAACTTGTGAAATCAAATATTTTAAAAGCTAGTTTTCATAGTAATCATACACCTGGAAGATGTCTTATGTTTTGAAACTAAGTAAATTATCTTTGAAAGCAAAAACCTATGTCTAAAAAATAGTCATGAAAGATATAATTTGACCTCATGTGGTTGAATGCACAATGGGATGAGCTACTTTAGAGTTGAATTAGCAAGCATAAAATATCATGAAATAATCAAACTTAACACTTAGAGAAATCATACTGTCCCTCAGCATATTATAGTCATGGAAAAAGTAAACCTTTTGACTAAACTATTCTTTAATCCAGCTACATAGAAAGGGCAATGAAAATCTGTTACAGTGCTGGAAAGTTCTATTTTATGTTGCATGCAGAACTCTGGTTCATTCTGCAATAACACAAATGTTTTCTAATTTGTATTTCTTGAAGTTTCACTTAGATTATTTATATTCTTAATCAAAGGTGACAAGTACAACAAAGCTTTGAAAATAGTCTATGCACCTTTGATAATGTGCAGGATAACCATAATTTAGCATTTTAAATAAATACTTTACAAAAGAAATTTCCTTATCATACTAAAGAAAACAAGAAAAAAAAAACATGAAAAATATGTGTGGAAAGTGTCAGCATGATGGAAGACAGCAGAGAGAAGTTCTTGGATTAGAAATGGTACCTTTATTTGGTGTTGAGTAAAAATAGACATATGAATCTTAGCCTTGGCAAAGCAGCTTCAAAATCCTTATCTATTTATTTGTTAGTTTGTTTGTTTTTTGGTATCTGAGGTTTTACTAAATCCAGAAGCCCTCCTAGAAATCACAATTTAAAACAGGTAGTGTTTCACTCTCTCCTACAGGATACATAAATGCCAAATCATGTTACAGTTTAATGCAGAAAACTGTTTTATTCTCAATGGGAGTTTTAAGTGTGAAAGGGATTCAGAAATACTGCACAGCACACACCAAATTTTAAATACTTGTATAGTAGTTCTAAAAAATTGACTTAATAGTGTTTAAAAACCTCTAGGGTCATGAGCATAGCTGTTAATTTGAAAAACCTGAATACATTACTCCATTATACCTAAAGGTCAAAGGATTTCATCTTCAATTAATGTGTTAGACTTTACCCTAAGACAAGGGGGTGTGGGGGGCAAAGATAGAAAGAGAAGAATCTGGTAATGTTGGTCTATTTACTCTTTACCACCTGCTGGATACAACACTCCAAATTTTTTTTTTTTTCAAATCATTTTTTTTCTCCCTTAGCTTTCCTTTGGACCAAAAAGTAGGAGGGGAAAAAGACTATAAGAGAATTGAGGGATTATATAAGGAGAAGCACATTAATTAAAACTGAAAGAAAATTCTCCTTTAATTTCTGATTTGAAAATACCAGGATGCTGAAGGTCTAGGTTCTCTGAAAAATAAAAAGATCCTTTCAAATTTTGAAAGCTAAGACTTAACAGCTTTTAGAACTACCTCTAGTTGATTTTGATAGCTAAGAGGTTGCTGAAAGGAAATATGAAGCTAACTATAATATTTAGCCTTCAAATCACAAGGGTAAGTTCGCAGATTCCCGGAGCTCCTGACATAGTGTTTTTCAGAGCGGAGGTCGAGATGTCTAGGAAGCAGTAGAAAAGTATGGTTCCACAGAAACCTCATGTTAATGTTCTAAGTTACTGTTTTATAGGAAGAACAATACATATCTGCAAAGAATTCTTGTACTTGACTTCATTTCTTTCTATTATATTTCTCTCTGCAAAATCTTTCTGTCTCTGACCCTGACACTACCTCTAGTCCTAAGGCTATGAACATTTCTTTTATGAAGGGATTAACTTGCCATTCCAGTTCAGGAGTTAGCAAACATACTAGTCAAATCTGACCCACCACTTGTTTTTGCATGGCCTTGAGATAAGGAGTTAGAACGATTTGTAATCATTCTATCATAAAGACACATGCACGCATGTGTTCATTGCTGCACTGTTTATAGCAAAGACCCAGAACCGACACAAATGCCCATCAATGACAGACTGGACAAAAAAAATTATGGCACGTATACACCATGGAATACTATGCAGCCATAAAAAATGATGAGTTCATTTTCTTTGCAGAGACATGAATGAACCTAGAAACCATCATTCTCAGCAAAATGACATAAGAACAGAAAACCAAACACTTCATGTTTTC
The DNA here is from genome assembly GCF_009761245.1 of Sapajus apella. Lineage (NCBI taxonomy): Eukaryota > Metazoa > Chordata > Mammalia > Primates > Cebidae > Sapajus > Sapajus apella. The sequence goes on from NW_022436990.1 coordinate 13,808,263, forward strand.
ACTCATAGGTGGGTGATGAACAATGAGAACACTTGGGCACAGGGAAGGGAACAACACTCACAGGGCTAAGTGGGGGGATGGAGGGGAGGGGAGGGAGAGCCGGGGTGGTGGGGAGGATTGGGAGGGATAACGCCTAGAGAAATGTCTGATGTAGGCAAAGGGGAGGGATGGAGACAGCAAACCACCATGGCATGTGTGTACCTATGCAACAATCCTGCAGGATGCAGGATGTGCACATGTACCCCAGAGACCAAATGCAGTTAAAAAAAAGGGGAAGGAGTTAGACATTTTACGTGGTTAAAAAAAATGAAAAGCGGATTAATATTTTGCTAAATGTGAAAATTGTAGAATATTCAAATCTGTGTCCACAAAGTTTTATTGAAACCCAGCCATGGTCATCCCTTTAGGTATTGCCTATGGCCGCTTTTGCACTACAGTGGCACAGTTGAGTAGTTGCTGCCGTCTGCATGGCTTGCATCCCTAAAATATTTATTATCTGGCTCTTTGGACAGAAAAGAAATTGTTAACTCCTAAGGAATAAAAACAAAAGACACTACAGTTTCCATTACCTCTCTTCAACAACCCTGCCTTCAGATTCCAATTATTTCAGGAAATGTTACCAGCAGTCTTCCATTAATAATTTATGATGAAAATCTTACAGTATTTCTCTCTTTCTCTCTTTTCCTCCATCACTCTCTCTTTCTATCTCTCATTTTATTATGGTTGTGGTCTTGCTCTGTCACCCATGCTAGAGTGCAGTGATGCAATTATAACTCACTGCAGTCTCAAACTCCTGGGCTCAAGCAATTCTCCTGCCTCGGATTCCTAAAGTGCTGGGCTTATAGGTGCCAGCCACCATGCCCACCTTTATTAGAATTTTTTAAATTCTTTATTAGAATTTTTTAAACACTGTGCCTCCAGTGGGTTATAGTCTGTCCAGATTCACCCAAAGGGAAGAAAGGATCAACAAAACAATCATTTTCCCTTTAGCATGCCATGCTTTTAAAACATTGAGAAACACTTCTCACATATTATTTTCCTGCTTCCAAAGAAACTCTTACAGGTTTAATATGAATTTACAGCCCTTATTTGTAATTCTGAAATCTAAAAAGCTTTTCCCTGAACTTCTTTTAGGTAGAATCTGACTTGAACTGATTTGAGCTATTTATTATCTTAATTCCTCCCATTTAAGGATGAGTATTTCTGCTGCAGATTTTAATGTGCTTGATGAAGGGATTAAGAGATAGTGTCCCAGACTCTGTTAGGGATGGTATGTGATATGAATTACATGAATAATATTAACATCCTAAATTCTGAAAAAATCCGATTCGCATTCACATATTGTCTCAAGGGTTTCAGATCAGGGATTGTCCTCTCAAAATTATCATGACCATACAGAATTCTTTCTTCTCATCCATACCATGCTTATGCTAGTAAATGGTATACCACTCACACAGTTGTGCTAATTGAAAAATATATCTGAAACCACTTCCTCCCAGCTCTGCTATTATCACACTAGCCCAAGTTCTGATCGTTTCTGCTGTGTTACTGCAATATCTCAAAGTCTATTGATCTGTCCAGGCTTGGTCTCTCCATAGTGAGTTCTCCATAGATAGTAAAAGTGATTTTTGTAAAAAGTGTATCTTTCATGTCACAGTCCTGATCAAATCCTTCCAGTTCATTTGCATTACACTTAAACTGCAAGCTCCTTCACATGGACTGCCAGGCCCCAGGAGATCCCCCATGACTTGACCTCTGGCCTACCAACCTCATCTTGCACCATGTAACCCTTCCTTACCAGTTAAGACATCACAGCCCTCATGCTTATTTCTGTCTCAAGGATTTGGAAGTGCTGTATATCGTACTTAGAACTTTCTTCCTCTAGATTTCACATGACACCCCATCACTAATTCTGTTCAAGCATATCCTCTAAGCGAGGGCTTTTGTGACTAACTTATATAAATACTCTCTCCCTCAAGGTCACTGTTATTCTGCACTCTTACATTAGGGCTATTTTCTTCAGTCCGGTGGTTATCTCCTCCTTTAGAATCTTACCACTTCTTGCTTAGCCTGACACAGTAGCCTTTTAACAATATAACAGAGCTACAGATGAAACACTAGCTTAGAAGGCAGGAGACCTGAGCTTTACTGAAGCTACATCAGACGAGCACCGTGACTTCTCTTGACTTCAATTTCTTCATCCCTAAATGAAAAGTCTTAAACTATACAATTTTTGATGTCTTTAATAATCTTCATAGTCTAAGGTATTTTTCTGCCTCTATTATTTTTCTTCTCTAGTCCAATATGTAATAGCTGTCAAATTAAACTCAGAAAGGTCTATTTCAAATATTTTATTTTCCATGATTTGCCACTGACTGTATGTTAAAGTATAAATTATCCTCCTTAGTTTATTTTAAAATATGCTCTCAGATCAAGTGCTCACCTTTTCTATTTAAATTTCTCACCACTCATATTTAAAGACATTAGGCCGGGCGCAGTGGCTTACGACTGTAATCCCAGCACTTTGGGAGGCCAAGGTGGGTGGATCACGAGGTCAAGAGATAGAGACCATCCTGGTTAACATGGTGAAACCACATCTCTACTAAAAATACAAAAATTATCTGGGCATGGTGGTATGTGCCTTTAGTCCCAGCTACTCAGAAGGCTGAGGCAGGAGAATTGCTTGAACGTAGGGGGCAGAGGTTGCAGTGAGCGGAGATTGTGCCACTGCACTTCAGCCTGGTGCCTGGTGACAGAGCGAGACTCTTTCTCAATAAATAAATAAATAAATAAATAAATAAAGACATTCTAGCTCACAGTCAAATTGTTCTACACATAAAAATGTTTTATTTTGTTTTCACAAAATTCCTTTTGCTAACAATGCCCATATCCTGTCCAGCCATCAGAATCTTATGCACCCTTGAAGGCCCAGCTAATATTTTACCCTTTTATAAAATATTATGTATACCAAAGCAGCCACTTAAAAATGAAGCAATGGGTTGTAGCTAATAAGCCAATAAAGTAGATTAAATGGAACAATACAATAATTTTTAAACTAAAAGAAAACAGGAAAAGAAAACGAAGAGATAGAACAAATATAGTTGACAAGAAGGTAAATTTAAACAACAATAAATATAATTTAAACATATTAAATGATAAGTAAAAATTGTCAGAATGGATTGAAGAACAAGACCCAACTACCAGTTACTTACAAAAAACTCACCTGCATTTATTTATTTATTTTGAGACTGAGTCTTGCTATGCCACCCAGGCTTCAGTGCAGTGGTGTGATCTCAGTTCACTGCAACCTCCACCTCCTGAGTTTAAGTGATTCTACCACCTCAGCCTCCTGCGTGCAGGGACTGCAGGTGCACACCACTACGCCCGGCTAATTTTTGTATTCTTATTAGAGATACGGTTTCACCATGTTGGCCAGGCTGGTCTCAAATTTCTAGGCTTAAGTGATCAACCAGCCTTTGCCTCCCAAAGTGCTGGGATTACAAGCAAGAGCCACTGCACCAGTTCAAGAACTCACTTTAAATATAAAGACACAAATAGTAAAAAAAATGAGGATATATAGGAAATATTACTTTATTTCTATATTATGAATATGTTATATATGCTATATTACCACTAAACAAAAGAAAGCTGAAGTGGCTATATTAGCATTAGTCAAGACAGATATCAGAATATGGAATCTGGGCAAGGGTAATCATTTTGTAATGGCAAAATGGTTAGTTTATTAATATAACAATCTATATAGTCTTGATACCAAACAGCTGAGTTTTGTATTGTCTGAAGCCAAACCTAATAGAATTCAAAATGAAATAGACAAATCCAAAATTACAATCAGGAATTTAACAACTCTCTCAATAATTGCTAAAAGAAGTAGACAGAAATCAAATATAAAGAATGCTTGAACAATGCTGTCAACCAACCAGAACTAACTGGTGTTTGTAAAATACTTCACCCAATGATAGAATAATTTTTCAAGTACACATATAGCATTTAATAAGATTGGTCATATTCTGGGTCATGAAATATATCATAATACATTTAAGGGGAGTCAAATTATACAAAGTATATTCTGTGACCATGTTATGAAATTAGAAATCAATAAGAGAAAGATCTTTAGAAAATTTCCAAATATTTGGAAAATATGTAAAACACTTCTATATAACCCATTGATCAAAGAAAAAAACTAGAAGATATTTTGAATGAAAAGAAAATGAAAACAACATCAGAATTGGTGCAATGCAGTTAAAGCAGTACTTAGAAGAAAAGAATTGTCTAAAACCAATTACCTAAATTTTGCTTTCTTAAACTATAAAAAGAAAAGGGAATTAAATTCCAAAGAAGCAAAAGAAATAATTTTCTTTATTATTTTTATTATTATTATTTTTTCATTGTATTTTAGATTCTGGGGTACATGTGCAGATCATGCAGAATTGTTGCAAAGGTACATACATGGCAAGGTGGTTTGCTGCCTCCATTCCCCCATCATCTATACCTGGCATTTCTCCCCATGTTATCCCTCCCCCCACACTGTCCTTCCCCTAGCCTCCACCAAGAGACACCAGTGTGTGACGTCCCCCTTCCTGTGTCCATGTGTTCTCATTGTTCAACACCAGTCTATGAGTCAGAACATATGGTGTTTGATTTTCTGTTCTTGTGTCAGTTTGCTGAGAATGATGGTTTCCAGATTCATCCATGTCCCTACAAAGGACAGAAACTCATAATTTCTATGGCTGCATAGTATTCCATGGTGTATATGTGCCACATTTTCTTTGTCCAGTCTATCATTGATGGGCATTTGGGTTGGTTCCAGGCCTTTGCTCTTGTAAACAGTGCCACGGTGAACATATGTGTGCATGTGTCTGTATAATAGAACAATTTATAGTCCTTTGGGTATATACCCAGTAATGGGATTGCTGTGTCAAATAGAATTTCTATTTCTAGATCATTGATCACCACACTGTCTTCCACAGTGGTTGAACTAATTTACACTCCCACCAGCAGTGTAAAAGCATTCCTATTTGTCCACATCCTCACCAGCATCTGTTGTCTCCAGATTTTTTAATGATGGCCATTCTAACTGGCATGAGATGGTATCTCAATACGGTTTTGATTTGGATTTCTCTAATGACCAGTGATGATGAGCATTTTTTCATATGTTTGTTGGCTTCATATATGTTTTCTTTTTGAAAAGTGTCTGTTCATGTCCTTCGCCTACTTTTGGATGGGTTTGTTTGTTTGTTTTTCTGTAAATCTGTTTTAGTTCTTTGTAGATTCTGGATATTAGCCCTTTATCAGTATTTTATTATTTTTTAAATTATACTTTAAGTTCTTGGGTACAAGTGCAGAACATGCAGGTTTGTTACATAGGTATGCACGTGCCATGGTGGTTTGCTGCATTCATCCCCCCATCAGAGATGAAGTAAAGGAAATAGAAAACAGAAAAGACAATGGAAAATCAATGAGATCTAAAGTTGCTTTATTGAGGTGATCAATAAAATTATAAACTACTAAATATCATGAAAAATAACCAGAAAGAAAGACAAAAGCCACAAACTATCAAATTTAAGAATGAGAAAGGTAACATACATAACTGCAGACATAAAAAGAATAATAAGAGGACATTCTTAACAAAATTTTATGCCCATAAATTTACAAACTTGCATAGAATGAATAGATTGCCTTAAAGACACACTGACAAAGTTCCTTCCAGAAGAAATATGTAACCCAAAAAGCCCTGTATCTATCTTTAAAAATTAATCTTCCAGATCCATATCTTCAAAATAAATGAATAAAATAGAAGCCAGGCACAAATGACTTTACTTTTGGGTTCTACCAAGAAAGGAAGAAATAACACCAATTCTATACAAACTCTTCTGGAAAATTAAAGAGAAATAAATATTTCCAACCTAATTATATGTGCCAACATTATGCTAATATCAAAAGGAAGAAATTTATCACAAGAAAGAAATCTACATTCCCATGTACTTCATGAACATAGACATTTTTAAAAAGTTTAAAATCTTAACAAATGGAATCCAACAGGATACATAAAGGATAATAAATGACCAAATGGGGTTTATCTCAGGAATAGAAGTTATTTGAAAATCAATTAATGCAGTTAACTACATTAAATGATAAAAAAAAGCATAAGTATATGATAATCTTGAGAATTTGCAAAAAGCATTTGAAAAAATCACAATCCATTTCTGATTTTAAAAACATCAACAAAATATTTTAACAAACTAGGAATAGAAAGAGACTTCTTCCACCTGATAGTGAATATCTATCATACATGATGAATGAATGACTACTCTTCCCCCTTAAACTAGGAACAAGGCCAGTGTATCACTCTCATCAATTCTATTCAATATTGTACTCTTCATTCTAGCCAGTTCAATCAGCCCAGGAAAAACATAAAAGACATTCAGATGGGAAAATAAGTAAAAAGTGCCTTTATTCACAAATGCCATGTGGGGAATATGTGACTTGATGTGGCCAGATGATGATCTGTGGTAAGTCATAGTTTCTAAAGTGACTAAAAATACCTACTATGTCACATGCTTTCCTACAAAGTGACCTTGATACTGTTCTCATCAAAAGGTGGAATTTATGTCCCCTTCCATTATAGCCAGATAAGCTCATACCTAAAAGATTGTAGCAGAAATGATGCTCTTGACTTTCAAGACTAGATTAGAAAAGGTGACACAGCTTTCACCTATATTCCTAGAGCAAATGGAGCTTAGAGACCTGAGCCACCTTGTTGGAATTTCAGTTACTCTGAGATTGCCATACTGGAAAGAATCCGGTAGATATTCCTGTTGACTGTCCAGCTGATCTTCAAGCTGACAACCAGTGTCAACTGCCACGTAAGTTGGCCATTTTTCATTTCCAGGCAAGATCAGTCTTTCAGATGGCTGAAGTTCCAACCAACATTTGGCTTCAATAGTATGTGCGATTCTAAGCAAGCACTATCTAGCTGAGATTTCCTGAATTTATGATAAAATTGAAAGCAAAATGAAATCATTGTTTTAAGCTGTGAATTTTGGGCAATTTGTTTGTAGCAATATTAATTGCAACAGTTCTGTCTAGAATACATGGAGTCAGATAACTTTTCTTTTTAGTACATGATTATATGCACTGATAAAGTTTTTAGAATAAAAAGCAGGCTGTCTTTTTATTTTTTAATTATAATGTAAGTTTTGGGATACATATGTAGAACATGCAGGTTTGTTACACAGGAATGCACATGCCACAGTGGTTTGTTGCACCCATCAACACATCAGCTACATTAGATATTTCTCCTAATGCTATCCCTCATCTAGCCTTGCATCCCTCAACAGACCCCAGTGTGTGATGTTCCCCTCCCTGTGTCCATGTGTTCTCGTTGTTCAACCCCCACTTATGAGTGAGAACGTGGTATTTGGTTTTCTGTTCCTGTGTTAGTTTGCTGAGAATGATAGTTTCCAGCTTCATCGATGTTCTTGCAAAGGACACGAACTCATCCTTTTTTATAGCTGCATTCTGTTGAATAGTGTAGATGTGTCACATTTTCTTTATCCAGTCTATCATTGATAGGCATTGGAGTTGGTTCCAAGTCTTTACTATTGTGAATAGTGCTGCAATAAACATGTGTGTGCATGTGTCCTTATAATAGAGTGATTTACAATCCTTTGGGTATATACCCAGTAATGGGATTGCTGGGCCAAATGGTATTTCTAGTTCTAGATCCTTGAGGAATCACCACACTGTCTTGCACAATGGTAGAACTAATTTACACTACCACCAACAGTGTAAAAGCATTCCTATTTCTCCTCATGCTCTCCAGCATCTGTTGTTTCCTGACTTTTTAATGATCGCCAGTCTAACTGAAGTGATGATATCTCATTGTGGTTTTGATTTGCATTTCTTTAATGACCAGTAATGATGAGACTTTTTTCAAAATGTCTTCTTTTGAGAAATGTCTGTTCATATACTTATCCCACTTTTTGATGGGGTTATTTGGTGTACAGGGTTCCTATACGCCAATAATAGTTTGGTGTTATTTCTGAGGCCTCTGTTCTATTCCATTGGTCTGTGTATCTGTTTTGGTACCCAGTATCATGCTGTTTTGGTTGTTGTAACCTTGTAGCATAGTTTGAAGTCAGGTAATGTGTTGCCTCCAGCATTATTCTTTTTGCTTAAGGCTATCATGGCTATGTGGGCTCTTTTTTGGTTGCATATGAAATTTAAATAGTTTTTTCTAATTCTGTGAAGAAAGTCAATGGTATCTTGGTAGGGATAACATTAATCTATAAATTATTTTGGACAGTATGGCCATTTTCACAATATTGATTCCTATCCATGAGCATGGAATGTTTTTCCATTTGTTTGTGTCCTCTCTTATTTCCTTGATCAGTGGTTTGTACTTCTCCTTGAAGAGGTCCTTCACATCCCCTATAGGTTGCTTTCCTAGGTATTTTATTCTTTTTGTAGCAATTGTGAAAGGGAGTTCACTCATGATTTGGTTCTCTGTCTGTTATTGGTGTATAGGAATGTTTGCGATTTTTGCACATTGATTTTGTATCCTGAGACTATGCTGAAGTTGCTTAAGGAGATTTGGGGCTGAAATATCACTTTCCAAGCGATGAGAAATAATGCCACACAAGGTAAATAAAGGCAAGAGAGAAAAAATATCCAGGTAGTGAAATGATCAAATCAGTATTGATTGATCTTTTGTATTGATTGTATTTGTACTGATTGCAATAGAGTGATGGATAGTTGGAGTATCATTAGATAAAAAGAGAAAAAAAAATAGATTCCCAGTCTCAACACCATACCTCCTGAATTTTAATAGCTGGAGTGGACTCAGTCGATGTAGTTATCTTTGTAATCCACTGTTTAGTGAAAACACTGTAAATGACTATTTATTTATTCTTTGACTTTAAGTTCTGGGATACATGGGCTTGAATGTGCAGATTTTTTACCTAAGTATACATGTGTCATGGCGGTTTGTTCCCCTATCAACCCATCATCTATGTTTTAAGCCTTGCAAGAATTAGGTATTTGTTCTAATGTTCTCCCTCCCCTTTCTCCCTACCTCCCAACAGGCCCCTGTGTGTGATGTTCCCCTCCCTGTGTCAATGTGTTTGCATTGTTCAACTCCCACTTATGAGTGAGAACGTGGTGTTTGGTTTTCTGTTCCTGCGTCTGTTTGCTGGGAATGATGGTTTCTAGCTTCATCCATGTCCCTGTGAAGGACATGAACTCATTCTTTTTTATGACTGCATAGTATTCCTTGGCTTATATGTAAGAAATTTTCTTTACAGTCTATCATTGATGGGCATTTGGGTTGGTCCCATGTCTTTACTATTGTAAATAGTGCTGCAATAAACATACATGTGCATGTGTCTTTATAGAAGAATGGTTTATACTCCTTTGGGTACATACCCAGTAATGAGACTGCTGGATCAAATGGTATTTCTGGTTCTAGATCCTTGAGGAATCACTACACTGGGAAATGATCACTTTCTTTGTTTGTAGAAAACAGGGTTGATGAAATGGAGAAATTACCAATTTATTTATAATCATATACTGCTTTGTTTATGTCCAATTACAGTTTTAGATTCTTTAGGGCTTTCTTTGCAATTCTAGGACAATTTCTCCTAAGCAATTTCAGATTTTGAAGCCCTCTTTAATATTTTCTAGAAAAGAAACTTGTCTTGTTTCTTTTAAGAAGAAAAAAAATACTTTTTTGAAACCAAGAAATCACATTTATAATTATTGTAGAGAGGATTGAAAGATTTTTTTCTTACTCAGTATAATGCCCGTGAGGTCCACCAAAGTCTTTGTGTTCATAATAATTTGTTTTTCTTTTATTACAGAATGGTATTTCATTGTATAGAGATACCACCATTTGGTTATTCATTCACCCATTGAGGGATATTTGGGCTCTTTTCGTTTTCTGCCTATTACAAATAATGTTTCTATTAACATTTATAAACAGATTTTTGTGTTGTCATGAGTTTTAACTTCTTTAAGATAAATACCCAAGAATGTGATCACTGAGTCTTATAGGAAGAATTTGTTTAACTTTCTAAGAATCTGCCAACCTTTTCCAGAGTAGCTGTACTTTCTTACATTCCTGCCAGCAATGTATGAGAGACATGGTTGCTTCACATCCTTGTCCATATCTTCACTTAATGGAGAGGTACATTCCCCAGTTATGGTGGCTCATGGGATGGCTAATTCTTTCCTGTTCATCAGTCAGATGGCCATTCTACCTCTCATTTAGTAAAAAGGTAAGATCAATTGCTTAATTCCCAAGTCTGTTTCTATTCAAATATGTTGCCTATATTTCTTAGAAGTACTGAGTGGGAGAACCATACTTTATTGCATTATATTAAAAAAACACTCAGGAGGATAAAATGTATTCTTTCACCTCTAAGTAATAACAGAAGATTTTTTTTTAAATGATGTGGAAAGACAACATACACATCCTGAATTGTTCAAAACAATAAAAGATGGAATTAAAAACAAAATAAGCCACCTACTGGTGAAAGGCACAGAACTTGTACCATAGAGGTAAAGATGCTCCCCAGCATACCTGAGGAAAGCTCCGTCTCTAACAATAGGTAAGTTTGCAAAAAAAAAAAAAAAAAAAAAATCACCTCCTCCATTTAATCACACAGGAACTTATTGTTGAACATCAAAGAAAGATTTCCTACTTGGGCAATATTAAGCTTCAGAGTTCATGTTAGAAAAACCCATACCAAGTTGTCTTTGCAGAGTCAGGAGTCAATGAGAGTAATTTACAGGCATTTTTAACTGTGAAATGTAGAAACAATTTAATGTAACACAAAAAAAGTGCTACTATGCTGATTGGGACCTTATAATTTAATTTGGAAAATAAACAGCATTTTAAAATAATGAGCCTTCCAATTTAAGCAATAATAGGCATTGTTGCTCCTACTTTAAAATTATGTAACATTTGAAATAATGTAATTTTGTTCATTACATATTTATTAAATATATGTGAATTCTTACTGTAAAACATAAGATTAATACACATTCAATGAAAGCTCCAATGAATCCTATGTTGTTCTACTCTTCTCCTTAGAGATAAACACTCTTATCTGAATGAAATGTATCATCTCAGAACTCTGCCTGTATGTTCACCATGTATATCTTCGTATGTGTGAAATATACAGTTTTGTTTTTGATAAATGGGATTATACTTTGCACATTATTTTGTAATTTGACTTTTTAACTTAATATGTCTTGAAGAGCATTCTGTGTGTGAAGGCACAGGATATATAACACACCAAATTATTTTGAACTGCTTCATATTTTATAACATAGATGCAGTTGATTTAGATTATCATTCCCAAATTGATACAATCTATTCCTTCATTTTTTGTTTATGGCTCTTAACAAATAATAGTACAATAAACATAGATGGTCCAGAGTCGAATTTAAATTTTTACCCCCAGTGAAAGTCTTTGTCTTTTCATAGTTACAGCTGATATGTTTGATTTTAGTACCTTATCTTGGGTACTAAAGAAAACTTGGGTTTTCTGTTTATAATGGCTTCTTCATCTCTTCTGTATTTTGCTAATAAGGATCATGCTTCTTTTATTTTCTCTAGTAAAAAACATGCATCCTTTTTTTCTAGCAGTTCTGTAACTACACACAAGCTTAAAACTGTATTCCATAATAATCAATGCAAATAATAAAATATTTTCATCCCAGTATTATTTTAATGACTAAAATAATTGTGATAACTTACATTTTCTGGGATTCATTATATTAGGTAAAACAATAGCCTTTATTTTTATAGTTTATTAGGGAATTGAGAAAATATCACCTCTGAATCACATTATCAAAGCAGACTTGGATTCCAACTAGGTTTGGGGATTTTTTTTAAGTTACATATAATCTTTGAAGACTATAAAAGCAGATATGTTTTAAACATGAGCCCTGACAAAGACTTCCACTGGTAACACTAGGCTCAGTAAAGGAAACCTCATTAGAAAACTGCAAGTTGTGTTTGTGTGTGTGTGCGTGTGTGTGTGTGTGTGTGTGTGTGTGTGTGTGTGTGTGTGTGATTTTTAAAGCTCTAGATATAAATCTATACCTAGTTGGTAAGGATATTTTATTTTTGCTGCTTGAGAATAATAATTAATTGAAACAGTAGCTAGGTCACAAGAGGATAAGGGGAGATAAAATACTACTTCTGAGTGACAAGATTGAACAATAAATTATAAACGGCTTTATGATTGGAGGAATTAATGAATAATAAACAAATTCTAAAGAATAGGTTGTGTCAGTTATTTAAAACATTGCTAATTCATATTTTGATTTCCTGGATTGAAATGAGAAGTGAGACAGCGGCTGAGACTTGAAACTTGAAAAGTGAGAACAGATTTTAAGTCAATATCTGCAACGGGAAGATTCCCAGCAACACAGGGGCAAGCCTGGGACACCAGTCTTATGTTGGAATTGGGGAATGAAATTTCAGAAGTGATATCTATGCACATTGCAGATTTTCCTTTTTGTGCTGTTGCTCCTGTATGATACTCCCACATCCTTAGTAAATTTTATTAATCATGACATTCTAGCAAGTAGTCTTGTTTGGCACAAGCTTGGGAAATAAAGAAAATGATTATGTCCCTATTTTGAAATAAATCAAACTACAAAAATCTGGGGCAGCATGTAGATACAGTGTAGAGATGGCAAGAGATATGTAGAGAAACAGGAGTTATGGTTCAAATGGAGAAATATAATAAAACAGATCCTTCATATCTTAAAAATATCATAAATATACTGGATTCCTATTCTTTTTCCTCTGTATCAGCTTTCATCTCTCTTATTGTTTTAAACTTGTATCAATCTTTTTCTTTGCATCTGCAGATAGCACGTTGAGTTTGTTCACATTATTGATTTGTATTGTCTGGCTTGTAACTTTTTTTTAACATTTTTAAGGCACTTGCCAATTATGTTGTATAATTTTAGCTATTCAAAATATTTTCAAATTTTTTTAGTTCCATTTAAAATTATCTCTGATATATCTGTTTTCATCCAAGTCTTGTATAAATGAAAATATGTGAGATAAATGACAGAAAGCCCTACACAGTTTCATATAAAGTTTCATTGACTTATTTACTCTTCCATTCAATGGCTATTTATTGGTCTTATTCAAAGATTCAATAATGTTATCAAGGGCCTGGTTTATTTCCTGCCCCTCAATTTGCTTCATACTGTCACCTTCATTCAAAGGTTAACCATTAATATGGTCTCAATACCATCAATATTCTTATATTACATGTTCAAGAAGAGAAAAGCTGACTCTCGTCTAGAAGCTATCAGAAGGCAAAAAAACATTTTTTCCGTGTGGCTTGTAGCAAATATTATCACCAATCCTGCTGTCCCAAATTGTATTACATGGTCCCCCATTTAAGGCTAGACATGTAATTTGTAGGGCTTAGTGCAAAATGAAAATGAAAAGCCTTTTTGTTTTAGATTTGCTATTTAATATCACTCTAAACAAATAAAAATTAAAAAAAATAAATTGGTAGTAAGTGTTTACCATTCATCTTCATACTATGCAATGCCGGCTTTAAATACAAATATAATCACACTTAACTAGTGCAACATTACTGAAACTGCACAGTTCATAGCAAGTACTTGCATGTGTGTTTTGTTCTTACCATTATAGTTGAAACCAAGTCAATTGTTTTTATTTTACAGCTTGAATGTGCTTGCATTCCACTGACATTCTCTATCTTTGGCTTACTCATCTTAAGGGTGGGCTGAAAGGAAGGGAGATATGGATTATCTTGTCTTTCCCTTTCAGTGCCAACATTTTGAATAAAAGTGGTTGGTTAATACAGACAAGTTACATGAGTAAGAAAGAAAATGATAGGGTTCTTAGATTGTTTATTTTTCTTAAAGTCACTGCCTTCTTTCCTTTGACCCAAATTCCATTTCTAATGGAAAGTTTAGCTTTTCAGAGCTGCCAGTGCCCTCACTCATTCATAGATGCAAAACGCTTTGTACTAACTTTGAGTCTTGCTGAACTCTCATGTGATATGGGACCACTGGAATTCTGTGTATAGTTCAGGGGACATTGGAAATGCTATATGTGACTGTGCAGCGAGGAATGGCAATGAACATACACATGGCACATTTTGCTACTGCTCCCTCAACTTTTTTGTTGTCTCACTGAACTTCATCTACAAATTATACGTTCAAAGATTTCAAAAAATTAATATCTTCAAGATGGCAACGACAGAGCATTAAACCAAATGCAAGGCCCTTCTTAGACCAAATGGATTTTCACAGGACCCTCCTTGATTTTGATAATCACCATACTCTGTGCTTTCTCCTTCAGGTAACCAATGTGTGGATATTGAACAAAACTTTTGATGTGCTGCTGATACATAACAACAACAAACAAATGACACTTATGCAATGTATTCTCTTTTCTGTCTCTTTGCCCCCTCTCACTTTTAACTCTACCTTTATGCATTACAACACGCTGGAGTTGTGCAGGTGTGTAGCCCTTTGCCGTCTTTCTGATGCAGATAGCTCCTATGTGAACTTAAGTAGGCTTGATTGCTGGTTTCACAAGAGCCTATTTGCAGAGACAGAGAAGAATCCAGGCCAAATTGGCATGTTACCATTGTCCCTAATTATTGCTTCTCCTAATCAATGGATTTTATTTTATTTTTCCCAAGGCAGCTCTCACTCTTTGCCTAATGAGTTAAATAACTTTTAGAAAGTAAAGATATGAAAGAGTCTCAGTAATCACATTGTCTCTAGGCCTATGTGTGTTAGATTAGTGTTTTTGTTTGTTTGTTTGTTTGTTTGTTTTGAGACAGAGTCTCACTCTGTCACCAGGCTGAAGTGCAGTGTTGTGATCTCAACTTACTGCAACCTCCACCTCCCAGGTGCAAGCGATTCTCCTGCCTCAGCCTCCCAAGTAGCTGGGACTACAGGCATACACCACCACGCCAGCATGGTGAAACCCCATCTCTACTAAAAATATAAAAATTAGCTGAAATAATTTTTTAAATTGTCTATGTTACAGATGGCACTCTTTGCTATTCCAACTCTGTAATATATTTTCTTCTACTTTAATATTCTGTGGGGCCAGGTACAGTGGCTCATGCCTGTAATCCCAGCACTTTGGGAGGCTGAGGCAGGCGGATCATCTGAGGTCAGAAGTTCAAGACCAGCTTGGCCAGCATGGCAAAACACTGTCTCTACTAAAAATACAAAAATTAGCTGGGTGTGGTAGCATCTGCCTATAATCCCAGCTACTTGGAAAGCTGAAGCAGGAGAATCACCCAAGAGACAGAAATTGCAGTGAGCTGAGATTGAATCACTGCACTCCAGACCGGGTGGCAGAGTGAGACTATCTCAAAAAAAAAAGAAAAAAAATTCTGTGGATAATTTCAATGGAAAAGGAAGGATCAAGTATGTACCTTTATCACTATCATCCCTAAAGTATTCTCACTTGTTTAGAGAAAAAAATAATAAATGAGTCTAAGATGAAATGAAATGCATTTATTTTTATAAATAATTTTAAATATCATTGGAAAAAAAGAAAGGAAAATAATATATCTTATGATATGAGAAAAGCTTATTTATCAATTTTTACTGTAAGCAGAATGTGACTAATTCAACAAGAAAGTCAAGAAATGTTAATAGTATTTAAATTTAACTCCTGTTGCTTACTCTCCATTTTAACCTCTAATTTGCAAAAAAAAAAAATCATGTGTGGCTGGGCGCGGTGGCTCACGCCTGTAATCCCAGATACTCGGGAGGCTGAGGCAGGAGAATTGCCTGAACCCAGGAGGCGGAGGTTGCGGTGAGCCGACGTCGCGCCATTGCACTCCAGCCTGGGTAATAAGAGCGAAACTGCTTTCAAAAAAAAGAAAGAAAAAAAAAATTGCACTTCAGCCTGGGTAACAAGAGCGAAACTCCGTCTCAAAAAAAAAAAAAAAAAAATCATGTGTGGACATAGGGAAAGCATGACAATACTGTAAGATAAATTTGTATGTTTATCTGAAGTAAAACTCTGACAGTTTAGCATGATGACATTTTATGGAAAATGGAACAGAACTAGACAGATAAGGAATCAAGAAAGTGCAGCATATGTTTTAGTAGTCATATGGTTTGGCTTTGTCCCCACCCAAACCTTATCTTGACTTGTAGCTCCCATAGTTCCCACATCATGGGAGAAACCCAGTGGGAGGCACTTGAATCACGGGGGTGGGTCTTTCCCATGCCGTTTTTATGATAGTGAATAAGTCTCAGGAGATGTGATGGTTTTTTAAAAGGAGTTCCCCTGCACACAATCCCTTTGCCTGCTGTCATGAAAGATGTGACTTTGCTCCTCCTTTGCCTTCGCCATGATTGTGTGACCTCTCTGATCATGTGGAATTGTGAGTCAATTAAATCTTTTTCCTTTATAAATTGCCCAGTCTTGGGTATGTCTTTATTAACAGCATGAGAAGGGACTAATACAAACAAACAAAAAAAAATCTGACTGGAACTAGGTTTAGTGGAGTTCAAGATGGAAGGGAAGATCATATTGATGACTCAATATTTCGCTTAAAAGTTTGCACTTCATTGGGCAGGTTGTAAGGGGCCTCTGAATTATTTTTTTATTTCAAATGGCACAAGTCTATGCTACAAAAGTAGCTATGAATGCACTGTTCTTCCTCTTTCCTTGTGCCGTGTTCTTCCTCTTTCCCATTTGCTGATTCTAACTCTGGATCCCTTTTACCCAAATCCTATCCAACAATTTTTTGGTGTGTTAATGGAGTGGCTTAATGCTTATAGTGAGAAAAAAAGTATTTTTAGATAACATCCAGAATATTTCAAATGAAATCCATATATAATTCAAATAAAGAAATAGATACATAGATATAACGTGTATGGCAATCTGAATGTCTAAGATGTCCAGTAAGCAAAATGCACTCTCCCCACATTATGGCAGCATCTGTGGAGGGCAAAGAAAAAAAAGTGTTAACAAGAATAATTAGAATTGGATGAATATAAACAGTGTCAAAGACAGAGTGGTCATGCATTAGGGAGCAGTCATGCACGATGGTAGAAGAGTTTTATAATGAAGTTAAAGCATATTAAGAAAAAGATTAGAAGTGTGAAGACTAACAGGGCATTTTAAAACTCAAAGTATGTGTGATAAAATTGACAATGTTAAAGTTACAGCACAATTAAATTCTGTTCAAAAGTTCAATATACATAATATAATAAAAACTTTTCAGTAACTAAATAGAAGAAATCAGAAGAGTGGTTTCCATCTAGAGATAAATGGTTTTGTAAGAAATTGAAAAGATTTAAATAAGGCTGTTAATTTTAGTCAAATAATTTCTAGAAATATGTTTGAAGTTCAAATACTTATAAATGTACATACACACAGAGAAGAATGATGAAAGAGAATAAAATATAAAGTGCAATTAATGTATTGTACTATTTGTTTCATTATTTTTCAATTTTAAGTAGAATGTAAGCCAACAAGATAGCCAATTTATGAGAATACAGAATGCATGCAACTACTTTTATTATAGTCAACTGAGAGACTCTACAGTTATTCCAGTTATGTTGCCAGTGTTTTGTTTCATTTTGTTTTGTTTTTAAATAAAGATCTCCTCTTTCCTAGGACAACTGATTAGTGTCAAACTAATTCCTATGACACTGGGTTTGGATTTGAGACACGACAAAACCACCCAGAGCAAAGGCAGCTGAAGGCAAGGAGCCAATGTGTCGTTGGAAATCATTTAACCAACTCCATTTGAAGAATGGAAGGAACTCTAGAGTTTAATATTTAGTTAGGACGCTTTTCAAGCAAGCAACAGAAGCAGAGCATAAATTAATTTAAACACTCAGAGAATTTATTGATTTGTTGGAAAGAAACTGAAGTACATTAAAAGCTCAAAGAAATAGCAGTCAAAACCAGGTCAAGTTTGAGGACTTCTGGAATCTATAGTGGAGTCTCTATACTAGAAACCTCCACTTTTTGAATTTTTCCAAGTGGTGCAGATGTGGACATAGCAGATTTAGGATGGTGATATCATTGCTTCAATGATAAGGAAGGAAAAAGGCACTTTTCCCTATTGACTCTAGCAGAAAAATTAGTAGGAAAAGACTAATTGGGTTTGCTTGGATCAATGTCCATTTTTGAACCAATGTTTGGGTGTGGGAATGAGCTCTTAAGTTATTTCAATTCATTGTGGGCTGACCCAATGAGCAGAGAAGTAAGCTCTATTACCAGAAGAAGGAAAAGAGGTTTGACAAACCCAAAACAATAGCCAGCACAATCGTGTATGTTAAACACATACCTGTAAGACATCTCAAAGGTGGCAGGAAACATTGGATATTTTAACAGCATGTCCAAAACCAAACTCATTATTTTTTTTTCTCTCCTCTTTTCACACAGGGCCCACTTCCCACTATATTCTATATGGTGATTTTTGAATCCAACAAACAAAACCTTAGCAAGTTATTTAACCTTTGTGCTTCAATTTTCCTCCTTTCAAAACAGGAAGAATTCACCATTAATAATGGTTTCCCCATTAACAATGTTTTAATGGATTGAGTTCAATGAGTGAAATTTATCTAATCGAATGCCTTATAGAATAGGAATTAACTAAAATTTAATTCCCTTCTACTTCTTTCCCCACTTAAAAAGTCAATACTTTTAAATCTACACTTTTTAACTTAACACTTTCTCTATTCTTCTTGAATTTACTTGGAACTTCTTGAAGCTCTGCTGAATGCCCCATATTTCCATGTCTTTGTAGGTGGCATCTACTCTGCCTGCAATGTCCTCCCTGCCAGACTTCCCTATCCTTTCTTTAATCCTTATCCATTTGGCAAACTTCTACTGAACAGAGCTCAAATACCATAACTTTTGTGAAGCACTCTGACTCATCCAGTAAGTCAGAGTTAAACTCTTTGTGCTCTCAATTCGCATACTATCATGTGCATGCTATTAATATGACTCACTATTTTGTGTATTCTTACTGTTTATCACTTAGCCTCTAACATTAAACTGTGAGCTTCCTGAAGTATAAAACTTTATAGCAAGTGTTTTATCTCATGGTGGGAGTACCAAGATATTTTGTAATGTGGGTAAATAGTTACTGCCCATTAAATGTTTAATGGATGCTTGAAATTTATATGTCTGTCATTTGTTGTCTGGATTTAAGTAGAAAGTGTTATGTTCATTTTTAAAAATACATGTACTATGTTAAAAATCAGCTAATTTCCCTTCTACTAAAATGTTTAAAGGTAATAATTCTATTATTTATTGGATTTGCTCTTCTATCAACATGTTATCTATAGTACCATCTAACTCATTGATATATACATATATGATTACTAAAGAAGGCCCAACTTGAGCCCAACATGCCATAGGAGATGCTTGTTTTTAATTATGAATCTACTAACTTCATCATACTTTTGTGCAAATTTATTCAATCTTTCATCAAGATTGGTACGGTAAAAACTGTCCAACAGCTTGCTGAAATGCAAGTTTGATCAATTAACCTAGTAACCTTATCAGGAAAGGAAAAGAGATTTGTTTGATATAATTAGTTCTAACTTAATCTTCTCTGACTCCTAATACATTGGTGTTTTGAAATTATCAGTTTAACAATACAATTATGAATATCAAATTCATGTTCCATATTCTGTAACACCACCTTTGCTATTGAAAAATATATTATAGTATTTCCCAGCATCAATTTTCTAGTGCTTCCCAATTTTCAGTGGGATTCAAAGAATCCCAACAGTTGCTCAACAATTTTTCTGCAAAGTGTTTTTACTATACTAAATTGTAAAAAGCTTCTGTAGCTGGTAACTACATGAGACAATTCTTATAATATTTTGAGACATATTTCCTCTGTTGAGTGATGTTGCCATATCTCCAGAGTAATCAGATGGTCTCCCAGGGCAAGCACTTTGAAAGACAATATTCATCTAAAATCTAAGTTGGTGCATTTATTTTTTTAAGAAGGTGATCACTACATTTAAGAGTTAAATTTAGTATCAATTTTCTCAGCGCTGCAGAGTACCTTAAAAATTTACTATGCAATTTTATGGATCAAGAATTATATTCAAAAATAAAGTAGACTATTTATCATATACTCATTAATATTCATATGAGATTAGATGCCTCATCTCCTAATTTCTACATATGTTACAGTTGTACATATGAAATTCATGTATGACTTTAAAGAAGCTTTGAACAATCTATATTGTGTGGAAAATTCTGTTTCCACAAACAATACATTCCTTACTGTTGAGTGATTTACAACTTTCATTATATTCTCAAAGGAGTTCATGAACTAAAACTGTTAAGAACCATTAAATTACCTCCAGATGGATTAAAGACTTAAATGTAAGATCTAACACCATAAAAACCCTAGAAGAAAACCTAAGCAAAGCCATTCAGGACATAGGCATAGGCAAGGACTTCATGACAAAAACACCAAAAGCAATGGCAACAAAAGTAATAATAGACAAACGGGACCTAATTAAACTTCAGAGCTTCTGCACAGCAAAAGAAACAATCATTAGAGTGAACCAACAACCAACAGAATGGGAAAAGTTTTTTACAATCTACTCATCTGACAAAGGGCTAATATCCAGAATCTACAAAGAACTAAAACAAATTTACAAGAAAAATATAAGCCCATTCAAAAGTGGGCAAAGGACATGACCAGACACTTTTCAAAAGAAGACATATATGAGGCCAACAAACATATGAAAAAATGCTCATTGTCATTGGTCATTAGAGAAATGCAAATCAAAACCACGTTGAGATACCTCCTCATGCCAATTAGAATGGCGATCATTAAAAAATCTGGAAACAACAGATACTGGAGAGGATGTGGAGAAATAGGAATGCTTTTACACTGTTGGTGGGAATGTAAATTGGTTCAACCATTGTGGAAGATAGCATGGTGATTACTCAAGGACCTAGAAATCTAAATTCCATTTGACCCAGCAATCCCATTACTTGGTATATATCCAAAGGATTATAAATCATTACATTATAAAGATACATGCACACGTATGTTCATTGCAGCACTGTTAACAATAGCAAAGACCTGGAACCAACCCAAATGCCCATCAATGATAGACTGGACAGGGAAAATATTGCACATATACATCATGGAATACTATGCAGCCATAAAAAACGATGAGTTCATGTCCTTTGTAGGGACACGGATGAATCTGGAAACCATCATTCTCAGCAAACTGACACAAGAACAGAAAATCAAATACCCAGATACCACATGTTCTCACTCATAGGTGGGTGTAGAACAATGAGAACGCATGGACACAGGGAGGGGAGTATCACACAGTGGGGTCTGTTTGGGGGGACTAGGGGAGGGACAGCAGGGGGTAGGGAGTTGGGGAGGGATAACATTGGGAGACATGCCAGATACAAGTGATGGGGACGGAGGCAGCAAACTACATTGCCATGTATGTACCTATGCAACAATCCTGCATGTTCCACACATGTACCCTAGAACCTAAAGTGCAATAAAATCTATTTAAAAACAAAAACCTCAAAAAAAGAACCATTAAACTAGATCAGATTGGTGGCTACAGTTTCAAAGATTACGAAATACTAAAGTAGAAAATTAATTGAAATATGAGTCTTACAAATGTGTTCTTGTTATAAGCTACAGAGAAAAAATATGAAAAAATGTTTTAAGTTTTCACCATATTATCATAGGTCATACTCTTAAAATCTTATGCATTCATCAAAATTGCTCCTGAATATAATGATAGCCTAATTATCACTAGAGTGCAAGTTGGTTTATAAGGATTTGCATATTTGTTTTGTAAATGTTTCATGGGTAATATTATTAATTAGCATCTAATTAATATTTGCGTTGCTGAGAACGTATTTTTTAAACTCTAGAAACAAGAAAATAGAGAATAATTATCTGTCTCTGATTTCCTTTAAAATTCCTCATTGCTAAACTAAACATCACAAAGGAGAGATTAATAAAAATAAATCTGAAGCAACTTAATGGTACTCTTTTCATTTTGCCCAATTACTGAGATTCTCTGTCTTCATCCATTTTAAAGCATTATTAAATAAATATTTTGTAAGCATTTAATGATCTTAGAAAAGATAATAATTGTTAATACTTGAGAATTACACTGAAGAATTCCCCCAAAATGTTGAAATGATAAAGATGTAATTTAAACTATAAAACCAACACCTAGGTGAAATACAACAAGCCCTAAAAGCACTGAGTTAAGAGAATGTAATGAAAAATAATTATTTCTTTCAATTAGGTGATCTGGGGTAGTTCTAGTCTTTGCAATCCAAGGGCTATCTCCAATACCTTGCAATTTAAAAAGCAATTAATTAGTACATTGCAAGTGTATTTAATGGAGAAGCTAACAATAGTAAGGCTGTGGTTCACGAGAAAGTATTAAATTTTACAGCTAAAGAGAAAGAAATGAAGCTCTCTATAGAAGATAAACAGTGGAGTACACACACAAAAGGGATCAGATAAAGAACTTTGCCATTACACAATTTACACTCTCCAGAGGAGAGTCTTGTTCAAAGTGTTATTTCCATTCAGTGTTTACATTAGCAATATTCCTCTAGCTATCCTCACTAATGACTTTGGGGGACGTCCTCTAAATATCTTCCAATTGCAATTTCGCTTTCCAGATAGTTGGCCCTATCAGAAGAGAAGATGCTACTTATGTTGATCTGAATACTCTGGACTTTGTGACAGATGCCATTTCTCATGGTGAAGTAGTAGTACTTTGGCATTCCGGAGCCAATGTCAATCTCAAGACTTAAGCCCTTTTTATTCAGTCTCTTGTCACCTCTGGAACCTAACAAGAGCAAGTCTTAGTCACAATCCCAGTAAGGGTCTGTCAGGCTTCCAGCACCTTAATCCAGAGCATCTGACATTGTAACATGCACACAAACAAACTGGCAACTCTGTGAACATGCAGATTCAAATTAAATAAGTCTTTGATAAGACCTCAGATATTGCATTTCTAACAAGTTTCCAGGTGAGACACTTGCTGCTAAACTGTTGAGCACAGTTTGAATAACCAGTGCCTGAAAGTAAGCACCTGAACGAAGTCCCAAATCCTACATATTTTAGAAATCACCTCCTACCTACCAAACTGGAGCCAACAAGATTGGGGGCTGTAGTTTTAAACAGTACCCAGGTGATTCTCATGAACCACCAGTTTCGGGACCCACTGTCTTAACTGACTTTTTAAACAAACTTTATCTTTCAAATTTTTGCAAAAGTAACCAAAAAACTGAATGCATTATACCATACTTTTGTTAAACATTTGAGATACCATTCTGGACTCTTTTTATGAAAGTTGTGTGTATGAACTCTCTATTCCCATAGTTTCATGTTCATGCTATTAATATGACTCACTGTTTTGTGGATACTTACAGTTTATCACTTGGCCTCCAACATTGAACTGTGAGCTTCCTGAGGAATAACACTTTATAGCAAGTGGTGTATCCCATGGTGGGAGTATACATATATATATCAAACAAATTATGTTATAATTGAAATAATATAGCATATTATAACAAAAAATTCTCCTTTCCTTTCCTGATAAAGTTACTAGGTTAATTGATCAAACTTGCATTTTGGCAAGGTGTTGGGCACTTTCTACCATACCAACCTTAATAATGGAATAATAATTTTGCATAAAAGAATGATGAAGTTAGTAGGTTCATAATTAGAAACAAGCATCTCCTATGCCATGTTGGGCTCAAGCTGGGCCTTCTTTAATAATGATATATGTGTATATCAATGAGTTAGATAATACTATAGATAACAACAAGAATGCTATTATGACTCTTACTGAGAAACATGTTGATGTCTAATGAAAATAATGTTGCTTTTATTTTCACCCCAATGGTTTGCTATTTATTTTTAAAGTTTATTGCTACTGTTAGGCACTGTGGTATGGAGAGACAGGAAAAAAAAAGAAAATGAAAATTAGAAAAATGACAACGATTTAACATAACATAAACGAACAGCATGTTGTAGAGAACATTGGATATAATATTATAATGTAAATTATGTATTACCAATGTTTATTAGTTGGGAATCTCCATGCCAGGGATAAAAAATGGTGGTATTTGGGTCCAAATTGAAACTACTAAATATGTTTTGTTTGACTCAAATATCGTGGTTCCTATATTATTTTGTCTGCTGTTTTGACTTTAACATTTAGTTAAAGCATTTAGCCACAGACTCTACTAAATTCTCTTATTTTATACCAATTTTAGGTTACTGGCTATCCCATGGGCATTTGAGATTTTATTTCATATATGCTTCTATGTCTTTTCTTCTGCAAGCAATTACGGAGTTTTCTTATCATATTAATAGGGGGTAAGGGGTAATTTTTAGTAATGGATACATAAAGAAGAGAAAGAAGAAAAACGTAATTTTACAGGTTAAATACAAATATATAGTTTAATTTTTTTTTCTGAAATTGTGAACTTTTTTTTATTTTTATTTTTTTCCCATTTATTTATTTTATTTCATTTTAGGGTTTGGGGCACATTTGAAGAACATGCAAAATTGTTGCATAGGTACACACGTGGCAGTGTGATTTGCTGCCTTCCTCCCTATCACCTACATCTGGCATTTCTCCCCTTGCTATCTCTCCCCAGCTCCCCACCCCCCACCGTCCCTCCCCTATTTCCCCCCAACTGACCCTAGTGTGTAGTGCTCCCCTCCCTGTGTCCATGTGTTCTCATTTTTCAACACCCGCCTATGAGTGAGAACATGTGGTGTTTGATCTTCTGCTCTTCTGTCAGTTTGCTGAGAATGATGGTTTCCAGGTTCATCCATGTCCCTACAAAGGACCCAAACTCATCGTTTTTGATGGCTGCATAATATTCCATGGTGTATATGTGCCATGTTTTCCCTATCCAGCCTATCGTCGATGGACATTTGGGTTGGTTTCAGGTCTTTGCTATTATAAACAGTGCTGCAATGAACATTCGTGTGCACGTGTCCTTATAGTAGAACAATTTGTAATCCTTTGGATATATACCCAGTAATGGGATTGCTGGGTCAAATGGAATTTCTATTTCTAGGTCCTTGAGGAATCGCCACACTGTCTTCCAAAATGGTTGAACTAATTTACACTCCCACCAACAGTGTAAAAGTGTTCCTATTTCTCCACATCCTCTCCAGCATTTGTTGTCTTCAGATTTTTTAATGATCGCCATTCTAACTGGCGTGAGATGGTATCTCAATGTAGTTTTGATTTACATTTCTCTGATGACCAGTGATGATGAGCATTTTTTCATATGTTTGTTGGCCTCATGTATATCTTCTTTTGTAAAGTGTCTGTTCATATCCTTTGCCCAATTTTGAATGGGCTTGTTAGTTTTTTTCTTGTAAATCTGTTTTAGCTCTTTGTAAATTCTGCATATCAGCCCTTTGTCAGATGGGTAAACTGCAAAAATTTTTTCCCATTCTGTTGGTTGCCGATTCACTCTAATGATTGTTTCTTTTGTTGTGCAGAAGCTGTGGAGTTTGTTTAGGTCCCGTATGTCTTTTTTGGCTTTTGTTGTCAATTCTTTTGGTGTTTTGGTCATGAAGTCCTTGCCTACACCTGTGTCCTGAATGGTTTTGCCTAGATTTTCTTCTAGGGTTTTTATGGTGTTAGGTCTTATGTTTAAGTCTTTAATCCATCTAGAGTTAATTTTAGTGTAAGGTGTCAGGAAGGGGTCCAGTTTCTGCTTTCTGCACATGGCTAGCCAGCTTTCCCAACAGCATTTATTGAACAGGGAATCCTTTCCCCATTGCTTGTTTTTGTCTGGTTTGTCAAAGATCAGATGGTTGTAGATATGTTGTGTTGCCTCCGAGACCTCTGTTCTGTTCCATTGGTCTATATCTCTCTTTTGGTACCAGTACCATGCTGTTTTGATTACTGTAGCCTTGTAGTATAGTTTGAAGTCCGGTAGTGTGATGCCCTCCGCTTTGTTCTTTTTGCTTAGAATTGACTTGGCTATGCGGGCTCTCTTTTGATTCCATATGAAGTTTAAGGTGGTTTTTTCCAGTTCTGCGAAGAAGGTCATTGGTAGCTTGATGGGGATAGCATTGAATCTGTAAATTACTTTGGGCTGTATGGCCATTTTCACGATATTGATTCTTCCTAACCATGAACATGGAATGTTTCTCCATCTGTTTGTGTCCTCTCTTATTTCGTTGAGCAGTGGCTTGCAGTTCTCCTTGAAGAGGTCCTTTACGTTCCTTGTTAGTTGTATTCCTAGGTATTTTATCCTCTTTGTGGCAATTGTGAATGGAAGTTTGTTCTTGATTTGGCTCTCTTTAAGTCTGTTATTGGTGTATAGGAATGCATGTGATTTTTGCACATTGATTTTGTATCCTGAGACTTTGCTGAACTTGCTTATCAGTTTCAGGAGATTTGGGGCTGAGACGATGGGGTCTTCTAGATATACAATCATGTCGTCTGCAAATAGAGACAATTTGACTTCCTCCTTTCCTATTTGAATGCCCTTTATTTCTTTTTCTTGCCTGATTGCTCTGGCTAGAAATTCTAATACTATATTGAATAGCAGTGGTGAGAGAGGGCATCCTTGCCTGGTACCACATTTCAAGGGGAATGCTTCCAGTTTTTGCCCATTCAGTATGATATTGGCTGTTGGTTTGTCATAAATAGCTTTTATTATTTTGAGATACGTTTCATTGATACCTAGCTTATTGAGTGTTTTTAGCATAAAGGGCTGTTGAATTTTGTCAAAGGCCTTCTCTGCATCAATTGAGATAATCATGTGGTTTTTGTCTTTGGTTCTGTTTATGTGGTGAATTACGTTTATAGTCTTGCGTATGTTGAACCAGCCTTGCATCCCCAGGATGAAGCCTACATGATCATGGTGGATAAGCTTTTTGATGTGCTGTTGCAATTGGTTTGTCAGTATTTTATTGAAGATTTTTGCATCTATGTTCATCATCGATATTGGCCTGAAATTTTCTTTTCTTGTTGAGTCTCTGCCGGGTTTTGGAATCAGGATGATGGTGGTCTCATTAAATGATTTGGGAAGAATTCCCTCTTTTTGTATTGTTTGGAATAGTTTCAGAAGGAATGGTACCAGCTCCTCTTTGTATGTCTGGTAGAGTTCAGCTGTGAACCATCTGGTCCTGGGCTTTTTTTGGGTGGTAAGCTCTTAATTTCTGCCTCAACTTCAGACCTTGTTATGGGTCTATTCAGGGTTTCGGCTTCTTCCTGGTTTAGTCTTGGGAGGAGGCAAGTGTCCAGGAATTTATCCATTTCTTCCAGGTTTATTACTTTATGTGCATAGAGTTGTTTGTAATAATCTCTGATGATGGTTTGAATTTCTGTGGAATCTGTGGTGATATCCCCTTTATTGTTTTTTATTGCATCAATTTGGTTATTCTCTCTTTTCTTTTTTATTAATCTGGCTAGTGGTCTGTCTATTTTGTTGATCTTTTCAAAAAACCAGCTCCTGGATTCATTGATTTTTTGAAGGGTTTTTTTGTGTCTCTATCTCCTTCAGTTCTGCTCTGATCTTAGCTATTTATTGTCTTCTGCTAGACTTTGAGTTTTTTTGATCTTGCTCCTCTAGCTCTTTCAGTTTTGACGATAGGGTGTCAATTTTTGATCTCTCCTTGCTTCTCATGTGGGCACTTATTGCCATATATTTTCCTCTAGAGACTGCTTTAAATATGTCCCAGAGATTCTGGTATGTTGTGTCTTCATTCTCATTGGTTTCGAAGAACATCTTTATTTCTGTCTTCATTTCATTGTTTATCCAGTCAACATTCAAGAGCAAGTTGTTCAGTTTCCATGCAGCTGTGCGGTACTGGGTTAGTTTTTGAATTCTGAGTTCTAACTTGATTGCATTGTGGTCTGAGAGACTGTTTGTTACGATTTCCGTTCTTTTGCATTTGCTGAGGAGCAATTTACTCCCAATTATGTGGTCAATTTTAGAGTAGGTGTGATGTGGTGCTGAGAAGAATGTATATTCTGTGGATATGGGGTGGAGAGTTCTGTACATGTCTATTAGGTTTGCTTGGTCCAGGTCTGAGTTCAAGTCCTGGATATCTTTGTTAATTTTCTGTCTGGTTGATCTGTCTAATATTGACAATGGGGTGTTAAAATCTCCCACTATTATTGTGTGGGAGCCTAAGTCTCTTTGTAAGTCATTAAGAACTTGCCTTATGTATCTGGGTGCGCCTGTATTGGGTGCGTATATATTTAGGATCATTAGCTCTTCTTGTTGCATTGATCCTTTTACCATTATGTAATGTCACTCTTTGTCTCTTATGATCTTTGTTGCTTTAAAGTCTAATTTATCAGAGATGAGAATTGCAACTCCTGCTTTTTTTTTGCTCTCCATTTGCTTGGTAAATCTTCCTCCATCCCTTTATTTTGAACCTTTGTGTATCCTTGCATGTGAGATGGGTTTCCTGAATACAGCACACCGATGGGTTTTGGGTTTTTATCCAATTTGCCAGTCTGTGTCTTTTGATTGGGGCATTTAGTCCATTTACATTTAGGGTGAATATTGTGTGCGAATTTGATACTGCCATTTTGGTGCTAGCTGGGTGTTTTGCCCTTTAGTTGAGCTGGTACTTGTTGTTCCTTTATATGTGTAGAGCCTCTTTCAGGAGCTCTTGTAGAGCTGGCCTGGTGGTGACGAAATCTCTGAGTACTTGCATGTTCCCAAAGGATTTTATTTTTCCTTCACTTATGAAGCTTAGTTTGGCTGGATAGGAGATTCTGGGTTGAAAGTTCTTTTCTTTAAGGATGTTGAATATTGGCCCCCACTCTCTTCCGGCTTGTAGGGTTTCTGCTGAGAGATCTGCTGTGAGTCTGATGGGCTTCCCTTTGTGGGTAACCCGACTTTTCTCTCTGGCTGCCCTTAGTATTTTCTCCTTCATTTCAACCCTGGTGAATCTGACGATTATGTGCCTTGGGGTTGCTCTTCTTGACGAATAGCTTTGTGGTGTTCTCTGTATTTCCTGGACTTGAATGTTTGCCTGCCTTGCTAGGTTGGGGAAGTTTTCCTGGATAATATCCTGAAGAGTATTTTCCAGCTTGGATTCATTCTGCTCATCGCTTTCAGGTACGCCTATCAAACGTAGATTAGGTCTTTTCACATAGTCCCACATTTCTTGGAGACTTTGTTCATTCCTTTTTACCCTTTTTCTCCAGTCTTGCCTTCCCATTTTATTTCATTGAATTGATCTTCGACCTCTGATATCCTTTCTTCTGCTTGGTCAATTCGACTGTTGATACTTGTGCATGCTTCACGAAGTTCTCGTGTTGCGTTTTTCAGCTCCATCAATTCACTTATATTTCTTTCTATTTTGTCCATTCTCGTTAGCATTTCGTCAAATCTTTTTTCAAGGTTCTTAGTTTCTTTGCATTTGGTTAGAACATGTTCTTTAAGTTCACAGAAGTTTCTTACTACCCACCTTCTGAAGTCTGATTCTGTCATTTCATCACACTCGTTCTCCCTCCAACCTTGTTCCCTTGCTGGTGAGGAGTTGTGATCCCTTGTAGGAGGAGAGGTGTTCTGGTTTCGGGTGTTTTCATCCTTTTTGCGCTGGTTTCTTCCCATCTTTAAGGATTTATCCACCTGTCGACTTTGTAGTTGCTGGCTTTCAGATTGGGTCTCAAATCTTTCAGATTGATGTTCTGTTTGTTGACGATGAGGCTATTTCTGTTTCTTGGTTTTCCTTCTGACAGCCTGGCCCCTCTGGTGTAGGTCTGCTGAGGTTCACTCCAGGCTCTGCTTGCCTGGGGTTCACCTGCAGCAGCTGCTGAACAGTAAGGGTTGTTACCAGTTTTCTTCTTCTGCTATCTTTGTCCCAGAAGGATACCCGCCTAGTGTCAATCTGATCTCTTCTTTATGAGGTGTCTCTTTGGATATATAGGGGTCAGGGAGCTGCTTGAGGAGACGGTCTCTTCTGTATAGGAGCTCAAATGGTGAGCTGTGAGGTCTGTTGTTCATTCAGAGCTGCTGGGCAGGTACGTTTAGGTCTGCTGCAGCAGAACTCATCAACTGCTTTTTGTTCCCAGGTGCTCTGTCCCAGGGATTTAGGGCTTTATTTTTGAGTTTCCGTTATGCTGCTGCCTTCTTTTTTTTTCCCTTCAGACCTGCCCTGCCCAGCAAGGAGGCAGCCTAGTCACTGTCGGCCTATAGCGGCTTTGCTGAGCTACTGTGGGCTCCGCCCCGCTGCCGAGGGAACTTCCCTGCAGTCCTGTTTATATGGGTGTAGTTAGAACTGCTTTGGCGATGGTGGCCCGCCTCTGTTGAGGCGGAGTCTCTCTGCTGTGGCGGGTTGCCTCGGCAACGGCGGGCTGCCTCAGAGTTGGCGGGTTACCTTGGCAATGGCAGGTTGCCTCAGCATTGGCCGACTACCTCTGTCCTGGCGGGCTGCCTCGGTAATGGTGGACGCCCCTCCCCCGCAGAGCTGGACTGTCCTGGGTTCAGCTGCTCTTGCTGTGAAAGTCTCAATCCAGAGTTTCTGGTTGCTGTTCTTTTGTGGGGGTGGGACCAGCCGAGCCTGATCGCCTGGCTCCCTGCCTCAGAGCCTTTTTTAAGTTGGTGTTCCAGTCGCCTGTTGAAGCGGCGCCAGGGTCTCTTTGTTTTCCCCTGTGGCCACTCACTGTGCTGGCTTAAACAGCGGCACTGAGGTTTCTGGCGCTTTTTTTTTTTTTTTTTTTTTTGCCCTGGAATCTACTGTCCTGGTTCCCTGCTCAGTCCCCTTTTTAAACAGACGAATGGGTGACTTCTCGTGGCTCCAATTGCCAGCCAAAAGGGCACCAGGAGCGGTGTATTTTGTACGGAGATCCGCTGCTCTGGGGCTCCGACAAAGCAGCCATGCGGGGCAAAGCAGCGGCTCTGGCCAGCACAGCCGCGCTGGCCAAACAGCTGCGCTGGCGACCGTGGAGCTCCTCCGCCTGGGAATTTCCTAGTCTATGGGCAATAAAAATGCGGCGTCCACTCACCCTCTGCGCTTTCACTGGGAGCTGCAATCCTGAGCTGTTCCTAAACTGCCATCTTGGATCTCAGACAGTTTAATATTTTTTTCACTCATAGGCGGGTGTTGAACAATGAGAACACATGGACACAGGGAGGGGAGCACTACACACTGGGGTCAGTGTGGGGGAAATAGGGGAGGGAGGGTGGGGGTGGGAAGCTGGGGAGAGATAGCAAGGGGAGAAATGCCAGATGTAGGTGATGGGGAGGAAGGCAGCAAATCACACTGCCACGTGTGTTCCTATGCAACAATTTTGCATGTTCCTCACATGTACCCCAAAATGTAAAATGCAATAAAATAAATAAATGGGAAAAAAAATAAAAATAAAAAATAAAAAAACATTTTTATTTGAGAATCTGAATTAAAATAAACTACATGAATTACAATTGAAAAGAAAATGATTAAGTTTTAGAGTCCTAGATACATTTTACTGATTCTATATTATTTTAAGTTTCAAGTAACATTTAATATCTACTCAAACACGTATCAAAAATCAATAGTGAAACATGGCAATACCTCATTTCTTCTGAAAAGCTGGCTTTGCAAAATACACTATTTGCCAGCTACTATATATGATCTTTTAAGTAGCCATGTTTGATGAACCAACCTGGAAAAAATCACTTATCCATGCTTGAACTTTCTTCTATCCAATCTAGTCTATAAAACAATATATCGAGATCTCAAAGCTTCCTTTTTCCTTGAAATAAACATCAATTAGACCTTATGTACATGTATAAAAATGATTGTGTCATAAAGTCAGTCTTTGGTATTTCACAGACATGGTAAAAAGGCAAATTCTGATATTAATTGTTCCAAGCCGTATGTGTTCTTTCAGAATAGCTAAACTTGTCATTTTTTGAACTTGTCATTTTCAAGGCAACTTGATGCATCAAAAATATGATTTTAGTAAAATTATAGTTTTTATTTGGTGTTTACAGCTCAGACGAAGACTTTTTAAGCTTATTATTGTTGTTGTTATTAGTGAAACAGGTGTCACTTCAAGAAGCTTTTGAAAATGGCATATAAACTTTGTTTAGTTTATGATGAAATGATAGTTATAACAACTCATGCAACCTTCTACTGACAAGAAAATTGTGCACAAAAATTCCCAAACTACAATGTCAGCTTCCTAAAAATATTTTGTATATAAACCTGAAATACTGAGAGAAATGTTGCTTATAACGTATGCAGAATAAAAGCATTCTTAATTTTTAAAATGACAAGACTTTAGTTGAACCATGTCACATTTATGACAAGAGAAAAACTACTTATTTTGGCAGCTTGTGACTTAATGAAGCATTTAAGTATCAATACAAGGCTTCATTAAATGGAAACATATGGCAAACCATATCATTATTTAGTTATTCAAATGTTGAAGAACCGTTAGAGTTTAACAATATAAATAATACCTAGTAAGTGTATCACTTCGTTGCTAAGCTTTAGAAAATACTTTAATAGACCATTATATAACTTGCCACTATATTTACAACTATGATAGAAGTTAATGTTAGTGGTCATCTTATTTCATTCAAAAAATCATGAAGAGCTGATTTAAAATGAAAAAGTCTTTGCAGAAAGTAGGTTTTCTGGACTTTCATTGGAATAAATTAAATACTGTGATCGAATTTATCATTAGTAAAATTATAACTCTTTTAGATTAAGAAGAAAAATCTTTAAATTTCTAGACTCCGTTTTAAATAAATTTTCAAAAAGAAATAGTAATTTCATAAACAATCTTCATAAAGTCATAAATGAATTTCTTTTTTATAAAGAAAAAATAAAATAATATCTAATACAATATCAGAAAAGATACGCTTTATATTTTCTTTCTTTTTTTTTTCTATTGTACCTTAGGTTCTGGGGTACATGTGCAGATCATGCAGGATTGTTACATAGGTACACACACGGCAATGTGGTTTGCTGCCTCCATCCCCCGTCACCTACATCTGGCATTTCTCCTCACGTTATCCCTCTCTGACCTCCCCAAACTGAGATCACCTACTCTGTCTCTATTTACTTGTCAAATGGCATTATAAATCATATATTGTGGTTCCGCAAAAAGAAAAACAGGTAGTCCAAATCAGAGCAATAAATAACTGGGCTGTTTGGGGACATTTGAATAGCTCTGATAAATGCACTCAATTCCAGTTTTTTCACTCTCTTGGGCACCACATTTTCCAAGGTTTAATTTGTAAAAATTTCCTCAAATGTTTTGCTTTGCTCACAGTAAACTCTTTTAGATAGATTCTGAAATATCTATAAAAGACAGCTTTTACATACATGGTATCAAAATGTCAAAGAAATTTCTTCATTACTCCACAAACACTTACTAAATCTTAATGAAGGAATGCTATATGATATAGTCATTAATATAGCTGAGTTGCTTTTAAACAATTTATATAAAAAATGAAAGCAAACTTGGATGGAGCCCAGAGGCAAATGATTATGGTCTACACAGTGTCATTGAAAAAAGAACAATTTTATTTCATATTGAACATTTAAGCAACTTAAAAAATAACTAAATAATTCAAGGGAAGAATTAAAGAGTAGATAACAAGAGAGGAAAAATAAAAATTAAACAGTATAGTGAAATGAAAAATCATATTTCAGGCTAAGAATTGAAATGAGAATAAAAGCATTGATGTTTAAAATGAGATACAAAATAGCTGTTATTTGCAGTGAAAGATGCATGATAGCACTGGAGTATCACACTGGGGCAAGAGGTGATTGAGAATGGCATGAAATACAGCCTACAACAGTCTGTGATCACTAACATTAAGTGATTTCAGAGTCTCTACACCCATTTTCATTTTGCAGTACAAATATCTTAAAATATATATATAGAATGAAATAGTTGTAATGGAGAAACAAATATCAAATTCAACAGTTGCTTGGGAATAATCATCCTTTTTTAGATTTTTGGCTAAATTAATATGTAGAAAATTTAAATGTATACAATTGCCTTCCTGAAGGGTGATTGATAGACATAAAGGGAAGTCTGAGGTGCTGAACTGCTTGCCTGACTAGCAGCAAAGCACAGCACAGTGACTAAGATTATGGGTTTGGAATATAGATTGGAAAGCTCAAGCCTTGATTACTCAGTAGATGTGCAGCTTCAGACATTTTCCCTAATATTTCAACTACCCATTTTTCCCATCTAAGTATATAGATGATGATAATGATATCTACCTCACGGGTTTGTTAAAAATATATAACAATAATTAACATATTCAAAGCATTTAGTGGGTAGCTACTCAAAATTTCTCTGGAGACATTTGCCTTCAAATGAAGCCTTATATAATTTAGAAACCTTGAAGCTTAAAAAAAAAGCAAGAAAGAAAAGAAAAGAAAGAAAACAAGGCTAGTAGTGCCTTGGCCAATTTAGCAAAAGAAAATAAAAATGCAAAACTCCAGATGGACATTCTCACAACTCTGCCTGGAAGGAAGTCTCACACATAAAGGAAGAAACAAACAGAAAATAATCCATCCTGAATAAGAAACAATGTCAAGCATACACACACCAAATGGGACTAGAGACCAATTGCTGGAGCAATATGATGAAGATTTTAAAATAAGATTTTTTGCAATTATGAAAGATTTTAAAAAGAAAAACCTTAATAAAACAACAAGATGATGAAAAAGGAATAAGATCATCTGAAAAAGAAACAATGTCACTGAGAAATGAGAAATATAGCAATCAAACTGTAAATTGTAAAGGATGTGTCATGGAAAATATTGGACACAGTTGAAGGGCTAATTAGCAAATTGGAAAATGTCTCTGAAGAAATTAATCGAACACAACATAGATATATGATTTAAAGAAATTGTCAAAGAGACTAAAAGACATGAGTGATAGAAGGAAAAGATATGTAGATATATGATATTCTCGAATAGAGTACAGAGTTAGGGAGAAATAATAAAAAGACAATGTCTTAGGAATTTTGCAGATGTGATAGATGATGAGTATTCTAAGACTCAAGAAGAACAGAAGGTGTCCAGTAGATAGATTAACACATATTTAGACTTCCTAAATTAAAAAAATAGAGGTAAGGTCTTAGATATCAAAGAGAAAGGACAAATATAAAGGACTAATTTTAAAAGCAAACAGATTTAGAAGGCAGACTGCTTACAAAAGAAAAATCATCAAACAATAGACCTCCAAAAATTTTTAAAAATACGGTAAAAGATCTATGTAAAACAGCCAAAAGCTTAATTTTTAAGAGAACAGCAATGAAGACAACTTAAACATTTGCACCTAATAGATCCTTGCTGTATGAATTTGTAAACAATAATTCAAGAGGGAAATTGAATCCAGAAGTACAGCTAGGAATGTGGAAATCAAGAATAAAGAATATGTGGGTAAGTCTAAAAGAGCATGGACTTTATTAAATAATACCAATTCCCAACTGTGGCAGGCATAAAACTAAGTAGAACTAAAATATGGGCAACAAAACTTTTAGAAAATGAGAGAAGTGATTGCAGATAAAATGTTCTAAGTTTATATTATTCTTGGGATAAGGCTACAGATAGTAATAAATTTCAGACTTATTGAGTCAAGAACTTTGTAAAAGTTAAAATGGTCCACTCAAAAATAAATAAAATGCAGAGCTTCTGAGCTTCACAGAGAATTTGTGAAATATTAATTTAATATAAGATAAGGTAAAAAATGCAAAAAATAGAGTACATAAGGGAAATAGCTTTCTAACTTGAAGGAAGCAATGTTTTCTCAGCACGGAAACAACAGTGACCATAAAAGGAAAAAATCCCTTTTTTGGATATAAGGTCATTAGAGATGTAACTAATTAAGAGGAGATCATACTGAGAGAGGTTAGATAAGCCCCTAATCCTCTATGACCCATGTCCTTAAGATGATGACTATGAGAAGAGACAAACAGAGAGTATGAATACAGAAGCAGAGATTGTTGTGATACCTCTGTAAGCCCAAGAATACCAAGTAATGCTGGCTGTCACCAGAAGCTAGGAGAGAGGCATGGAGCAGATTGTTCCCTAAGATCCCTCAGAACAAAGCAACCTGACCAACAACTTGGTTTGTAGCTTTTTGCCTACAGACTGTGAGGTAATACATTTTTAGTGTGTACTCAGTTTGTAGTACTTTGTAATGGCAGGCTTAGAAAATTCACTAGACTTCTTAAAATTAAAAACCACCACTCACTAAAATTCACAATTTAAGAAAACTAATAGGCAACTCATGAACTGAGAAAAATATTACCAGAACACGCACCTGAAAAAGGACTGTATACAGGATATATAAAAAAAATCGACAGCCCAATAATAAAAAGACAAATCACCCAATTACAATATAACCAAAAGATTTGAACAGACGTATGAAAAAATAGCCACATTATGAACCATTGATAAAACGCCTATTAAGACCATGATGAGATATCACTATACAACCACTGGAGTACAAAAAAAAAGGAAAGAGTAAGAGAAAAAAATGACAGTATCAAATGTTGAAGGGACAAGGAGCAACCAGAACTCTCATTTTTTCCTGATAAGAATGTAAAATAATATAAACATTTTGTAAAAGTTTGGCAGTTTTACAAATGCCTCCCCTTTAATCTAAAATTTCCACTTTGGGATATAATTCTAATTAAATTAAAAGCATATATTCACAAATACAGTTGTATAAGAATGTTTATCAAAGCTTTATTCATGCTAGCCCAAAACTGAAAACAGCCCAAATATCCACCAAATGAAGAAAGAATAGAACTGAAGCATATTCATACATCATAATACTACTCAGCAACCAAAACTGAAAAAACTCCTGATAAAAAGACATGAATTAATCTAAAAAAATTATGCTGAGTAAAGAAAATATTCCATAAGAGTACATACTATGATTCTATTTATAGGAAGTTCTAGAAAATGCTAAAATAATCCATAATGGAAAATAATCAGAAGAGTATTTGTCTTTGAGATGATTAATTGAAAAAGAATAAAAGGGAAATTTCTAAGGTGATAATATTTTATATACTGATAGGGTTTGGATTCACATGTGTAAGCATCAGTCAAAACTCACAGAATGGTAAATTTTTGCATTTCAATGTGTATAAAGTTATTTGTTGTTTTTTTTTTTTTTTTTTTTTTTAGTAAGTACTAAACTCAAGTTAATGCCATGCAATGTGAAGTTTTAAGGATGCAAGTTACTTTGAAATGCGTTAAAAAGAGACATAGATGAATGGATAATATGTGGATAAATACACTACATGGCAAATAGCAAAATTTAGCTGTAGAATGTAGTTGGTGAGTATATGGTATTCACTATACTATTCTTTCAAATTTTCTGTATGTTTGAAATCTCCATAATGAAGTATTGTGGGGGAAATGGATAATAAGTATAATAGGAAAGAAAGTGTAAGAAACTCAGGTAATTAATACTGTATAAGATGAACTGGAAAACTAGAAATTTATAAAATATAAAACTACAACAGTAAAAACAGAGGCAGCATTACGAATCAGTGGTAAAAGAATAAATCAGCCAATAAATGATGCCAGAACAACTGGCTATCTATACAGAATGATGCTATATCCTACCTTGCTCAAAAATAAAATCTAAATGGATTAAAAATCTATATGCAAAAGCAAAAAACACATTATTTTTAGAAAAAAATAAACTTATTTTCATTATTGGTATTGATAAGGGTTTTCTAAAATAGCTACAGAATATGAAAACACACCAAAAGAACCCAATTCTGCATTAAAATTAAAATAACTTTTTTATGACAAACACCGTAATAATAAAAGTGAAAAGACCTATCACAAACTGAAAGTTACTTTTTTAGCCCATATAACTGGCAAACTGTTAATATTCCACATAAAATAAAATTCCTACAAATTAAAAAGAACAACTCAATTGAAAAAGGGACATCAGGAAATTCACATAAGCAGGATAGAAAATGACAAACACATAAAAATTTATTACATCTTATTAGTATTTGTGAAACGATCAATTAGATGACAGTAGGAGAGCATTCACAATAGCCTGTCACAGGAACTATTGAGAAGATGTGGGGAAAACAGAACTTCTATACATACTGATGGAAAGGCAAATTAGCATAGTTAAAAACCTATGTGGTTTTTTACTATGCTAATTTACGATGGCTCATGCCTCTTATTCTAGCACTTTGGGAGGCTGAGGAGGGTAGATCATGAGGTCAGGAGATCAATACTATCCTGTCTACTAAAAATACCAAAATTAGCTGGGCGTGGTGGTGTGTGCCTGTAAGTAATCCCAGCTACTCATGAGGCTGAGGCAGAAGAATCACTTCAACCAGGGATAGGGAAGTTGCAGTGAGCTGAGATGGAGCCATTGCATTCCAGCCTGGCAACTGAGATTCCGTCTCAAAAACAAACAAACAAAGAAACAACAAACAAATCATACATGCCCTAGGCTTGACAACCAATACCTATGTGTCTTTCTTACTCCTTCCTTCCTGCCTTCCTTTCTTCCTTTCTTCTTTCCTTCTTTCCTTCCTTCTTGTTTCCTCTCCCCTCCCCTGCCCTCCCCTCCCGTCCCCTCCCGTCCCCTCCCCTCCTTTCTTCTCTTTTC
Source organism: Sapajus apella (assembly GCF_009761245.1). Lineage (NCBI taxonomy): Eukaryota > Metazoa > Chordata > Mammalia > Primates > Cebidae > Sapajus > Sapajus apella. The sequence goes on from NW_022436990.1 coordinate 13,846,936, forward strand.
TTTCTTGAGACAGTCTCATTCTGTCGCCCCAGCAGTAGCCTCAACCTCCCAGCCTCAATAGGTCCTCCCACAGAGTAGTTTGGACTACAAGCATGTGGTCTTTCTTAGAAACTCTTGCATGTGTGTACCTAAAGACAAATCCAGTGGTGTTCATTGCAACACTGTTTGTAAATTGATAGAAGGGAAACAAATTTATTGTCTCCAATTACGAACACAGGGAAATACTAGAATCTAGAAGCTAAAATGAGTGAACTTTATCTACACGTAGTAACATAGATACACCTCAAAATGGAATGTAAAAAAAAAAAAACACAAAATATCAAATTTAGAATTATACCACTTATGAATAGCATTAAATACAAAATATTAGAATATATGGTTTATGGATACATACATATACAGAAAATATTTTTAAAATGTTTTGGAATCATATTAGTGTTAAGACAATATTTGTCTCTTGGATGAAAGGGAAGGTAATGGATTGGAAGAAATGAGTCTACAACTTTGTGTCCCTTTATTTCCTTTTTTTAAAAAAAAATAAGAAAAAAAAAATGAAGGGTCCAGGTGCAATAACTCATGCCTGTACTCTCAGCCCTTTGGGAGGCTGAGGCATGATAATTGCTTGAGCCAAGGGGTTTAAGACTAGCCTGGATAACATAGTGAGACCTAGTCTCCACAAAAAAATTAAAAATTAAAATTAATTGGATATGGAAGTGCCTTCCTGTAGTCCAAGTTACTTGGGAGGCTGAGGCAGGAGTAAACAGGGCAAAATATTAAGATTGATATCTAGTATCCGACTTTTAGTAGTTTTCTCTCTAAGACATTGGAGAACGAAATTTTTAAAAATTTTAAAGACATTTCTTTCACAATTAACTTGGGTATTCTATAAGTTTTAAATAGCAAAAATATATGCCTGATTTTCATTATTTATATTCTTAAAATTAGCTATTTTTTGAGAAATTTATAATATCTTCATCAGAATTATTTGTCTTTGAAGATACTGGAAAATGATAAGTAAAAAGCAACAGTAATCAAATTTCAAGCAATAGCAAAAGTGGACAGGTTGTAAAGATTTAGCAAAAGGCAAAACTCTTACTGATAAAGCAAGATTCTTTCATTCCCTTACAATCCACCTAGAGATGGAGAAAAAGAGTATGTTTGTTCTATATATTTCTTATCCAGTATTGGTTTTCATTTTTGCTTTTGTATCAAAAATGGCAAATTAGATGGCACACAAGTAATATTCATGGCTTCTGATTTGAGTTATCATCACAAGTTGTAAATTTTAAGTTCTCGAGCCATCCAATTCTGTTGTAATTAATTTATAAATACTAGTCTTTTAAGATAAATTTTAAAAATTGTCAGTCAATGTTGTTTCAGTTTTGGAATTCTTTGTATGTAGATTCCATGATATAACCATAGAATTAAAATCTTCTTGGAAAACTAACAGCATTCCCATATTCTAATAGCCTTTTTGAGTGTTAGATGCTATGTTTTAATGATATCTATTTTCTTAAAATCAGACATAGCATTTTGTATGCAGCATTTTGTATGTAGCATTTTGTAGCATATTTAGTATGCAGAACTTTATCCTTTCAAATCTAGCAAGTGTCACAGCATGTAACTGTGGTCAGTAAATACTCAGTGTGTATGTTGAATTAAAAGAGGGGTGCAGGATTGATGAGTATATTGGTAGAAGGATGGTTGAATACCTATCTTCAAATCATGGACTTTTTTACTGGACTGCATTGTTTTTCTTATACATAATTTCTCATTAATGAATATGGTATGTTGGTGACTTAACTTTCTGAAACCCTAATTAAATTATGAGGAGTACATTTTAAATCAGATTTTAAACTATACGAAAATCTTAGTTGGTGAATATGCATTTCTATATACCTAAAACTGAAAAGGTTCTTCTCAACTTATTGCTCAATTAATTTCATCTAAAATAAAACATAAGATGTCCTCTTATTTCCAACTAAGGCATTTAACTATTAGCATGCACATCTTATTTGATTCCATAGATATTTTATTTTTGATAGTATATCCCAAAAATCACATACAGTCATGGTTGCTTAATAAAATTTTGTTGATTTACTAAAAATTAAATAAATACATAGCTGGAGAGGTATTATCTTCAACTGTATTAATTCATTCTTGCATTGCTATAAAGAATTACCAGAGACTGGATAATGTATAGAAAAAAGAGGTTTAATTGACTCACAGTTTCACAGAGTATACAGGAAGCATAGCTGGGGAGGCCTCAGGAAACTTACAATCATGGTGCAACGTGAAGGGGAAGCAGGTACATCTTCAATGTCTACAGAAGGAGGACGAGAGTGAAGGGGAAGGTGCTACACACTGTTAAACAGCCACATCTCATGAGAACTCACTCACTATTATGAGACCAGTAAGAGGGAAGTCTGCCTCCATGATCCAATCACCTCCCACTTGGCCCTTCCTCCAATATTGGAGATTACAATTCAACATGAGATTTGGGTGGGGATACAAACCCAAACTGTATCACCAGCATATGCCATTCTACACAATGTATTTGTTCATTCATTTATTGAAGAAATATGTTTTAAATATCAAGACATTCTAAAGATAGCAATCCAAAATATACCATTTTTGTACCCACACAACTCAAAGGCTAGTGAGAAACACAACAAACAAAAAAGCAACTAATGATTACAAATGATGCTAAGTTCTATGAAGAAAATAAGTATTTTTTAATGATAGTCGACACACTATGTGAGTGCTTACTCAGACAAGGTGGGCAGGGAAGGCTTTTCTGAGGAGCTGACATTGAGTCTGAGATGGAAGAATAGTGGCCACCAGGGTAGAAATAAAACACTGGGTTATCGTTCATAGGGTGGATGGCTAATAACCTGAGAGGCAGTTTCACAGACTTATTTGTGGAGATTTTAAAGCTAGGTCTCTATCCAAAATCTGAAAGACATCTGCTTAAATGTCATACTCATAAAATAAACTGGAGCAATGGAGAGATCTAGCCAGTGTCTTATAAGAACATATACTGGAGAAGAATAAAATTCCTTATAAGTATAATGCAACATCCTTGCAAATTTAATCATAAATTGAGCAGCTGCAATTAGAGAGATTCAAAATATTTGGACAACCAATGTAAGAACCAAATATGATATAGCAAATTCTCTGCAGGAAGTATGTCATGCAGAAGAGTAGAAGCAACAGACCCCAAAACTGGAATAATAAGAATAATAAGGGGAGAAAGGATCTGAAAGTGATCAAGAAGAGCCATGTCCATAGTTTTATCTGGCTGAGGGGAAACTCAACTAATTCTAGAATATTATTTAGTTCAGATTAATTTGTAGAAAATGTATTTTAATTTATCTCTCTGCAATGTTAAGTCATTTTGCTGACTTGTGGAGTCCTAAGTTGAACCTGTCAGGTTTGATATAGTAAAATAGTTGAACATCTCCAGGTAAAATAACAATGCCTGTTCTAATCCCTATTTCATATTCTCTTGGAAATAATCTATAGAACGAAATTTTAATATTGTAAAAATGTGTACCATCTTTGGAAATCAGTAGAGCATGGCCCACATGCTAGAAATTCTGGTGGATTTCTTTTGGTACAGCAATACTAACTCTAAAGAAAGAGATTTTAAAAAGCTACAGATTTATCTCCTAAAAGCACAGTTTCATTAAAGATGACACTCAGGCTTAAGGCTTAAAGGAATCCCTACTAGGAGATGTGAGGGCTGAGGACAGGGGCAACCATTGATAGAATGAGTAGTGCCCGCCATTATGCTTTTCACAACTGCAGAACAAAATACTCAAACCTTCCACACAAGAAGATGCTGGAGTCCTCACATTGGTGCCAATGGGAGAAATCTTGCAGTGTAAGTAACAAGATATCTGCTTAACATAGCAAGATTTTTTGGTTGACATCAGTGCGAGGAAGCAGGTCAGGCACACCCATGCTTCGTTACATGTATGTAGTTTAAGACAACTAGGAAGCTAGAGACATATTTTAATTGATAATAATCTATCAAAATGCATTCCATATAGAAACAGCTAAGACTTCTGATCCATTTTTACTTGCTGAAATTTGTTTTTTGGCATCCATACCATACCACTTTTCTGGCATGGGTTCACCCAGATCAGCCTTGTTTGATCACTCTTAAATTGATGCCTGTCCCTTCCATCTTGGTGTCCCCTTTTACAAGATCAACACTTCTTGTTCCACAGATTCTTCTGGGTGATTAATATCAATGTGGTTTTAACTGTTTCACATGCAGATATCTAAATGGCTTTCCCGAGTAGTGTGTGTGTGCACACATACCTTTTAATATCAATAAGTATAAATAGAAAATTATTCATACTCTATGCTATTTCTACTTTCCTGCTCGTTGAATTCTTCATTCAGAATTACTTTAATGTTCTAAAATTCTATGCCCTCTGGCTTCTAGGCCTTTGAATATATTTTCCTCACTACTTAATCCAGAGCTTCCACTGTCCTCTGTTGTAAGACACTTACTCATTCCTAAGGACTTAGCTTAGATGTCACCTCTCCATGAAGCCTCTTCCACCGCTGACCACTTACCACTCAAGCAGATGTTTTGTATGACTTCCATTGGCAAGCATGCATCTCATTATGTATTGTTCACAATGCATTGTACTTGTTTTAAGCATTTTCTTTCCCCTTTGAGAGTGAGTTTCATCAACACAGTGATGCCACCTTACTTGTTTATAGTTGTTCCATCAGTGCCCAGCCAATTTGTTAGGTTGAAAGTGCTCAATAAATATTTTCTGAATAAATGAATGGATGAATAAAAATATAAATATAAAATAAACAAAATCACAGTGAAACCCTCCAGAAAAACTGTTTAAACTGTTTGTCTCTAGGGAAAACTGAGGATACTGAAAGATAGAGCAGAGGACTTGTTTATCATTAAATAGCCATCAGCACTATTTTTAAAAACTATCTTCATGTGTTTTTTTATTTTTTATATCATAAGGATATCAGGTGAAAATTGCAGTTGCATATGTGCTGTGTTACCCAGATTAGAGGAGACTCAATGAAAAAGATTCCCTTACAAAATGACATTTTATAAAGGTGCGTTCCAGGGAATGCTGCCACACATTATGCTTCCTCAAGCATTCACAAGGTCCATGTGAATAAAGAGTTAAAAATGACCTTACAGCAGCAGGTTTGCAATCATGAGGGAAATCATAGAACAGCAATTTAATAACCCTCCAAGAGCAGAGCTCAAAGCAAACAATGAATTAGGGCTTGTGTAATGCTATTATTCAATTGTTTTGCTGGAACTAAAATGTGACAAAGATGAGAAGCTGGAGAAACAAAAACAGCAAAAATAAGTTTAATAATGAGTTGAGCCCTGTAGTTTAAGATAGTATAGAAAAAAACTCCAATAACCCTAAAAATTTATTTTCTCTTTTTTCTTAAGAACAGGTCATGTCAGATAAACAAAGGCTTAAATCAATGCCCATATGACTGACTCACAGGAGGACTGAACATAAATTACAGTCTCTCATCTCCAGCTTTTAGTGACACCTCCATATGGTTTATCCTTTAGTGAGACCATGGAGTTCTGTTAATGAGCTTGAAAGAGTTGGCTGGTTAGCTGGCAAGAGTTACCTGCCATTAGCTATTTAGAGTTTTGTAAATCAAATTGCAGTTTCTGAGAGACCCCTCCCCCTTCACCCCAAAAAGTGAGTCATTCTCTCATTAGTGGCCTGCTTTCTGCAATTTGTAATTACAGATTGTGTCTCTGTTAATCGCTTGACAAATGATACTTCTCTGCCAACAGGTTTACTGAACTTAGTTTATTTTAAAATCCTTTCAAATGAATCTGATATAAAAGTTTGATTTTGATTGCCTACTTTGGTCTTCCAGATATATAACCTGAATTTTAACTTTTGTTTTCTTCTTCAAAAGGAATCCAATATAACTTGCATTTCACAAATAATTTCACTCCAGGAACATAGTCTTTGATGTATGCATAGATACACATTATAACACACTAGTATATGTCAGTGTTTTCTGGCGAAGAGGATATCTGAAAATATTCTGTCCCTAAATTGCTTTAATGTGCTTTTAGTTTCATAATTTACATCTTTCTCAATCCTTGTTTCCTTTCCGCTACACCCGAGAGTTGGGGGTATGGGGATTAGCAGAGTAAAATGTATAGTGTGCTACAAAATATGTCTTTTAGTAAGCCTGGCAGCACCCTCAATTTTTCCAGGCAGGCCTTCATTTCAAACAAAAGACCGGAAATTATGGCTGTCTGAAAATCTAAGAACAAGAGCAATAGAACATATGCTCCAGTTTTATAAATATGAAAAGCGCTATATAGTACATAAGCAACTGCACTCACAAAGCTCTAGCCTCTTCCTTATGCTGGGGTCTATTTAACATCATATGATTCCAACACCTAATTTGCCTCACTACCCCACCCATATATGGTAGTTACTTGGATACTGAAACAGTGTGTCTAAATTAAGCACATGCTCTAACTTTGCAAAGAAAGTATCATGGTTCTAGTATGGATCCTAGCAAATAAATAGACACACATTTAAAATCTTTGGCCTTAGTCTAGGTTTTCAGCTTTGAAGTCTTCTCCCTAGGCTTTTGGTTTGATTTATATTGTTTATCTCAGAGCATTCTAACACTTAGGATCCTGATTCTTCCAATGACAAAATCCTACAGGGCGTTATTATTCTGGAGAAGAAAATAAATGTCTATGCTTTTTGTTCCCTTTCACTACAGAGCATTCTTCCTGAAATTAACATTGAACAGAAAAAATGCTAATATTAAAATAACAGAAGGTCCAGCCATTTGTATCTAAAAATGTACAATGACATCCCTTTTTACATAAATAATGACATGCAGTTTGGAGCTATCGTCACTTAATGTGGTCCCAAATGAAACACACGCTTGTAAGGTATCAGGGAGAAAGTTGGTAACATTTAAAGACTAAAACTTCAGTTTCTTAAAATAATCTGATATCTGACAGTTATTGAATCATAATATATGAAGAATTTCCCTAGTTTTGGTGTGCAGTGTTAGAAAATAGATAGCTGATTGCTCGACAAAGTACAAGGTGGGAGGAAATAAAAAAAGAATGAGTGACTCTTCTGAAAAGCAGAATTAATCTAGAGTATGTGTTAAAAACACATGCATTAATAAATTAACATTCATTTATTTTTTTTCCCTTGGTCAAACTTATTTTCCATACTCACATGTGAAATGACCAGCATTAACAGGTATGACAAACACACAGGTCCAGAGTTCCTAAATATTTTCATAATTTGAACATAATAACCTGTAGCAGATGATCAAAACGTGACATTTCCCAAAGTTGGATCATTTATTAAAATACCTCTTAGCAGAGCCCACCAAATCCTATTATTTGAAAATCAAATGGAACAAATGTTTTGAAGTAGGTGTGGTGTAGTTCACCTCTAAGATTTCTAATTCTTTTTCTACTTATCTTCCTTTTGATGGTTTCAGGCTTTTGGATTTTTATTAGACTAAATCACGCCACTCTACAGACTGTTGCTGGCTTGGTGGGTAAGAAATTTATCCCATTCCTTTTCTTCCTTCATTTGCTTATATTCAGGCCTCCAAAAAAATTGTACTTACAGTTAATAAAGGAACATATCAGAGAGAAAGGATGATTTATAGAACAAATCATCAAATACATTTTTTTGTTTTTGGCCTGAAGTTACACAAATAGGTGATAACATTTCATCTGGATTTCCAGCTGGAATAATTAAGGAAAAAGTAGAAAGGATTCTCTAATACCTTTTTTGACTCGGGTCTTTGTTTAGTTATTACCAACTCAGAGAGGTATTTCCTAACTGTATTTTCTAAAAGAGAGCACTCTTCCCCTAGTTATTCTTTATCCTCATAATCTGCTTTATTTCATTTCTAGCTCTTAACATCACCTGACATTATCATTTGTTTCTCATTTGCCTCTTCATCTGGAACTTAAGCTCCATGAGGGCAATATAATGAACCAAAAAGGGAAGGATATCTCTTTTTGGTTCATCACTGAATCATTAGGACCTAGAATAGCACCTGACACACAGTAGAGATTCAACATCTATTTGTTGAATTATTGGATGTCTACTATTCATTTAGATATGTAAAATCAGTGCACATCATTTTATATAGTTATGTACACTTTTACAAAGTGTTTGTCCTATAACTAGCTATTCGTATGTGCTTAAATACCTAGGTCTGCTATTTGGATAGGTGTGTACTTGGATGGTTGAATGAAGGAACAATTTAATACACCATTATCTTCTATGAACAGAATAGGATTAAAAAAATCAGGTTTTGTTATTAAGAATAACCCAACTGATTTCCTTTTCTTTCTTCATTTAATTAATAAATTGATAACGTTTACCTCTTAAATTGGATTATGAAAAATAAAATCTGCATAGGGCATTACAATATGCCTTTCTAATTAGCCTAATTAAGAGTTTGTTCATGACTCAACTGTTTATTTCCTATCACTTTCTCCTATTTTTGTCTCCTTGTTAAGTCAGGCATTCAGTTAGTCAGAGTCATGGTCAAGATTACTGGCTCTGGACCAACCAAACTCTGTCTGAGGCCAACCCAAAGTTTGCTATTCACCAGCTGGCTGACCATGGGCAAGCTGGCCCAAATCTCTGCACCACTATTTCCTTACTTGCAAAATATGGGTAATATTAATACCTACATCACAAACTTGCTCCTCCAGTGCTGTTACGAGCACCAAATGAGTTAAAACATGCAAAGCACTTGGAGCAGTGGCTGCCACGTGTTAAAGACTTGGTAATGTTAGCTATTATTTTATCAAACACTTTAATTCTTCTCTGGAACAAAGTAAGGCAAAATAATTTTTTTTAATGTGCTAAACATCTCCTATGATCCGGGCACTTTGTAAAGTGCTGAGATGAAGATTAATAAATACATAAAGATATTTTGCATCTGGTATAGGACACAGAGGGAAACATTAATGTAAACTGAGATGTCACAGAAAAGGGTGACCTTGGCACTGGAGAATGAAGAGAAGATTCGGGATAGGTAACAACAACATGCACACAGATTGGAAGGAGCATGAATCATGTATGAAAAGTCTGAATATGCTTGGAGAATACAGAGGAAGGGTGGTGGAAAGAGATCAGAGATGTGGCTAAAATGGTAGGCCTACACCAGATCTCCAAGCAATTGCTAAGTTTCAGTTCTTGCATATTCAGATATTCTTCCCTTCTTTCTGGATTGAGAAGAATCTTAGCATTTACTTCCTTTAGTCAAATCCAGTGACCAACCCCTTTAGAAAGGTAGCTCCTGTGACTGAGTCTGAATTTTTCCAGTGTATTTGAGAAGACTTTTCCTTAAAAATAGGCTCCAGTGTAGCTACTGTTCCTGACAAATGCAAGGGGTGCCATTTCAACAGGAAGTTAGAGCCCTGACACTTGGCTTCTTGAGTGCTGCTGTCGTTTCCCCCTCCTGTTTCTAATGCTACTCTCCAATCGACTGTCTCCAGAAACAAATCCAGGTGTTTCTTAAACTCTTTGAATCATCTTCTGTAGTAATTTATTCCATATGTTTACCGCTCTGTGTGTGAAATAATTTCATCAAGTTTCTTTTTTTTTTATTTATCGCTGCATTCAAATCAGCCAGCAGTAGAATCCGATCTATGAGTAACACTTTTAAAAACACCAACTCTTGTGCTGAGGGAAGCCAAGGGATGTTGCAGCACATGAGCAGAACAAGGAGAAAAGAACAACAAGCAATTGGGATTGATGACATTCGTTCAAGAGGAAAAAAAAGGATTTCAGGAACACCTAGCAGGGGTTGGAGGAGAAGCTTTGCTCAAGTTCTTATTATATTTTGCATTTCCCTAGGGTGTCAATTTTATAAAACAAAGTGACGGGATGATTTCTATCACTTGAGAAGCTGTCTTATAAAAATCTGATGCACTGGCAACAGCAAAAATTATTATGGTAGGAATCAAATTGGTGCTTCCTTGCTGGAAATGAACGAAGCACTAGTGCCTGTCAGTTTATTTCTGAGCTCTGCTTTTCAAACTTTAATTTGAGAGGTGGGAGGAGGTTTAATGGAAATCTGAATCGCTGTTAGAAGAGGACTATATTTTAAACTTTGATTTCATCGTTGTCTCTATGTTCAGAAGAAAATTATTCTTTATACTTAGAAGTGAAAGCACTGTCAGTTCTAAATCTATTAATGAGGGGGTGAAAGAGAGGGGAAAGAAAGGGAGTGCAGTATGTACAAATGAATAGCTTCTGTAATTAGTAAATAAGACTGTTATTTCCAAATCAATGCACTTGCCTATATTATACTACAGCGTGAAGGGTCTTAAACGATTTACCTTTTAAAATTATCAAAATTTTGCTCTTTAATCAGCTTCTGCTAATAACATCTTCTCACCATGGAGCTGAAGTTTACTAACAAACATTTCACTCTTACCCCTTTGTTCAGGAAACTCTTGCAAAAATAATTGTCTTTGTCGTTTTTATTTACCGCTCTTCTCTCCAGGGAAAGAAGATACGCCACGGAGATGATGGGAACCATTGGATTCATTGTGCTCCCGGAAAACTAAATGAATGCTTGGATGCTATTTACTATTTGAAAACTCATAAAACATATATGCTGACAGGTGTTGGTTGAAAATTATAATCATTATGACAACAATTAAAATGGATTTGTTGAGCATTATTTAGGAACCAGGCACTATGTTTAGTACTGCATATAAATTATCTTATTAGACTCTTTCAATAGCTGTGGGATGTCATTCTAATTATTGCCCCCAGTTTACAGATAGGAAAATTAAGTCACAGTTAAAATAGCTAATAAGTGGCAAAACTGGCATTGAAACCCAGGTCCATCTGCTTCTAGAGCTCACACTTGTGGTTATTTTAAGTTGTGCTCCAAGGAATATTCCAATATTATTATTTTAGAGATATTTTTTATTATACAAATAATTGAATCTGGCTCATAACTTTCTTAAAATGTTTCTTTGAGGCTGGAATTTTCTAAACTTGGTGTCCATCCAACTGTGTGGTGGCAGGAGGCAAAGAAAATACAGCAAGTTCTGGTAGAGGCAGGAACAGATTTTAGGATTCTGTTTAGATTTTGAGACAGGCTGGAGCCTGAACCGGAATCCAAAGCCTGTTGAAACAGAGTTGCCTCTTCACAACAGCATGGAGTAAGAATTTCCATGGAAACTTAACTCAAGCACAAAACTTGACCTGAAACTAAATAAATAAATAGAAACAATTTCTGCTTATTGTTTGAACAAAATTGATGTTTAGATTATAGACTCAATTATGTCAATTTTCTCCGTCCTGTGAGCAGTAGGCTAAATCTCTGACCCTACAGCGTGAATGAGCATTTACTCTCTCTTATGAACCCACCAATGGGCCCTCACTGTTTTTGTTTTTTACTTATAGGTTACGGGAAGGAAAAAGGTGAGCGAGTTGTTTCCCTCTTTTTTTTTTCTTTCCTCCTTCACTTGTGGTACCTTGTTCTGACCTGTGTGTTAGTTTCGAGGCTGCTGGTGCACTTGTGCCCATAGCCTGACCTAAGTGAAGCTGGAGCGCTTAGTCTTCCTTATGGGATAAGATAGACAAACAAAATCTCAGTCCCTCATACATGGCTTCCATTTATTTTCTCTCTAGGTTTTCCCTGTTTTTATTTTCATATCAAAGCACAGGGTGGCTCTCAAGAGTTACTTTAAATTCACCTGGATCATGATCTAACCACAACAGTGTCTACCAGTTTGTGAATCACTCTCTTGCATGTTACTGTTCTTCTTGTGCATGATTCTACTATTGCATTTATCAATCTACATTGTGGTCTTTTGTTTCCAAGTCAGCCATATCCAACCAACCTTGATAATTTTCCGACATGACTCTACCAATGTTGTACCTCAAATATGTTAGAGAAAGTAGTTGTTCATTTAATGTTTGTTGTACCAGGGGGAACAATGAATCAAAACGTTCTCTTTTTAAACATCCTAACATTTTCTTTTTTATTATTATTATACTTTAAGTTTTGGGGTTCACGTGCAGATCTTGCAGGATTGTTACATAGGTATACACATGCAATGGTGGTTTGCTGCATCCACCACCCCTCGTTATCTACATTAGGTATTTCTCCTAATGTTATCCTTCCCCAATCTTCCCGCCCCCTGCTATCCCTCCCCTAGATTTCCCACACCCCAAAAGGCCCTGGTGGATGATGTTCCCTTCCCTGTGTCCATATGTTCTCATTGTTCAACACTCACTTTTGAGTGAGAACATAGTGTTCGGCTTTCTGTTCTTGTGTCAGTTTGCTGAGAATGATGGCTTCTAGCTTCATCATGTCTCTGACAAGGACATGAACTCATCCTTTTTAATGGCTACAGAGTATTCCATGGTGTACATGTGCCACATTTTCTTTATCCAGTCTACCATTGATGGGCATTTGGGTTGGCTCCAAGTCTTTGCTATTGCAAACAGTGCCTCAATGAACATATGTGTGCATGTGTCTTTATAATAAAACAATTTATAATCCTTTGGGTATATACCCAGTAATGAGATTGCTGGGTTAAATGGTATTTCTATTTCTAGATCCTTGAGGAATCACCACACTGTCTTCCACTATGGCTGAAGAAATTTACACTCCCACCAATAGTGTGCAAGTGTTCCTATTTCTCCACATCCTCTCCAGCATCTGTTGTCTCCAGATTTTTTAATGATTGCCATTCTAACTCATGTGAGATGGTATCTCAATGTGGTTTTGATTTGCATTTCTCTAATGACCAGTGATGATGAGCATTTTTTAATATGTTTGTTGGCTGCATAAATATCTTCTTTTGAAAAATGTCTTTTCATATCCTTCACCCACTTTTTGATGGAGTTGTTTTTTTCTTGGAAATTTGTTTAAGTTCTTTGTAGATTCTGAATAGTAGCCCTTTGTCAGACGGGTAGATTGCAAAATTTTTTTCCCATTCTGTTGGTTGCCAGTTCACTCTAATGACTGCTTTTTTTTTTTTTTCTTTGCTGTGCAGAGCCTCTTAAATTTAATTCAATCCCATTTGTCTAATTTGGCTTTTGTTGCTCTTGCTTTTGGTGTTCTAGTAATGAAGTCCTTGCTTATGTCTAGGTCCTGAATGGTATTGGCTAGGTTTTCTTCCAGGATTTTTATAGTGTTAGGTCTTATGTTTAAATCTTTAATCCATCTGGAGTTAATTATTGTATAAGATGTAAGGAAGGGGTCCAGTTTCAGTTTTCTGCACATGGCTAGCCAGTTTTCCCAACACCATTTATTAAACAGAGAATCCCCATTGCTTGTTTTTGTCTGATTTGTCAAAGATCAGAGGGTTGTAGATGTGTGGCATACTTCTCAGGGCCATTGGTCTATATCTCTGTTTTGGTACCATGCGGTTTTTATTACTGTAGCCTTATAATGTAGTTTGAAGTCAGTTGGCATGATGCCCCCAGCTTTGTTTTTTTTTTTTTTTTTTTTTTTTTTTTTTGTCGTTTTGGTTGTTGTTGTTGTTGTTTTTGCTTAGGATTATCTTGGCTATGCAGGCTCCTTTTGGGTTCCATATAAAGTTTAAGGTGATTTTTCCCAGTTCTATGAAGAAGGGCAATGGTAACTTGATGGGGATAGCATTGAATCTGTAAATTACTTTGGGCAGTATGGCCATTTTCACAATATTGATTTTTCCTAACCATGAGCACAAAATGTTTTTCCATCTATTTGTGTCCTCTCTTATTTCCTTGAGCAGTGGTTTGTAGTTCTCCTTGAAGAGGTCCTTCACATCCTTTGTTTGCTGTATTCCTAGGTATTTTATTCTCTTTGTAGCAATTGTAAATGGGAGTTTACTCATGATTTGGCTCTCTGTTTGTCTGTTATTGATGTATAGGGATACTTGTGAGTTTTGCACATTGATTTTCTATCCTGAGACTTTGCTAAAGTTGCATATCAGTTTAAGGAGATTTTGGGCTGAGAGTATGTGGTCTTCTAAATATACAATCATGTCATCTGCAAGTAGAGACAATTTGACTTCCTCTTTTCCTAACTGAATATTCTTTTTTTTTTTTTTCCTGCCTAATTGCTCTGGCCAGAACTTCCAATACTATGTTGAATAGGAGTGGTGAGAGAAGGCATCCTTGTCTAGTGCCAGATTTCAAACTGAATACTTCAAGTTTTTGCCCATTCAGTATGACATTGGCTGTGGGTTTGTCGTAAATAGTTTTTATTATTTTGAGATACATTCCATCAATATCTAGTTTATTGAGAGTTTTTAGCATAAAGGGCTGTTGAATTTTATGGAATGTCTTCTCTGCATCTATTGAGATGGTCATGTGTTTTTTGTCTTTGGTTCTGTTTATGTGATGGATTATGTTTATAGATTGGCATATGTTCAACCAATCTTGCATCCCCGGGATGAAGCTGACTTGATCTTGATACCAAAATCTGGCAGAGAAACAACTAAAAAGAAAAGTTTCAGGCCAATATCCATGATGAACATAGATGCAGAAATCTTTAATAAAATACTGGCAAACTGAATCCAACAGCACATCAAAAAGCTTATCCATCAAGATCAAGCAGCTACCTCCTAACATTTTTTTAAGCATAGCTTGTCAAAAAATAGTATAATGCATCTCATCATACTCTCAAATAAAAAAATCTATAATTAAGTTGTTGTAATTATGCACACATATACACTTACATTACTGATTAGAGATGAAAAATACAATCTATGATTTTGAATGTATTTGCACAGTTTTATTTTTTTCAGTGAATATTTATTGATCATCTGCTTGTATCAACTTCTAAATATTGGGACTGGCAAACAAAGTTAAAGATCCTCACCCCTAGGGAGCTTATATTTTGGCAAGGGAGATAAAAGTAAAAGTAAAAATAACTAAATTATATTGTATACAATGTGGTAAATGCTACAGAAATAAAGTAAAAAAAAAAAATAGTAATAATTGGGAAACCCAGAAGACAGAATGATATTTGTAGGAAGGAGGAAGTTTGTAGGTTGAGTATTAAATAGGAGGGTCAAAGTAAGCCTGAATAAGTAAAGATTTGAAGGTGGATATGTCAAACAAGTGCATAGCTAGAAAATCAACATTCTAAGCAATGAGCATTCCAAGCAAAGAGAATGATATAGATGGAAAAAGGCCTGGTATGCTCCTGAAACAATAAGGGCTCAATACTGATAGATCCAGGTGAGTAAAGATATAGTAGTTAGATGGTAGGGCAGAGAGGTGAGAAGAATAAAATCATTTAGAGCCTAGTGGACAATTCAAAGTATTTGTTGATTTTCAACTTTGGTTAAATTAAGAGCCACTGGAAGGTTTGAATGATAAGAAATAATTTACTTTTTAAAAATATAAATCTACAGTGGGGAAAGAAAACTCTCTTTGATAAATGGTGCTGGGGTAATTGAACAGCCACATGCAGAAGAATGAAACTGGAC
Source organism: Sapajus apella (assembly GCF_009761245.1). Taxonomy (NCBI): domain Eukaryota; kingdom Metazoa; phylum Chordata; class Mammalia; order Primates; family Cebidae; genus Sapajus; species Sapajus apella. The sequence goes on from NW_022436990.1 coordinate 13,862,438, forward strand.
CTCTGTCTCTCACTATATACAAAAATTAAGTCAAGATGGATTAAAGACTTAAATAGAAGACCTGAAATGTTAAAAAAAAAAATTAGAAGCAAACATAGGAAAAGTTCTTTTAGACTTGGTGTGGCAAATAATTTATGACTGAGTTCTAAGAAAAAACACACCAAAACCAAAAATAGATAAATGGAACTTAAAGATATTCTGTTCAGCAAAAGAAAAAAATCAATAGAGTAAACATACAGTCTACAGAACAGAAGAAAATATTTGCAAACAATGCATCCAACAAAGGGCTAATATCCAGAATGTAAAAAGAACCAAACAATTCAACAAATAAAAAATAAATAAAATGTGATTGTATTTATGATCACTCATTAAAAAGTGATTATAAAAATAACCTCATTAAAAGTGGTTAAAAGGACATGAACTGACATTTTTCAAAAGAAGACCTACAAGCAGCCTACAGACATATGGAAAAATGTTCAACATTACCAATCATCAGAGAAATGCAAATTAAAAGACGATAAATTACTATCTCACATCAGTCAGAATGGGTGTATTAAAAAGTCTAAAAACAGCAGATAAGCTGGGCACAGTGGCTCACTCCTGTAATCCCAGTACTTTGGGAGGCTTAGATGGGTGGATCATGAGATCAAGAGATCCAGGCCATCCTGGCCAACATGGTGAAACCCCATCTCTATTAAAAATACAAAAATTAACTGGGTGTGGTATTTCCAGGTACTCAGGATGCTAAGGCAGGAGAATCTTTTGAATCCGAGAGGCAAAGTTTGCAGTGAGCCAAGATCGTGCCACTGTAATCCAGCCTGGCAACAGAGCAAGACTCCATCTCAAAAAAAAAAAAAAAAAAAAAAAGAAAGAAAGAAAAAGAAAACAGTAGATATTGGTGAGGATGCAGAGAAAAGGGAACACATACACTTTTGGTGGGACTGCAAATTAGTAGAACCTGTATAAAAAACGGAATGGAGATTTTTCAAAGACCTTAAACTAGAGCTACTATTTTACCCAGGAATCTTGCTACTAGGTATATACCCAAAGGAAAAGAAATCAATGTAAGGAAAAGACAACTGCACTCATGTTTATCACAGCACTATCCACATGAACAAAGTCATGGAATCAACTTAAGTGTCCAGTAACAGATGACTGGATTTTAAAAAGTCACACACACACACACACACACACACACACGCACACACGCACACACACGCACACACGCACACACACACACACACATCATGGAATACTACTCAGCCATAAAAAGAATGAAATTATGTATTTTAAGATAACATGGATGGAAATTGAGGCCATTATCCTTAGAGAAATGACTCAGAAACAGAAAATCAAAAACTCCATATTCTTATTCATAAATGGGAGCTAAACAATAGGTACAAATGGACATACTGAGTGGAATAATAGACATTAGAAACTCCAAATTGTGGGAGGGTGGGAAGGGGGTGAGGGATGAAATGCCACCTATTAGGTGCAATGTATACTCTTTGGATGATAGGTATACTAAAAGCCCAGATTTTACCACTATACAATTTACTCGTGTAACAACACATCTGCACTTACACTCTTTAAATATATGAAAGTTAAAAATTAAAAAAATAAAATAAATTATCAACACCAAGAAAGACTATAGAAGGCCAACCATGAAAGCTTATGTCTGAAGTTAAAAAGAAGTGGTCATCACAGATATACAGAAATAAATTGTAGTATGTGTGATACTCTAAAACTTCATGTATGGAAGAACCTGAAGGATTATCTACTACAGCTCCATGATTATATGGTTTTAAATAATTAAAAATTTTTAAAAGATTATGTGTTGAGAACAGACATACACAGACATAGGATAAATGCAAAGACAACAATTAGGAAGGAAAAGACGGTGACTTAGGAGTGAGGGTGCTGCTAGCTGAGGTGATGAAAATGATGAGATCCTGGGTATAGCTGGGAAGTTTCGTTCTCAGATCAGTGGGCTTTATACAATATAAACATCTTCATCCTATCATATTACCAAGGATTATGAGCTTTGATTTAAAGCTCATGGTTAAGTGGCAATATAATTAACATGGAGGATGCTTCTTTAATAACTAGAATTGTATAGAAACATAAAACCACATACTCAGACAAAGCAGCCTTAGGGTCCGATGAAAAAAAAATACACACACGCACAATATATACATAAATATACATATTTATTTATATGTATATTTATATGTACATTTATGTGTAGATGCATATATATACATGCATATGCATATAATCACACACACACACACACACACACACACACACACACACACACACATATCCAGAAATACAAATCATTGAGACAATACTCTACACATACAAATTGCTTTATTATTCTTTGGGTTTTGTGAATGCCTCTTTTTTAGGTGGAAGTGAAATAAAAGCACTGGTTTCATAAGAACTGACAAGGTGATTTTTCATGGCTGTCTATACTGCCTCACCTGAGAAGAAGCACAAAGCTTATCCCAGAGGCTATAAGAGCAAGATAAGGTGGTTTTGATAGGAAATTGATAAAGAAAGCTCGAAAGACAGCCAGCCAGGTAGAAGCAGAAAATGAGACATTTTCAGGCACAGGGCTACATCGGGAAGGTTTAAGCCTGGCTGAGACCTGGGGTGGGAGGTATGACTGAAGATCAACTTTACCTACCTGCCAACTTAGTATGGGGTCATCAATAGAGACACATTAGCTGCAACAGGCTATGCAATTATGATTTGCTTCAAAAAATTCCTTGGCTAGAGAAACCTGTGTTAACCTCCATGAGTGGAAGCTGTACTCTTAAACCAGGCAGAAATTGAGTGTTTGACAAATTTGTGGTAGTTTGACTATTAAAATCCCTAGTCGTGGATAATAATGCAAAGCTCCTTGGAGGGCAAAATGAAAAGCTATCAGAATAATATTTGCTTTCCTCTGCTTAGATATAATGCCCAGAGCACCCGCTTGTTTGTGTTTTCTTCCTGGGGTGCATTCTGAATCCCATAAATTTCAGTTCCAGCAAGAGCACAGTGAGCAGTGCCGAGGTAGAGAAAAAAGCCCAAATTTCTCTTGTCTGATTTAAAAACTGTACCCCACAGTGAGCTTCTCTGTTTGTTAAAACTCTAATTGGTGTTTTCTCAACTTGCTGCTTGGCTGGTTTCTTTTTATTGATTTCATTTGGGGTTTGTAAGGCTGCATTTGGAGCCCTTTCCAGAGTTTGTTTGGAAGCTATTTTTTTTTAAATTTTAATGAAAATGCATTTTTAAAAATGTATATTACACCACCCTGCCGATTTTGCTCAAATAAACCTGCTACTGTTTACAGTGATTTCCAACCATTTTAGTGCCCTTAGTCTCACTCGCTAAAGGGACCCCTGTGCTATTCCTGGCAAAGTAACAAGATTAAGTAGAAAAATGAACGTTCTTCACTGCTTTTGAAAACTCTTATACAACAAAGGAAAAAGATTCATTCAGGAGACTGCCTTGGAGAATAATAAATCAGGATCCAGAAAGGATCCCCCCTACAACCCACAACCAACTTCACTTCTAAACTATTTCCCAAACATAATTCTTTCATTATTCTGAAGAATTCACATCCAAAACAATGAGCCAAGAAAGAAATGTAAGTTAGTTATCAATACTAGGTTTACACTTAAAATGTTATATACCTATGGTTCAATAAATTTGGCAACTGGAAATGTTCAAAATAACATGTCCGTATGTCTTTTATTGAGCCTATTCCCACATTAGAGGCCATCCAGATTACTTGTAATTTTTTGCTATTGCAAAATGAAATACTGTGTTAAGCATTGCTGTCCATAGGTCCCTACATACATATGATTTTGTTTTTAAGAAAAGATCTCTCACTTTTTTATGGCAAGTAATTAGTGAGATTGCTATGTTAGGGTATATTCATATTTTAAGTCATAATGAAAAATTATTGTTTTAAAGAGGGTTTCAGTGGTTTGTTATCTCCCCAACATGAAGGTTTTTCTCTCTAAGCATCTTGCCAATTTGATGGACAGCTTCATTCCCCTGCATACCAGAGAAGTTGAGCCAAGGATTTGGCTTCAATTTGCGTATCATGTAGTGCATGCTTGGTGCTAATTCAGTACTATATTTATGTAAGTGGAAATCTTACTCAAGACTCAATTTTATTTGTTGAGAATTTTATCATTTAGGACTTAGAATCAAAGCCATTGTAGTAATCCCCTAGTAGTGGATTGATGCTCCCAGGCTTTATCCATGTTTATATACAAGTAGCTCTAGTTCATTCACTTTAAATGCTGCATTTCCTTGAAGGAATGCATTGAGATGTGCTTATTATTTTATTGATGGGTGCTTGTACTGCTTTCATCTATTTGCTGTTACCATAATGCTAAAATAAAAATTATTGTACCAAAACCAAACAAAACAAAACAAAAAAATAACCACAAAAGCAATTAGGAAGAAGTCAAGTATCTTATTATTAAGAAACATTTTCTTTTGTTTACACACGCACACATGCACACACCTTTCTCTCTCTTTGGAATGTTCTAACCCAGTAGTCCCCAAACTTTTTGACATCAGGGATTGGTTTCATGGAAGACAATATTTCCACAGCCAGTGTGGGGCAGGGGCAGGGATGGTTTCTGGATGAAACTGTTCCACCTCAGACCATTACGCATTAGTTAGATTCTCATAAGGAGAGCGCAACCTAGATCCCTCACATGTGCAGTTCACGATGGGGTTGGTGTTCCTATGAGAATCTAATGCTGCCTCTGATCTGAAAGGAGGCGGAGCTCAGATGGAAATGCTATGGTAGCTCACCTCCTGCTGTGGGCCCAGTTCCTAACAGACCACAGAGCGATACTGGTCTGTTTCCTGGGTGTTGGGGACCCCTGCTCTAACCTTTACTAAAAAATCTTAACAGAATTTTATGATGACGACAGACATAAAGCAATGCGACTATTAAGAAGAAAAAAGTCTTATATTATTAGCTTAGTTTGAATTTGAGACTTGACGAACATCTGTGACAAGTTCCACATGTGGTTCTTCTCAATGTGTTTCCACAGAGTCGAAGCATAATCCACTAAACCTAGTTATTTCAGCTAATATTTCCAACACCTCTGCAACATGAGAGCAAGTCTGGTGACAGTCATTCCTAGTGCTAATCTCAGGACTGTCAAGAATTTTCTAGAAAAAATTTTGAGTTTTATTTATTGAGTTTTATTTATTCAAACAAACGAAATGGAAACATTAAGATGAGTAGAGATTAATTAACTTAATTTTTTTTGTGACCTCCTGATAAAAGATTATATATAAATGAAGAACATTATTATGTTGCTAAGAGCACTGAAAATATTAGCCTTAGCAAACTAATGCGGGAACAAAAAACCAAATAAATACCACATGTTCTTACTTGTAAGTGGGAGCTACATAATGAGAACACATGGAAAGAAAGAAGGGAACAACAGATACTGGGGCCTACTTGAGGGAGGAGGGTGGGCAGAAGGAGAGGTTCAGGAAGAAGAAAACATGTCAAGTGCTATGCTTAGTACCTAGCTGATGAAATAATCTGTATACCACACCTCAGAGTGACAAGTTTGCCAATATAATAAGCCTACACATGTACCCCAGAACCTAAAATAAAAGTTGAATTTTTTTTAAGAAAATTCTATATGTATTTTCTTGGAAGACAATATTTTATTTTAATTTAGTCAAGCTTATTTATCATTTTCTTTTTTATGTATACTTTAAGTTCTGGGGTACATGTGCAGAACATGCAGGTTTGTTGTATAGATATACATGTGCCGTGTTGGTTTGCTACATCCATCATCCAGTCAGCTACATTAGGAATTTCTCCTAATGCTATCCCTCCCCTATTCCCCCACCCCCTGCTATCCCTTCCTCCACATGTATTTTCAATATACAGCTTCTAAAATAGTAAATTATATCTAAAATATCTCATTTAAGTAATTGATGATTTTGAAACCTATTAAAATAAGTCAAAAATAGTTACTGATATTGCCTTAGTTTGAAATAAATTGATGCAAAAAAATTAAAGCATACATTAAAAATAATTAACAAACAAAGGAAAAATCAATCAGAAATATCTTGTTGGCTTCCAAAAGATAACCCTTAACAGTGAAACTTTAATAGAAAACTTTAGTATTGTGTGTGGAAATTTTTTTTCTTTCATTTATTTATTTAAACACCTGTAAAGAACAACCATGTGCCAGGCCCCCAGAAACCTGCAAGAGTTTAGTTGTGGAAAACAAATGCACAGAAATAATTATGATAAAACAGTTTTTATTATATTTGTGGAATAAAAGTAGTGTAGACGTGATACTGTGTTGTCAGAAAGGAAAATTTCTTAGGCAGTATAACACTTAAACTGGTTACTGATGAATGAGAAGAGACATCTTGGTAGGAAACCAGAGAGATATCTGCTCCAGAAGATAGAATGTATAAAATCATATTTTTGGAGAGTCACATTATCTAGGTCAGTCTGGAGCAATGGCTCTCCACTGGAGATATTTGGTAATATTGAATGACATTTTGGTTTTTCACCACTGGGGGAAATGACATGTATTAGTCCATTTTTATGCTGCTGATGAAGACATACCTGAGTCTGAGCAATTTATAAAAGAAAGAGGTTTCATCAGATTTACAGTTCCACGTGGCTGGGGACAGCTCACAATCATGGCACAAGGCAAGGAGGAATAAATCATATCTTAGGTGGATGGCGGAAGGCAAAAACATGAGAAAGCTTGTGCAGGGGAATGCCTCTTTTTAAACCATCAGATCTCATGAGACTTATTCACTGTCACGAGAAAAGCACGGGAAAAGCTTGACACCATGATTCAATGACCTCCCACCAGGTCCCTCCCACAACGCGTGGGAATTCAAGATGACATTTGGGTGGAGTCACAGTCAAACTGTATCAGGCCACTAGTCATATGTACTGAATAGAGGCCATGGCTGTTGCTAAACATCCTACAGTACACAAAACAGTCATATAAGGAAAAGAATTTTTCAGCACAAAATTTAAATAGGCAGTAGGTAGGTAACCCTGGTCTGGAGTGTAGGATGCAGTTGTGCAAGGTATAGAGGCAGGTTGCATCTGAGATGCCTGAGGAGCTTTCAGGTGGGGAGGTCCTGAGGGAATATTATTGTGTGTTTAGGATGATACAGAGTGAACCTATAAACATATAGGTTGTGTTTGTTTGGGTATTGTGGTATTTTTGATTTTTAATTTTTGTAGGTACATAGTAATTTTATATATTTGGGTTACGTGAAATATTTTGATGCAGGAATGCAATGCATAATAATAATCACATTAGGGTAAATGAGGTATTAATACCACAAGCATTTATTCTTTGTGTTACAACAATTACATTCCTTCAGTTATTTTAAAATGTAAAATCAAATTATTTTTGACCATAGTCACCCTGTTGTGCTAGCACATACTGGGTCTTCGTCACTCTATTTTTTTGGTACCCATTAATCCTCCCCCTTCCCTCTCCACCCCAGCCACCACCACCACTCCCCTATTCAGCCCCTGGTAGCCATCCTTCTACTCTCTATCTTCACGAGTTTTCCTAGCACCATTTTTTAAAGAAGATGTCATTCCTCTAATGTATGTTCTTAACACATTTGTCAAAAATCAGTTCCCCATAAGTACATGAATTTATTTTTGTGTTTTCTATTCTGTTTTATTGGTTTATGTGTCTGTTTTTATGCCAATACCAGGCTGTTGGAGCTACTATAACCTTGTAATTTATTCTGAAGTCAGGTAGCATGATGTTTCCCACTGTGTTTTTTTTGTTTTGGTTTGGTTATTCAGACTCTTTTTTTTTCCATATAAATTTTAGGATTTTTTTCAATTTCTGTGTAAAATGATGTTGGTGTTTGGATAGAGATTGCATTGCATCAGTAGACTGACGTGGATAGTACAGTCATTTTATCAATGTCAGTTCTTTTGATCAGTGATCACGAGATGTCTTTCCATTTGTGTGTATCCTCTTCAATTTCTTTCGCCTGTCTACTCCAATCCATTCTCCATAAACACTCGTTATTGTTGTTCAAAAAACATCAAAGATAAATTTTTCATCTTCAAATTTGAAAATGTCTATAGGATGTGATCTAAATTCTGTAGTTTTGCATCTGGGGTATGCAAAATCTGCCTCCATGTGTTTTTCTGTTCTCATTTCCTCCCGCTCGGGCTACTCACCGTTCTTTTCTCCCACTGTCCAGCTCAGATGCTCCAGTTACCAAACACTTTCTTAACTTCTAGTGTATCCATAGAGCCTAATGTCTGGTAAGCACTCATGTATGTTGACTGTATGAATGAGTTAATGATTGGGCGCCAACCACTAGAATCAGTAATGGAAAAACTCATCTGTTCTTTTGAAACTGTTACATATATAAAATATTTAATAGCTTTATACTTTTATTATATTGCTTTCCTACTTTAAGAAGCAACTGTAATTTCAGTAGTGTGTGTGTATGTGTGTGTGTGTGTGTGTGTCTGTGTGTGTGTGTGTGTGTGTGTGTGTGTGTTAAACTCTCTGGTGTAGCCGGACTGTCTGTTCTTGCGTCTCTGACTGTGAACTAGGAAAGTGGTGTCACTTATCAATCAATAATGAAGAAAAGTACAGTGTCTCAATGTGCTGACTCCATACCTGGGAGGGAAACCAGACTGAGAACAGCTGTTAGAGAATTTCAAATGTTTATTTAATTCAGGAAAGTCTTTGAAATAAGGGAATAAATGAATAGAATGAGAGAAGTAGAATGAAAATTAAGAAACGAAGTAGCCAGGTTTTAAATCATAGCATCTGACCAGATAATAATGATAATGATTATTTTTATTTTTAATATAAAGCATAGATTTAGAATTATTGCTTAAGAACTGTTGTTGTTCATAAAACTTCCAAATCAGTAAGAATTTGGGGAAGGTGAGTGGACACCTAAATATTCATAGTGTCCCATACCTGTCTGAACAAATTAGATAACTTCCCATGGGGCATATTCTGTCAATCAGCTCAGGTCTACTTCTTGATTTCAGCATAAGTAATACATGGAAATCTTTATGTCTCATTACTTTGTTTATTATTTACAATAAGAATCCAAAATAGATTTACTGTGCCTGATAGGAATTGGAAGCTCTATTACTATTTTTGTCCTGCCCAAAATCAGCCTTATGCTAAATTGGTGTAGAGTGTCAAACCAAACCCCAGATCCTAGTGTGTTCTCTGGGTTCCGAGTGACTCTAGACTTAGTTGTATAGCCCAGTAGTCTCAGCCCTACTTCTAGGGGGACTTGTAGCAGAGACATGGAAGAGCTCTCACTATCCTAAAGTATCAAACTGATATAATACTTAATGTTTTGATATATGTGGCCTCTCCTTGGAAAATTCGTATGAAATCATAGCCCTCTAAAAATGTATAATACAGTTTCAATTTTTATTTTTTGTGATAACCAGATAAACCTGTGCCTTACTTCAGAGCACTACAAAAAATTGTTGAGAACAAAGAAATGAGCGCTATTCTTTTTAAATATTTATTTATTTACCATTTTTGTGCACTAGTCAATGTACATTAATGTTGAACAAAGCAACTCTGCAGTAATCAAGATCTTTCCAACATAATGGCATGCCTCCTTTGCTTATCTCTCAAAATGTCCCTACAAATTCTCACTTGTCGGGATTTAGCCCAACACTCCCTTCAGAAAAGTCTTGTAATACAGCCATAGTTTCCAAAGGTGAGCTGCTGGCCCCTAGAGGCAGGGCATGGAGTGTTTTCAACTGGCAATGAGTCTAGATATTTTTCTGTTCCTGTTAGCACCCTGAATAAAAAATATTTCCCATCCACTTATAGATAAATGTATTGATTTATTTCTGTATGCCACATAGTAATCCTCACAACAATCTTTGAGATAGGAAGCATTCTATACCCAGTGGAAAAGGTGCCAACACTAAGGCACAGAGAGGTTAAATAACTTGCTAATACAAGTAGAAATTAGTGGTATTAATGTGCCATGATTTGAACATCAGATGTCTGAATTCAAATTCCCCTCTCTATACATTAATAGAAAGAATTGGATTAGCGAGAATGAAATTTGTGTTTGTTTCTGAATTATGTGAAGTTTTTCATTGGCATCCGTTGGTACCAAAAAATATTTTACCATACTCTGATAGAATGAAAATACTTGCATAAAGCCCATACCTTCTTCTGAGAAGTGCCAGTATAAAGATATCCTGAAGATGTCTGTAATAGTTGCAGGTACTCTCTGAGTGACCCCACCTCTTACTATTAGCAGTCACTAAACTACATTACAAAATACAACTCATAAGACAAGCCTTGACCTTTCACAATCCTCTGAGGGAAACTGAAGAACTAAGCCCTAATGACTCTGGGGAAGCATAGAAATGGTTAGATTATGATGCTAAATCAAGATGTGGACTGGACCAAACATGAGGTTTCCCTCGAACAGCCCCTGTTGTCTGTCCTTACTATTAAATTTAGAGAAAGTAGCAGCAGCAACGCTTAAGTCAGCCTGCATGGATTCCTATTGCTCATGCTTCTATTTTCTTCTGCTGCCCTTCTCTTCTTCTATGGCTCTTAATCTTTACAACATAATTCCAGGGGAACTTTCACTTTGATTTGCATTTCCGTCTTATTCTAAATATAAAGCATTCTGATCTCCTTGGAGAAAAGGTTCTATAGGACTGTAATATAGGGATAGACTAAAATTAGAAATATCATCACATTAACATCTTTTTCCCAATAGTTTGGTACTTTTGACAATGTACTATTTTAGTGTATCATGGGGTTTCACAGTGATTGTAAATTAAAGCTTTCCTTATGAAGACTGAAAATGTGCCTGACTTGGTAAATTTTCAACTTTCTTACAACTCCATTTAAGGGAATCAATGTTCACTGTCTTTTTTTTTTTTTAACTTAATATGTTAATGACTTAAAGTAATACTAGTAAAGATTTAAGTGTAAGCAAGCAAATGAGTCCAATGTGCCAGGTGAATCATGACAGGCTTTTGGACCACTAATTCCAACTTATGTTTTTAGATAAGAATTTTGTTTTCACCTAAGGATCTGCAGCAACACAGACAACAGTTTCATGCCTTTTTCTCACCTCTCAAGACCATGCAATTTAAGTGCCAATTGAAGAACTGAAGCTCAATAGTTTCTGTTATTTCTCTTCAGTTTTAAAAGTGGGCATCAGATGGATCAAGAAGGAATGTTTTATCAGCATGTGTATAGTTGTTTTCCTATCTACTTCATGTAATCCGTTTTTCTTAAAATTAGCAATACATTCTTTGACTTTCAAACTTCCAAATTAGCATTTGGAAACATAAAATTGTTTATTGGCCCGCTTTGCAGGATAAATGTATGTCTGTTCAACCCCATTAGTTTTAAACCCATGATTTAGGATTCTTTTAAATGTGCTAAAATTAACAAGACTTAACTCTGTGGGTACAGAAAATGACAATACGAAATAATAAGTCATGCTGAGAATTGGACATTTGACAAGATTGCAATTTTTAATCTGGCCTTCCAGTTTGGGTGTTCCTTCCTTTGTGGCAACAGATCAGAAAATATTTGCTTATCAATAAATGTAGGCAGTTGCTACACCATGGCAGACCTGGGTAAGCCTGAAATTTAGAAGGTAATGCCAAACCAGAAGAATAGCTGGAGAGAATATGGTTTGATTTTCTAAACCACTGAGTGATTTGGTAATTGTAGTTTATACTAGCAACTGAATTCAAGATGTCACAGTTTAGTACATGGCTAAGGTCAGTTATTACTTCATTATAATTATCCTAGGGCATCATTATACTATATTTGACTGAATTTCTTTCATCTAACAGCTAAAGAATTGTAAATGTTTTTCAATATGCACTATCTGCATATTTATGGTAAGGTAACTAAAAGAAAATGCTAATTTGATTCTTATTATGTGGAATTTAAAGTAATTCATATTAAACTGAGCTTAGGCTACCTGCATATGAATTTGTGGAACAAATTCATAACATAATTAATAATTTTAGGAAAGTGATTATCTAATTGGGAGAAATTATTACTTTTAACACCTTTACAATTATTTACATTCAGCCAATTAATATAGTAATTATAATTCATTCTTATCTATTACTTCATGTTAGTAATAGATGTTAGTAGTTGTTAATTTTATATAATTAATTATCTACATCAGCTTAGATAAAATTATAGCTGATTGCCAATAGTCTGTAATATGAAAAGGAACAGGTTTTTTTCAGTGCAAGGAGAGTTCACAAATGTAAGCTTAATCAGTAGTGTAAAGAAATGTTTTATCAGTCACTTCAGCATCATTTCTAGTAACTGGCAAAACTAACTAGTAGTAGGAGCATTACAGCAAAGTGTTTACGAGTACAAAACTCTGGAGCCACAAGACCTGTGAGCCACAAGTCTCACACTGCCAGCTTTGTATTGACCTTAGCTGTGGTGTTTGGGCCATCAACCATTCCTATTGGGAATGCAAAATATCTGGAAATGTCCTTTTGATTTTTATTTATTTATTTATTATTTATTTATTTTTTTTTTTTTGAGACAGAGTTTCACTCTTGTTACCCAGGCTGGAGTGCAATGGCGCGATCTCGGCTCACCGCAACCTCCGCCTCCTGGGTTCGGGCAATTCTCCTGCCTCAGCCTCCTGAGTAGCTGGGATTACAGGCACGCGCCACCATGCCCAGCTGATTTTTTGTATTTTTAGTAGAGACGGGGTTTCACCATGTTGACCAGGATGGTCTCGATCTCTTGACCTCGTGATCCACCCGCCTCGGCCTCCCAAAGTGCTGGGATTACAGGCGTGAGCCACCGCGCCCGGCTAATGTCCTTTTTAAAGAAACATTTTATTACTTAGAGGAAACCATTTTATTAAAACTTAGCAGTAATTTTATTTTTTACTTTTAAACTTCCAAATTAGTATAAAATTGTCTATTGGTTTATTTTACATGACAAAAATGTTGTCTTTTCAATCAGTCCTAATGGACTAGAAGCCTACCACTTGCTGGCTTTGTGCATCTAAAGAATTACCTTACAACACCCAGAACTGTGTTTTCTTATCTGTCAAATGGGGAATATAGTAGGTGTAGTACATGTTATATATTGTAAATTGTATTTTATGTGTTTTTTTACATTTCCTCATTCTTTTTAATAGAGACTGTGATGAGACATTTTTCATAAGCCAATAGAAAAATTAAGATATTAAGGACTGGAATATGAACAATCTGATGTTAGGTGATCACCTCCTATATGACCAAAATTTGTAACTAGGCCAAATGCAAATATAAGTATAAATAATACAAGCATGCTTCAAATATTAAAAATATTTTTATTTTGTTATTTAAATTTTGAATTCTAAATAGCATCCTGATTTGATGTTTATTAATAATACTTTAGTAAAGTGTTTAAAATATCATTCTAATAACATGTTTAATGAAAGATACTTAAGCATATTCCAGACCATCTAAAAATCTAAAGAATATTTAAGATATGAGTGTATTGTGTTTATTTACCAGATTCACAGTCTTTGAAATTGGCTATATCACACATTATATGTAATAAATGTCGGCTAAGCCAAATATAGCATTTACTTAATCAGAGTAGCTTATGTTCCAACCATTCTGAGAAAAAAATGAATTTTAATATTTTGTAAATTCAAAACAGTGAGATTCTATATATAAAATATATATGTGTATATGTGTATATATTTTTGTATGTATGTGTGTATGTAGCTATATCTATCTATATACATATATATGTTTTAAAAATATATTTAATTAAAATGTTCTAAGATCCTTGTGATTGAGCTAGAAGGAAATAGAGCTAAAAAAGAAAGTCCAGCTTTTTATTGTATTGTCAGATATGGTAAACTGTAACTGATGGGCTTAACTTCCTTAACAGAATTATCTATATGCCCAGGATTTGGATAGCACTTCCTTTTAGTTACATTTTTGTTTGTTTGTTTGTTTTGGCATTTCCTTCTTCTGGCTCTGTTAGTTTGCCCATAACTCCTTTCTACTGGGAATGAGATATCTCTGGAAGTACTGTCATTTCCTCAGCATTTCACAACAATAAAAACATTTGGATTTCTGTGGAATTTCTTGTAGCAGTCCTTGTTTTATGTGTCATATATGAGTCATATATACACACATACAAAAACATACATAACTTTCTTTTAAATTTAACACTGCTTAGATGCCAAAATAAGTGTGAGTTTTCTGTAGAAACAGTCAAATTTATCCTTCGGGACCTTGAACAGCAGTATTTTTACCTTCAGAATTTCCTTTTGGGATAATAATGAACCCTGAAAAAAATATAGTTCCTTTTAAATGCACTTTGGGCCATTTCATTCCACCTTTCCTAAATTCTCTAAATTATATTTTTGCATGTAGAGCTTAGAGTCACTGGTAGGAGTAAAAATATGGTTTCTAACAATTTGGGTGAGTAAGATTCTTATTCTGTGGACACCAGTGTTCAGCTTGACCATTTACATTAATGTGATTTTCTAATGTTCCTGCATGAGGGATGCCCCACACTCACTGAAAGGTGAAGAATGTTCTGCTTTCTGTGACGATCAGACAACTTGTATCACACTTGTCCATTCAGCTTTCCTCTGCAAGCGTCCTGATACATATGTCCTAGCACCAGGCTGTCCCTGAGGAAACTTCCTGGACTCCAGAGGCAGATCATACCCTGAAATTTTGTCAATCGGAGATCATATCAATTACCAGAAACTCCGAATAAGGGTCAGTTCCCACCATATGTGCCTGAATATACCCTTGTCATTGCATCCTCCTCAGCGATTGTCAGAACTGTTATCAACTATTTTCCTATTATCAGGCATTACCATAGTGTAAGTCCTGAATTGAAGAGCAGTTTTATTTCATATTCAGGAGTATACAGAATGACTTTAACCTTTAATTTTGCTGCCGTATTCAGTTTAGGAGAAATATGCCACTTTTCAGGAAGGATGTGGATTTGGAAAGGGCCTTGATTTAATATATTTGTTTTTAGCTGCAGTTATGAATTGCACTGAATTAATTTCTTCTCATATTTTCTTGAATAGCAAATCAGAAGAAAGGACATATCTTGGAAGCAGCCTACCTAGATATTTTGAGGTGGCCATCTCTTTGCAAACAATTGTATATTTTGCTTTGCAAACTTCATGATAACCAGAAATAAAAACGCTATTTGACATTTAACATTATTTTGAATCCATTACTATGAGGTCTATTTCAAATAAGTTAAACTTAAGCATAAATTCAAAATAATTTTTCCAAGAATAGACAAAATTCAAATTGTTTGAAATTGCATGCTCATTAACGTTCTATGTCTACATTTGTGCCATTCTTGTGTGTTGAAAGTAATAAGAATACTGATAAAATACAAAAGAAAAATAACCCTATCAATTTGTTACAATGCTGTCCTCTTTAAATAACAATAATTATAAGAATTTTGATATTAAAATTATTAATGGTTTCTAGAAAATACTTACTTTGACCATGCTGATCACATATGTTCAGGTAGTTATCTACGCAAAAATACAAATTCTGGCCTTAGTGCTCTATTTTATTTTAAATTTCATACTGTTTTAAGTAGATTCTCTCTGTTGCAAACTCAAAGTTTTCTACAGAGGAAAGCAGACACTATTCATTAATATTTGCTGAGACCTAAATACCCCAGGATTCTGCTAAGATCAAGGCCAAGGCCAGTCATGGCCCTTATGGTCATCTTATTTATATTTGGTGTGGGACACACCCACAGGCAATCAAATATGGTGTGATAAAGTGGTGGGGAGGAAGTACAAGTAGCTATGGGAGTATCTCAGAAAAAGAGCAAAACAAATCAACCAGGACTTCAGGGAATGGGAAGACAGCCTGGAAGAAATATTCAAGTTGAGTCCTTCCAGGAGGCAAAGATAAAGGGATGAACAAGAATATAGTAGGGTAGGATGAGAGTAGGGAAGGTAGGAAAGGAATAGGAATAGGAATAGGTTAGTGATGAAGCTGGTAAATATAGATATGAAGGCTTTAAGAACCACAGTAAAGAGCATGCATTTCATCTTGAGGACAATGGGTGGTATTGTGATAGAGGTTTTTGTTTAATCAGTATTTAGAAATATATCGCTCAGACTGCAGTGACGGAATTACTTCAAAGGGGAAAGTACAATGGAGTAAGGTCGGTCAGGGTGGCTACAGTAGTCTACCTTAGCAAAGACAACACCCTGGGCTGGGGGAAATCAGTGGATAAAGATAGAAACACATTTAAGATATATTAAAACCTGGTTGAGTATGAAGGGCAGGTGAGAGAACCATCTGATGCCATACACAGGTTTCTGTTTGGGCACTGGATATATTAAAAAGAAAAGACAAAAATAAGAGAAAGTATGGAAGAGGAATATTTATTCATTCAACTCCTGTTAATTTAGTGTCCCCTATTTGCCAATTACTGCTGAACTAGGTCCTGGGAATACAGCATTAAAACAAAAAAGGCAAAAATGTCTTCCCTCCAGAAACTTCACCATGTTAGATGGTGTTGAATGCTGAGGAGAAACACAGCAGGAGCAGAGGATGGGGACTGTGAAATCTAAATGTGAATGGTGGTGGAGAGGGACCACCACAATTTTGCACAGGGAGGTCAAGAATATGTTCACTGGAAGAGCAAAGACACTAAAGGAAGGGAGGGAGTAAGCGATATGCACAGGCAGGCGAACAGAAAGTAATAAGTTGCTGATAAATAATTCTTAATTTAAAGTGATCAAATTTATGTCCTATTTAAGAGCCAGTTTTCAATAAGTTTATTAAGATTTTAGTTTCCAACAAAAAATCCAAGTTTATTAAGATTTTTAAAATATTATCTCCTAAATGCTTTATTGTTTCAACTTAAGTTCATAAATTATCGGGAATTGATTTTTGAGTATGGCATACAGTAGGAATTATGTTTTATCTTCCCAAATATATACTAATTTTCCATGTTCATTTATTGAAATATAAGCCTTTACATTGCTCTGTAATGTGATCTTTCTCTCAAATCAAGCATCTGAATATGTGTGAGTTTGTATTGTGTTTTTTAAAATTTTCTTCCTCTGGTCTATTTATTTATAGTTGGGCCAACACCAGACTCTCTTGGTTAATGTGACTTCAGTATTTCTTGATATTCAATAGAATAGGTTTTTCCACCTTGCTCTATTTCAAGAATGTTCTAGCTATTCTTGGTTTCTGCATCTTCCTACCATAGAATCACATTGTCAAGGGAAACCAGTGAGTGGGAGAAAATATGATGTGTGTGTGTGTGTGTGTGTGTGTGTGTGTGTGCATACACAGCATACAGGGTACTTAAATACAAAATGCATTAAAACAATTTTTTAAAAAACACTACAAAAGTTAAAAATATTTAAACCCATAGAAACACAGTCAAATATTTGCAGTCACTATAAATAGTAGATTCAAGTAACCAGTAAATATACTTTTAGAAAGATGAACAACCATTAATAATAAAATAATGCAGATTAAATTAGTAATGAGATTTCACTGCCAATAAAATAGAATGGATAAAATTTAAAAATCTGATAGGTAATTTTTATATAAATGGGTGATGGGCATACAAATAGGTAAAATAATTTTGGAAAAAAATTTCACATTCTCTTTCTAGATTTAAAGGTAATGATTAAGAGCAATTCCACTCCATTTTTGCACCTTGAAAAGTGTACATATATGTAAATTAGTGGTGTTCAGTCAGGAGTGATTTTGTCCCTAAAAGGTATTTGGCAACATCTGGAGATATATTTGACTTTCACAATTTGGAGAGGAGGTGCTAAGGCATGTAATCTGTAGACCCCAGTGATGCTGCTGAACATCTTACATCATATAAGATGTAAGACTCCCAAAAAGAGAGAATTATTAGATTAAAATGGCAATAGTGTTGAGGCTGAGATATCCTGATGTATATTAAAATATATGTATAGATTATTTATTAAAAACATTCATATTAGTCAAAAAGTGGAAGTAAACGCAAACATTTATCACAATTGGAATGGATAATTAAGATATATATCCATAAATTAGAATACTACACAGAAAAAAAACTGAAAATAAAGGCTTCTAATTAAATTTTTCCTATTTTTTAAAAAATTTATAGATTCACATGAAGTTCTAAGAAATATTATGGAAAGATCCTGTGTACCCTTTATTCAATTTCAATCCAGATAACCTCTTGGGAAAATAAGGTACAATATCACAAGTTTAAAAAAAAAAGCACAATATAATCCACTGATCTTTTTTATATTTCCCCAATTTTATACACACACGTGTGTATGTGTGTTTAATTAGCTCTATGCAATTTTACCAGATATACATGTTCCTGTAAATGCCATCATATTAAAGATGCAAAACAGTGCTATTGCATAAAGGATCTATTATGCTTCCTTTCTACAATCACATCCACCTGCTTTCTGTCATTTTCTCATTCCTAACCTCAGACCATGGCTAATCTGTTTTCTATAATTTTGCCATTCAAGAATGGTAAATGAGTAGAATTATACAATATATTGCCTTCTGGGATTGGCATTTTTCATTCAGCATAATTCTTTTAAAATTCATCCAAGTGTTTGCATTTATCAATAACTTGTTCATTTTTATTTCTGAGTAATATTCTCTGATATGGATATACCACAGTTTGTGTAAACATTCACTCCATTGAAAGACATTTGTGTTGTTTTCGGTTTTTAAAAACTATGAATAAAACTGCTATAAACATTTGTGTACTGGTTCTTAAGTGAACATAAGTTTCTATTTCTCTGGGAAAAATGCTCAAGAGAGTAACTGCTGGATTGCATGTTTAATTTTATAAAAATAAAACCCTGCCCAACTGTTTCCCAGAATGTCTGTACCATTTTACATTCTCACCAGCAATGTATGAGTTATCAAGTTTCTTTGCAATCTTGCCAGCATTTGATATTGCCATTATTGTTTGTTTAACCAGTCTGATAGTTGTATAGTGTTGTCTCATTGTAGTTCAATTTGCAATTTCTTAATGGCTAGTAATGTCAAACATCTTTTTGTGTTTTTTTGCCATCCACATGAAAGGTTTCCTAAAAAGCTTTGAGGTGAGAAGTTGCCTAGAATGTCCTAGGACAGCCATTGTGGCTGGAGGAAAAATAATGGGAGGTAAAGTCGCAGGAAATGATGTTATTGAAGTAGTGTGGCATGTGCCAACTCATGTAGTCTAGGTCATTGTGAGTACATTGGCTTTTGTTCTGAGCGAGAACTGATAAGTGTTGTAAGTTGAATTATATTTTAACTGGATCGTTCAAGGTTCAACATGAAGCAACTGGAGAAGAGGGGTAAAGATAGAGACTATTTATGAAATGATGCAATTAGTTAGGTAATACCAATAGCTTAGATGAAAAGGGTAGCAGAAGTGGTGAGATATTTTATTCAGTATGTGTTTTGAAGTAGAGTCAAAAGGAATTTTATGATAGATTACAGGTAGGTGTAGAAAAGACTAAGATAACTCAAGCTTTTTGGAGACATTTGTGAGACATCCAAGTGGGCATATCTATGTAGCCAACTGAATATTTCAACAGCTGTCAGGAGAGCTCAATATATTTCACCCAGTTGGCTTGAATCAGAAACATTCTTCTCTTTGTACTTCCATAAGATAGTACTCTACTAGTTTCCTCTGCCTTATTGGATGCTCTTCCAAGACTTCTTTATACACACTCTCTCTATTCTGCTCAGGATCTATACGAGATCTTCTTATCTTTTTTCTTCCTAAGTGAATAATTAATAACTAGATATCTTCCATAGGATCTTTGCTCTTAAATATATATCTCCAGTATAGATAAAACCTTGAATTACAAACTAGTTTATGCAACTGCCTACGTAACATCTTTATTTAAGTGTATGAAAAGTGTTTTAAATTTGGCAGACCTGAAATCAAACCTCTCTTTGCCCAACCCTGCTTTTCTCCTATACTTCCATGATGACAACTCTAACTAATTGTTCAAGAATAAAACCTAGGAGAGTGTCTATCTCTCATCCTATATTTCTTTATTTATTGTGCTTTAGGTTCTAGGGTACATGTGCAGATCATGCAGGATTGTTGCATAGGTACACATAAGGCAATGTAGTTTTCTGCCTCCATCCCCCCGCCACCTACATCTGGAATTTCTCCCCATGTTATCCCTCCCTGACCTCCCCACCCCTCCATTGTCCCTCCCTTGGCCCCCTGCCAACAGACCCCAGTGTGTGATGCTCCCCTCCCTGTGTCCATGTGTTCTCATTGTTCAACACCTGCCTGTGAGTGAGAACATATGGTGTTTGATTTGCTGTTGTTGTGTCAGTTTGCTGAGAATGATGGTTTCCAGATTCATCCATGTCCCTACAAAGGACACAAACTCGTCATTTTTTATGGCTGCATAGTATTCCATGGTGTATATGTGCTACATTTTCCTTGTCCAGTCTATCGTCAATGGGCATTTGGGTTGGTTCCAGTTCTTTGCTACTGTAAACAGTGCCACAATGAACATATGTGTGCATGTGTCTTTATAATAAAATGATGGCTGGGTGCGGTGGCTCACACCTGTAATCCCAGCACTTTGGGAGACAGAGGTGGATGGATCACAAGGTCAAGAGATCGAAACCATCCTGGCCAACATGGTGAAACCCCGTCTCTACTAAAAACTACAACAATTAGCTGGGCATGGTGGCTTGCGCCTGTAGTCCTGGCTACTCGGGAGGCTGAGGCAGGAGAATTGCTTGAACCCGGGAGGCGGAGATTGCAGAAGCCAAGACTGTGCCACTGCACTCCAGCTTGCTGCCTGGCGACAGAGCAAGACTCTGTCTCGAAATAAATAAATAAACAAACAAACAAACAAATAAATAAATAATAAAATAAAACTATTTATATTCCTTTGGATATATACCCAGTAACGGGATTACTGGGTGAAATGGAATTTATATTTCTAGGTCCTTGAGGAATCACCACACTGACTTCACAGTGGTTGAACTAGTTTACACTCCCACCAACAGTGTAAAAGTGTTCCTATTTCTCCACATCCTCTCCAGCAACTGTTGTCTCCAGATTTTTAAATGATCGCCATTCTAACTGGCGTGAGATGGTGTCTCAATGTGGTTTTGATTTGCATTTCTCTAATAATCAGTGATGATGAGCATTTTTTCATATGTTTGTTGGCCTCATATATGTCTTCTTTTGAAAAGCCTCTGTTCATATCCTCTGCCCACTTTTGGATGGGTTTGTTCGTTTTTTCTTTGTAAATCTGTTTTAGTTCTTTGTAGATTCTGGATGTTAGCCCTTTGTCAGATGGGTAGATTGGAAACATTTTTTCCCATTCTGTTGGTTGCCTCTTCACTCCAATGATTGTTTCTTTTGCTGTACAGAAGCCCTGGAGTTTAATTAGGTCCCATTTGTCTACTTTGGCTTTTGTTGCGAATGCTTTTGGTGTTTTAGTCATGAAGTCCTTGCCTATGCCTATGTCCTGAATGGTTTCACTTAAGTTTTCTTCTAGGGTTTTCATGTTGTTAGGTCTTATGTGTAAGTCTTTAATCATCTGGAGTTAATTTTAGTGTAAGATGTCAGGAAGGCGTCCAGTTTCTACTTTCTGCACACTGCGAGCCAGTTTTCCCAACACCATTTATTAAACAGGGAATCCTTTCCCCATT
The DNA here is from genome assembly GCF_009761245.1 of Sapajus apella. Classification (NCBI taxonomy): domain Eukaryota; kingdom Metazoa; phylum Chordata; class Mammalia; order Primates; family Cebidae; genus Sapajus; species Sapajus apella. Next base: position 13,884,180 of record NW_022436990.1, read on the forward strand.
GCTTGTTTTTGTCAGGTTTGTCAAAGATCAGATGGTTGTAGATGTGCGGCATTGCCTCCAGGGCCTCTGTTCTGTTCCATTGGTCTATATCACTGTTTTGGTATCAGTACCATGCTGTTTTGATTACTGTAGCCTTGTAGTATAATTTGAAATCAGGTAGTGTGATGCCTCCGACTTTGTTCTTTTTGCTTAGGATTGTCTTGGCTATACGGGCACTATTTTGGTTCCATATGAAGTTTAAGGTGGTTTTTTCCAGTTCTGTGAAGAAGGTCCTTGGTAAGCTTGATGGGGATAGCATTGAATCTATAAATTACTTTGGGCAGTATGACCATTTTCATGATATTGATTTTTCCTAACCATGAGCATGGAATGCTTCTCCATCTGTTTGTGTCCTCTTTTATTTCCTTGAGAAGTGGTTTGTAGTTCTCCTTGAAGAGGTCCTTTACATCCTATTTTAGTTGTATCCCTAGGTATTTTATTCTCTTTGTAGCAATTGTGAATGGCAGTTCATTCTTGATTTGGCTCTCTTTAAGTCTGTTATTGGTATACAGAAATGCTTGTGATTTTTGCACATTGATTTCATATCCTGAGATTTTGCTGAAGTTGCTTATGAGTTTAAGGAGATTTTGGCTTGAGATGATAGGGTCTTCTAAATATATAACCATGTCATCTGCAAATAGAGAAAATTTGACTTCCTCTTTCCCTAATTGAATACCCTTTTTTTTTTTCCTTGCCTAATTTCTCTGGCTAGAACTTCCAATACTATATTGAATAGGAGTTGTGAGAGAGGGCATTCTTGTCTACTGCCAGATTTCAAAGGGAATTCTTCCAGTTTTTGCCCATTCAGTATGATATTGGCTGTAGGTTTGTCATAAATAGCTTTTATTGTTTTGAGATATGTTCCATCGATTCCTAGTTTATTGAGAGTTTTTAGCATAAAGTCCTCTTGAATTTTGTCGAAGACCTTCTCTGCATCTATTGAGATAATCATGTGGTTTTTGTCTTTGGTTCTGTTTAGGTGGTGGATTCTGTTTATAGACTTGCATATGTTGTACCAACCTTGCATCCCTGGGATGAAGCCTACTTGATTGTGATGGATAAGCTTTTTGATATACTGTTTTAATCAGTTTGGCAGTATTTTATTGAAGACTTTGCATCTATGTTCTACATGGATATTGGCCTGAAGTTTTCTTTTTTTTTTCTTGAGTCTCTGCTGAATTTTGGTCAGGATGATGTTGGTCTCATGAAATGATTTGGGAAGGATTCCCTCTTTTTGTATTGTTTGGAATAGTTTCAGAAGGAATGGAACCAGCTCCTCTTTGTACATCTGGTAAAATTCAGCTGTAAGCCCATCTGGACCAAATTTTTTTGGTTGGGAGGCTATTAATTGCTGCCTCAACTTCAGCCCTTGTTATTGGTCTATTCAAGGTTTCAACTTCTTCCTGGGTTAGGCTTGGGAGAGTGCACATGTCCAGGAATTTATCCATTTCTTCCAGGTTTACTGGTTTATGTGCATAGAGTTGTTTGTAGTAAACTCTGATTGTAGTTTGCATTTCTGTGTAGTCAGTGGTGATATCTCCTTTATCATTCTTATTGCATATATTTGACTCTTCTCCCTTTTCTTTTTATTAATCTGGCTAGCAGTCTGTCTATTTTGTTGATCTTTTCAAAAAACCTCCTCCTGGATTCATTAATTTTTGAAGGGTTTTTTTGTGTCTCTATCTCTTTCAGTTCTGCTCTGATCTTAGTTATTTCTTGTCTTCTGTTAGCTTTTGAGTTTTTTTTTTTATCTTGCTCCTCTAGCTCTTTCAATTTTGACAATAGGGTGTCAATTTAGATCCTTCCTCGCCTCTCATGTGGGCATTTAGTGCTATAAATTTTCCTCTAGACACTGCTTTAAATGTGTCCCAGAGATTCTGGTATGTTGTGTCTTCGTTCTCGTTGGTTTCAAAGAACATTTTTATTTCTGCCTTCATTTCATTGTTTATCCAGTTGACATTCAGGAGCCAGTTGTTCAGTTTCCATGAAACTGTGTGCTTCTGAGTTAGTTTCTTAATTCTGAGTTCTAACTTGATTGCCCTGTTGTCTGAGAGACTGTTTGTTATGATTTCTGTTCTTTTGCATTTGCTAGGAGTGATTTACTTCCAATTATGTAGTCAATTTTAGAGTAGGTGCAATGCAGTCCTGAGAAGTATGTGTATTCTGTGGATTTGGTGTGGAGATTTCTCTACATGTGTATTAGGTCTGCTTGGTCCAGATCTGAGTTCAAGTCCTGGATGTCCTTGTTAATTTTCTTTCTTGTTGATCTGTTTAATATTGACAGTGGAGTGTTAAGGTCTCCCACTATTATTGAGTGGGAGTGAAAGTCTCTTTGTAGGTGATTAAGAACTTGCTTTATGTACCTGGGTGCTTCTGTATTGGGTGCATAGATATCGATGCATTGATCCCTTTACCATTATGTAATGCCCTTCTTTGTCTCTTCTGAACTTTATTGGTTTAAAGTCCATTTTATCAGAGACTAGGATTGTAACTCCTGCTTTTTTTTCTCTCTCCATTTGCTTGATAAATCTTCCTCCATCCTTTTATTTTGAGCCTATGTGTGTCCTTGCATGTGAGATGGGTTTCCTGAATACAGCACACCGATGGGTCTTGACTTTTTATCCAATTTGCCAGTCTGTATCTTTTGGTTGGGGCATTTAGCCTATTTACATTTAAGGTTAATATTGTTATGTGTGAATTTGATCCTGCCATTTTGATGCTAGCTGGATGTTTTTCCCATTAGTTGACACTTTTTTTTCATTGTGTCGATGACCTTTACTATTGGGTATGCTTTTGGATGGCTGGTACTGGTTGCTCCTTTCCTTGTTTAGTGCTTGTTTTAGGAGCTCTTGTAAGGCAGGCCTGGTGGTGATGACACCTCTCAGCAATTGCTTGTCCATAAAGGATTTTCTTTCTCCTTCACTTATGAAGTTTAGTTTGGCTGGATATAAAATTCTGGGTTGAAAGTTCTTTTCTTTAAGGATGTTGAATATTGGCCCCCACTCTCTTCTAGCTTGTAGGGTTTCTGTGGAGAGATCCACTGTGAGTCTGATGGGCTTCCCTTTGTGGGTAACTCAACCTTTCTTTCTTGCTGCTTTTTGCATTTTTTCCTTCATATCAACCCTGGTGAATCTGATGATTATGTGCCTTGGGGTTGCTCTTCTCGAAGAATATCTTTGTGATGTTCTCTGTACTTCCTGGACTTGAATGGTGGCCTAGCTTGCTAGGTTGGGGAAGTTCTCCTGGGTAATATCCTGAAGAGTGTTTTCCAGCTTGGATTCATTCTCTCCGTCACATTTAGGTACACCTATCAAACATAGATTAGGTCTTTTCACATAATCCCATATTTCTTGGAGGCTTTGTTCACTTCTTTTCACTCTTTTTTCTCTATTCTTGCCTTCTCATTTTATTTCATTGAGTTGCTCTTCAATCTCTGATACCTTTCTTCTGCTTGGTCAATTCAATTATTGAAACTTGTGTATGCTTCATGAAGTTGTCGTGATGTGTTTTTCGGCTCCATCCAGTAGTTTATATTCTTCTCTAAGATGTTTGTTCTAGTTAGCATCTCATCTAACCTTTTTTCTAGGTTCTTAGTTTCTTTGCATTGGGTTAGCACATGTTCTTTTAGTTCTGAGAAGTTTGTTATTACCCACCTTCTGAAGTCTGTTTCTGTCAATTCATCAGATTCATTTTCCACCCATCTTTGATCCCTAGTTGGTGAGGAGTTGTGATCCTTTGGAGGAGAGTCATTCTGGTTTTTGGTGTTTTCATCCTTTTTGCACTGGTTTCTTCCCATCTTCGTGGATTTATCTACCTGTGGTCTTTGTAGTTGGTGACTTTCCGATGGGGTCTGTAAGTGAACGTCATTTTTGTTGACAATGAAGTTATTTCTTTCTGTTTCTTAGTTTTCCTTCTAACAGCCAGGCCCCTCTGCTGCAGGACTGCTGAAGGTCCACTCCAGACCCTGCTTGCCTGCGAAGCACCTGCAGGGGCTGCAGAACAGTAAGGGTTGCTGCTGGTTTCTTCTTAAAACTATGGAATGCTTCACGAATTTGCTCGTCATCCTTGTGCAGGGGCCATGCTAATCTTCTCTGTATCATTCCAATTTTGGTATATGTGCTGCCAAACCGAGCACTCATCCTACATTTCTAAACAAATCTTATTTATTTGAAGTCCAAAGATATCTCAAATTTACCCATTTATTCCCTTCTGATTCTTATTAGAGATATTATCTCTTTCTTGAACGTTTTGTCATAGTCAGATAATTGATCTCTCTTCCTTCTACTCTTACTATACTTAAACCACACTCTAATCAGCAATCAAAATTGTCTTTTAAAAATATATCATGTAATTATAAATACATATACAAGGCAAAAGAAGGACTCTTGTTTGTAGTAGAGTGTCGAGTGCTGACTCATAAATATAAAGGGAGTGCTAGGGCTGTAAAATTATCACCTTGCAAATATCATTCTAAAGACTATTTCAGGCAGGAGTCATCAACTGATGCTAAATTTAGAGGGGGTGGATTTTTTTTTTTCTGAGACAGAGTCTTGCTCTCTTGCCCAGGCTGGAGTGCGGTGGCCCACTCTCAGCTCACTGCAACCTGCGCCTCCTGGTGGCTCAGCTTCCCAAGTGGTTGGGACTACAGGCATGCAACACCATGCCCAGCTAATTTTTGTATTTTTAGTAGAGACAGGGTTTCACCATGTTGGCCAGGCTGGTCTCAAACTCCTTGCCTGAAGTGATCCACCCACCTTGGCCTCCCAAAAAGCTGGGACGACAGGTGTGAGCCACTGCACCAGGCCATTTTATTTTTTCCTGAATTTCGATGAGGAGACAGATATTTGCATTATATTAAAATATGTGCCCCCATTGTTTAGTAGCAAGGAAAAAACTAGTAACTATAATGTTGGAGAAATCAGACAACATTGAGTGGAGCAAAAATATATTGCATATCTCTCTGTGAGTTAACGTGAAAAGGATACATCAAGTATGCATGTAATGACTGCATAAACCGAAATTAACCACGGAGAATTATCAAACAACTTAAAAGTGATCCTTATTCTACTAAAAAGTGAGACTGTGTGCTTTAAAAATTTCAATGCCATAAAGGATAAAAGACGCAGAGTAACTGTCTTAGAATAAAGGAGTATGAAAGATTAAAACTAAATTCAATATTTCAGCCTATGTTGGAATTTTAAAATGCTGTAAAAGACATTATTAGGTAAATTAATAAAACTGGAATACCAGCAAAAGATTAGGAAAAATATTATATATCAATGTTAAATTTACTTAAATGGATAACTGTCCTATGGTTTTGTATACTAAAAGTCTTAATTTTAGGTAACACATAGTATAGTATGTAGAAGTAAAAGAGCATTATTGATATGGTTTGGCTGTGTCCCCAGCCAAATCTCATCTTGAATTATAGTTACCATAATCCCCATATGTCATAGGAGGAACCTGGTGGGAGGTAATTGAATCATGTGAGTGGTTGCATCCATGCTGCTGTTCTCATGGTAGTGAGTGAATTCTCATGAGATCTGATGGTTTTATGAAGGACTTTTCCCTCTTTGCTCAACCCTTCTCCTTCCTGCCATCCTGTGAAGAAGGATGTGTTTGCTTCCCCTCCTGCCATGATTGCAAGTTTCCTGAGGCCTCCCCAGCCATGCAGAACTGTGAGTTAATCAAACCTCTGTTTTTTATGAGTTACCCAGTCTCAGGCAGTTCTTTATAGTAGTGTGAGAATGGACTAATACAATCATGTATGTAAGTTACCCTCAAATAGTAAAGAAAAAGTAAAATTTATATAAATAAAGAGAGTAAATGACAAAGAAGATGGGGCAAAATATTAGCAATATTTGATTATGGGTAAGGAGTATGGATGTTCTCTCAAACATTATTGCAGCTCTTCTGTACGTCTGAAATATTTTCCAAATAAATACTTAAATATATACACATATATCTGTGTACATTTAAATATACATCTATATATACACATATATATTATAATCACTTCATAAAATGGATATATTAATAAAAGTGAACATACGCATAAAATTTTACCCCCAAATCCACTATTAGACATATTCCCAACAAATGAACGCACACGTTCAACAAAAGACATGTACTAGATTGCTTCTAACAGCAGTGTTTATAATTTTCCCAAACTGGGAATTACTCAAGGGCCCACTTTCATTTGAAAGAATAAATAAATTGCAGAATACTCACACAATGGAATACTTTGCATCATGGGAATGGAGAAAATATCACTAGACATAGTGAAATAGGATAATTTTAGAGATAGAATATAGAAAGAAGCCAGACATAAAATAGCACATACTGTATAATTTCATTCATATAAAGTACAAAACAGATTAAATTAATCCATGTTAGAAGTCAGGATTGTGCTTACTCTGAGCAGGAGACAGGTAGTGACTAGAAGACAACCTGAGAGGACATCTGGGATAGGAGTAATGTTTCATTATTAGGCCCAGATACTAGTTACATGGATGTTTTTAACTTACAAAAACTCAGTAGTATCCGTAGTTTTCTCTAGCTGAATTTTACTTAATTAAAAAGTTTTTATTTTAATGTACCTATGTGTTTTAGGGAGCAGACGTTATATGGGGATATCTCTGTACCTTTTTTTCAATTTTGCTATGACTATAAAACTGTTCTTAAAAAGAATAAAATACATAACAACAACAATGATAAAGAATTATTTTCTTGCCAAAAATGATTCAGTGGCTTTGCATAGTCTTTGAAGTAAAATCTAAATTACAGATTATGGTCCACCAACAACTACGTGGTTCTTACCTACTTCTTCAACCTCATATCCCATCGCTTTTACTCTAGTGACCATATCCAGACTCAGATCACTGTTTACTTCCTCAAACTCATCAACTTCTTTCTCTCCCCAAAGCATTTGTGCTTGCTGTTTCATCATGGGATCTTCTTGAACGGGCATTTTTGCCTGGTTTTAAATCTTCTCGGCTTCAAGTCCACTCCATCCAAACTATCTCCCTGAGTATTTGACCACAGCAGTTTCTGAGTCCCTTTGTTAGTTTGTTTGCCTACTTATTTCTTGGCCGTACTCACCACCAAAATGGAAGCTCTTGTCCCTTGCTCATTATGGTGTTCTCGGCATGTAGCAATTTGCTTGCACAGAATAGGCTCTCACTGGTGATTTATTTTTGAATGAATGAGTAGATGTGCATGGAGCTCAGAAAAGCCAAGTGGAATGGGATTACAGATTTGGAGTCGTTAACAAATAACTAAAATCTAAGGTTTTGAAAGTATGGTAACATGTGTAAAATGAGACTTAAAAGGGCCTTGCACTGATCCCTGAGGACCAGAAAGATTTAAGGGGCAGGCAGAGGAAGAAATCGTAAAAATATGGAGATTGAGAGGATACAAAGGGAACTCAGAAGCTAGAGCCTACCCAAAACAAAACAAAAAATAAAATAAGACAAGCCAAAATAAGAAGTATAGTATTATGGTAGCCAAGAGGAAGGAAAAGCACTGTCGGCTGGGTGGGTGGCTCATGCCTGTAATGCCAGCACTTTGGGAGGCCAAGGCAGATGTATCACCTGAGGTCAGGAGTCTGAAACCAGCCTGACCAACATGACGAAACCCTGTCTCTACTAAAAGTACCAAAATTAGCCAGGTGTAGTGGCAGGTGCCTGTAGTCCCAGCTACTGGGGAGGCTGAGGCAGGAGAATCACTTGAACTTGGGAGGCAGAGATTGCAGTGAGCTGAGATTGGGCTGCTGCACTCCAATCTGGGCAACAAAGCATAACTTTGTCAAAAAAGAAAAAAAAAAGAAAAGAAAAATGCTGTCAGGTTCAAGTTTAAGTTCAGGTACAACTGAATTTCAATATAAGGGTGTGGTTAGTGGCCTTGCTGGAAGCAGGTCACTTAGACAGGAGCAGACATGTCATGAAAGGTTGAGGAATAAATAAGAGATGAGAAATTAAGGACAGTAAACGGAGTACTCTCTTTTTAAAACTGCAGAAAGACAAACATCATATCTTCTCATTCATTTGTGGGAGCTAAGATTTAAAACAAACTCATGGAGAGAAAATGTAGAATGATCATTACCAGAGGCTGGGAAGGGTGGTGGGGTTGGAGGGAAAATGGGGATGGGTAATGGGTAAAAATATATAGTTAGATAGAAATGGGGATGAGTAATGGGTACAAAAATATAGTTATCTAGTGTTTGATAACACAGCAGGGCGAGCAACAATAATTTATTGGATATTTTAAAATAAGTATAATTGAAATGTTTGTCACATAAAGAAATAAAAAATGCTCCATTTACCCTGTGATTATTACACATTGTATGCCTGTATCAAAATATGTCATATACTCATAAATAAATACATCTTCTGCCTACCCATAAAAATTAAAAAATTAAAATTGAGGAAACCGGCAGGTGCGGTGGCTCACACCTGTGATCCCAGCACTTTGGGAGGCCGAGGTAAGCAGATTGCTTGAGCCCAAGGATTCGAGAGCAGCCTGGCCAACATAGTGAAACACTGTCTCTATTAAAAATACGAAAACTAGCCGGGTATGGTGGCATGCGCCTGTAATCCCAGCTACTCAGGAGGCTGAGGCAGGATAATTGCTTGAACCCAGGAGGCAGAGGTTGCAGTGAGCATAGATCGTGCGACTACTGTACTACAGCCTGGGTGACAGAGCAAGACTTAGTCTCAGAAAATAAATAAATAAATAAATAAATAAATAAACAAAAAATATTTTTCTGTTGTGAACAGAAACATAATTGAATTAGTGACTAGAGAACTTGAATACGAGGAGAGAATTTTAGTTTCTTTTGCTTTAAGACAGAAGATACTTCACAAGTTTAAATGCTAATTAGAGAGTATCAATGTTCCCATGCACATAAAAAGGGAACCAGAGCAAAGACGGAGGAACTAGCCCTAGATGAAAGAGGGAGAGGAAAAGTGGGAGTCAGAAATGTGCATAAAATGTAGAAGGTACAAAATAAGACAAGATGAGTATAGATGTCTCTAGATCGTATGCTGAGTTGCCATTGGTATGGGAAATGACACACACACACACACAAGAAGTTGAAGTGAGAAGAGGAGGAAGTCATGGAAATACATTGTGATAAAACCGCTGAAGTACTATAGGGCATGCAGCCTTGGCACCAACAACATTATAAAGCAAATATTATAGTACTCTACAAGAGACTTCCTTGGCTGTAAGACTAACGATAGCCATAGCCCCACTCAAGTGTCTTGCAGGGATGACATTACATGTCACTTAACAGTATGATGAAACTCAGCGGGGGATTTCCAGAAGAGTAGTCCACCTCAGCATAGATGCAACTTTTATAAACTTTAAAACAAAGCTCACCTTAAAAAGAATAGGCTTAAATTCCCATTATGAAAGAAACACCTGGTAACTGACTCAGATTGCATACAGGTATAACAAAAGGAAAAGAATCCTCCAAACTCTGAAAATTATCTCCATATGGAGACCTTCCTGGTCAGTTGGTCATCTGACCATGCGATTATATCTAACCCATGCCATCAGCCTGCTCATGTCTTGTGAAAGCACTGCCAGAATAAACCTCTGGAGAGGCAGATGTTATCTAAGATTCATGTTTTCTTATGTCAATTTGCTGAGAATGATCACTGCATGTTCTCACTCATAGGCGAGTATTGAACAACTAGAACACGTGGACACAGGAAGGGGAGCATCACATACTGTGGTCAATTGAGGGGGCTAGAGGGGAGGGGAGGGATAACGAGAGGAGAAATACCAGATATAGGTGATGGGGGGATGAAGACAGCAAACCACCTTGCCATGTATGTACCTATGCAACAATCCTGCATGATCTGCACAAGTACTCCAGAACTTAAAGTACAATTTAAAAGAAAAAACGACTCATCTTTGCCATGAATCAGACCAAAGAAGAAAAGTTGCCCCAGGGGAGGCTGGTTAACCAAGACTACCTGAGACCCCCAATCATGACAAACATCTGAGTCAACCTGAACTATTTATTAAAGAAGGAAGTATTTTGGTTTGACACTCCCTTCTTTAGTTGCCCTTCCCCACCCCTATTTGCTGGGTACTCAGCCCTAGACAGAATGTTACGGAGCTGAGTGTTATGTATCTGTTGAAAATTCGGTATGTTCTGTGTAAATATGTTTCATGATCCTTTAGGACAATACATTATTACAAATAAACTTTATGAAAAATATTTAAAACCATGAGAAAATGTTCATTTAAAAAATGTAGAAAATTCTAGTATATATAGTGTAATTTCAATTTAAAAAACTATTTCTAATATAGTTATTTTTTGTGTTGTGGCAGTGCTGATAACTTTTATTTGTACATATTTTCATCGTTTTCTAAATGTCTACAAGAATTATTATATTTGTAAAATAAGACAAAAATGTTAGCACATATTCACAATTATTGCCTTAGAAAAAGCATCTTGAGGTAGACTCATGTGGATCAAAGTGCATTTGCTTATTTGCTACACATTACCAAATTTCCTTCAAAAATATTGTACAAATTTAAGATAATGCTAGCAAAAATAAACATTTATTATGAAGAAAGCACATGTGATTCTTAGAAATAACTTCAAAGATCATGGCGAAAAGAGCTAAATCAAGTAGTTAAAAAAGGCCTAAAGAGTTTCTTCTGACACTCCTTAGTGGCAGGGATGGCTCCAAAGCGCAACTCTCAGGCAGTGAAGGACGGAAGGTGGCATATAAATAAGCCAGTTTTCTTGCCAGTTCATGGGACAACCCTGAGATTAGGTTCAACACAGTTTCTCAGAAAGTCCCCAGCAGGATTGAGCCCAGTGGTAATCTACTTATTAACATACCCTTTGCTGGCTTGCCTCCTTTTCCAGGCTCACCTTCCCATCCATGACTATGCTTCCAGGGCTTATCACCTTGCACTTACATCCTGCCTCAGGGTCTGATTTTTGGCAAATCCACTCTAAGAGATCATGGAGATTGCATTATAAAACATAAGTTGCATTTGTGTCAGCATTTTTCTTTTCTGTTTGTAACCAGAGAAGACAAAACACACATCTAAGAATTTCTAACACTTAATTGAGCCACTACTATATTCCTAGCACTGAGCTAAACATGTTACGCGTACTGACTTGTTTAAATATCCCAATAAATGCTAAACCCAACACAGAATTTAGAAACAGATAAACTCCTCATCTAGTTATTCAACTAATCAGGAGTACAAACTGTGTGGAAGGCACACCACCCCATGAAGACAGACCTTGTCCTTATGGAACAGTGGGTACAGCTATAGAACATGCATGTGTGTGTGCATGTACATATATTACATTTATGATGGAATACTATTCAGCAATAAAAAAAGAATGAAATCATGTCATTTGCCATAATATAGATGAAACTGGAGGTCACCATGTTAAAGGAAGTAAGCCAGGCACAGAAAGACAAATCTTTCATCTTCTCACTCACATGTGGGAGCAAAAATAGTTGATCTCATGAAGGTAGGGAGTAGAATGATAGTTACTAAAGGCTGAGAAGGGTGTTGGGGGAGGAGGGAGGAATAAAGAGAGATTGATTAATGAATGCCAAGCAGTTAGAAGGTATAAGTTCTAATGTTTTACAGTATAATAGATGACTATAATTAGCAACAATGTATTTTATGTTTCAAAATCCAAGGAGAGATTATTTGAAAAGTTTGGAACACATAGAAATGATAAATGCTTTAGATGATGCCTATCTTAAATAGTTTTTTGACTTGACCATTATACATTCTATGTATGTATATGTAAATATCACATGTGCCTCTTCAATAGGTACAAATATTGTGCACCAATAAGAAATTTAAAACTAGAAAAAAGAATTCAACAGTTGAAAAGAAGAGGAAAGGCATTCTAAGCAGAGGCAATAATGTGAAACTACCTGAGAGGGGAGGAGCTTAACATTTCTGGAGAGCTAGAAGATTGTTATAGGTGGACCGAAGCAAGCAAAGAGGACAGCAGCTTGCTCAGAAGCTGGGGAACTGGGAAGTTGCCAGATCATGTGAGGATTTGGACTATGAAGAATGCTGGATTTCACATCAACCAGAATTCGAAGCCATTGAAGGATTTTAAGCAGCATTATTGTTTTTGCTGCTGTTTTTAAGTGTATTTCAGTTGTGGACTAAGCTCTTTGTCTAGTCTTGGATTAAGCTCTTTGTCTATTCTCAGACAAAGAAATGCTGTAAGTCTTCTAACAGAGACTGTGAACTGCCTCTTGGAGAGTCAAATATGGAGTGCAGACATTTATTTGTTTCTCAATGTGTTGACCCAGTTTTAAATGTTTGTTTGTAACTAACATCTGGACCTCCAGGATTTCTGGAAGGATCTTCCAGGAGCTCTGTGATAGGAGAACATCAGGCAATGTTGGTTGGCATTTCCCATGACAACAATCTGCAGCCGTGTTAAGACGGTATGTCCATTCTCCAGATTTTGGAGCTCCATATTTATCATGGAGCTACTGTATCACTGAGTATAACAAGAGTTACAGTTTTATGTTACCATCTAGTTTTTGTAGATAAGTTTGTAATGCCTGCCTTGTAACCTTTGGTAGAGCAAACTTCTTTACTTTGAATAAGCTAATTTCTAAACTAAATTATAGATTTTTTTATAGATGACATTTAACAGGCCAGCTGGGGGAAACAATGGTGAACGATCAAAAACACAAGTTTTAGATTCAGATGACCCTCAATTCTGTAATAAACCCCAACCTCTGGGACCAATGTTATCTCCCATCATTTGTGTTCTAAACACAGTACTCTTGTCACCTCTAGGTATTGACACTTCTCTATATGCCAACACTTTCATGCCTTCCAAGCCTGTACCTTTGCTATACAATTGGGGAAGTTCAGTTGGATGAGGCAACAGAGGATGAGTAAACACTGAGAAGCTTGCTGCTGGTATGCTCACGCAATTGACCCAAAGCAGAAGTCAGCAAGAATGGGAGCTGCAACAAGTGAGAGTGGGAGAATTAACCTGTAAATGATCAGACAGCATGAGAGAGAAGATGGGCAAGACAAGATGCTAGGACCACAGACATTACCAGAAATATTCTCAGCTCTGAAAGTACAAACAGGAATAGCACACTGTGTGAATAATTCAGGGATGTGGTCTGGTAACATTGACATACTTTGTCCTTGTTAACTATGAGTTGATAAGGAGCAGCACTATGGACTGAATATCTGTGTTTCTCCCAAATTCATATGTTGAAATCCTAGCCTCCAAGGTAATGTTACCAGGAGGCAGGGCTGTTGAGAGGTAACTATTAGGTCATGACAGTGGAGCTGTCATAAATGGGATTAGCACTCTTATGAAAGAGGCCTGAGAGACTGTTCTCGGCCTTTGGCCTTGTCTGGTTACATGGAGAAGACAGCTGTCTATAAATTGGGAAGCAGGGTTTCACCAGGACCAAATCTATTGGCACCTTAATCTTGGACTTCCTAGCTTCCAGAACTGAGAAATAATTGTTATTTACATACCACCTACTCTATGATGTTTTGTTATATTAGCCTGAATAGACTAACATAAGTAGATAATAGCAGATATGGTTCAGATGGTATCTTAAGGCTTTGAGGTAGATTTCAGGTTCTTAAATTGGGGAACCCAATCCCTGAGAAGCGGTTTGAATTCTACTAATGTGAAATATAGTAATAAAACTTCGTTAACATCAGGAAGTTGGGAAAGTGGAAGAAAAGTCCTTAAAGTTGAAGGATATACCATTTTTTAAGATAAAATAGTATCTCCTTCAACTCTCTATGACCATGAGTTCAATTGTTTTGATTTTTAGATACCATAAATAAGTGAGAAAATATGATGTTTGTCTTTCTGTTCTTGCCTTCTTTCACTAAACATAATGATCTTTAGTTCCATCCAAGTTGCTTCAATTGACTAGACTCATTCTTTTTTACGGTTGAATAGTGCTCCATTGTGTATGTGTAGCATATTTTCTTTATCCATTCATCTGTTCATGGACAGTTAGGTGGGTTTCCAAATCTTAGCTAGATTTTCTGATTGTAGAACAGTTGAACATGAATGACAGAATTGAATGTTATTCTTTCTCTTGGGCATGTTTAGGCTTAAAAGAGATAATTATAATAAGTTGCATGTGTATTATTCTGTAATCATTACAAAATACATTGGCATATATTATTATTATTATTACCACTGCATTATATAACTTGAGCATTTAATGGTACTTTCTGGGTTGTTTTGCATGTGCTAACAATAAAAACAAGCTATAGTACACACACGCATATTTTTCTAATCCCATTTACTTTATTTTGTCATGCTACTTTTAAAATTCTGCTACCTTGTTCCATTTTATATACCTTTAGTACTCGCATATATATAATAATTACTAATTATTATGAAGTTTATTTTCTGGAAAATTTTAATTATTTTTGTTATCACCTATAGACTTATAAAGAAAATAATGGCAACTTTTAAACAATTGATGAAATATTATTTTTATAGATAAACAGCATTTTTTACCCAACGATACCAAATGTTATAATAATAATTTCAGAGGCCTAAAATATTTGGAAATGTTAATAGGCCCCAAATTGTATACAGACACATGTGCATTGGAGCTTTCAAACAGGTTCACAAATACTGTCATAAGTTTTAGGCTTGCAAATGATTCTGACATATCTTTTGTTGGTCTAGTCGTTCTCCATCATTACACTAAGCAAAGATTACCTCTGTTCTTTATCAATTACAGAGCACAAAGAAGAGAAAATATCCCCTGAACCCTCTGACCCTGGTAAAGTATGGCTCCCAGTATGACTCCTTCGAGAGCATGACTGACCCAATTACTAGTCTAAGCAAAAGGTATACACAATTTTAAAATATATTTACTCAAATGAGTCATTAGCATCTGATAAATCATGCAGTGTAAATCAGTAAGATATACCTAAATTAACCAATATACCAGGACATACCCCCCATCTAAACAGACTTGAAATGTAAACCAAACTGTCATATCTATAATTAAAATAAAAAAGGAAATAAATTAGGGCCTTGCAAAGTTGCAGAGATATTTAGGATACATAAACTAGATTAAGAAATCAAACAATTTATGATTCTTACTAAACCTGAAAATTGAAAAACATTAACATCTTCCTTGGCACAACATAGTTTTCAAATCTATATGACATCGCTTGGCTCCATTTTTAGTCAGCATAATTTTGGCTTCTATTCTTACATGGATAACAGCCAAATTCATCTGTCTTCTATGTCCAATCCTAGTATCTTTGTTTAGTTCCTCGACTGAGATTCTGTTTTAAATAGCCTGAAACATTACTCTAAAGAGAGATATT
The DNA here is from genome assembly GCF_009761245.1 of Sapajus apella. Taxonomy (NCBI): domain Eukaryota; kingdom Metazoa; phylum Chordata; class Mammalia; order Primates; family Cebidae; genus Sapajus; species Sapajus apella. The sequence goes on from NW_022436990.1 coordinate 13,899,585, forward strand.
TTCCTGGGCAATTTGAGGTATCTTTGTCAAATCATATAGTTATCATCTGAAGCTTTGTTTTCAATTCAGAGGTTCGAAAAGTATAGCTTTCTTTCTATAACTTGCTTAGAGATTTCCATGCCTCTTTTCACCAGAAATTGCTTTGATTAATATAATTCTTTTTCTGCTATGATTTCTTTTACTAGTCATTGCCCTCTTTGATGAATGAAAAATGCAGGTGCTAGATTTCTTAGGAGGGCTAGGTTTGAGGGCAAAGTGTGCATTTCTAATGCCACAAATTGCTTTTAAAGCTTGAGTTTTTGCATGTGTTTATAAAAACCTAGAAAATTATTTTTCAGATCTTGAGTCTGTTTGCCAGCAGATCCATTCCTCAATCTTCTGATCCCTGAAGGCTAGTTTCCTTGGGCTCCTAAGCCAGCTGACTTGTGGCTTGGGTCAGTCAATGGGAAATGAAAGGTGGAAGATGGAGGGCGGGAGGAGGGAAGTACTTAGAATAACCCTCCGTAAGCAGTTTGTCTCTTCTGTGATTCCAGCCTCCACAGTATATGCCCAGTATAGTTGTATCATCAAAGGTAACCCCTTGTCTAAGGATATTGTTAATCTGTAGGTTACACTGTTGTTACCAGTTATCGTTCTCAGATATTCCATCACCTTTGCGACTAATTCCTTGCATTAAATTCCCTTTTCAGAAAACTCCTGAAGCGGATTATGTTTCACTGGATAGAGCCCAATTGAACAAGCATCAGTTCTTAGCTAAATATAAACAGAGAGATTTTAACTTTAATAAATTTATGACTGGCACTTGAAGAAGATAAACTTATAAAACCTATTGTATCAGCTGAATGAATGCTAATCATATATTTACAATAAAAGTCACTGATTAGAATAATCCTACAAAAGTATCGAATAATGGAATTGTAATTTAGAAGAAGATTAATTGGACATGATATTTAGAAATATCATATATTAATTATTGAGATGTTTAAAATTTGTTAGAAAATATATTGCAATATTTGTAAGATATTCTTATATGTTATGTAAAAATATAGTAACCTTTTCTAATTTAAAGAGTCACGTTTTGTGTTCAAGTAATTCTCTCTGAATATTTTTCATCCCAAGAAGAAAACCCCAATTGAACTGATGTAAAACATAAACAGTGGCAATGTATTCTAACCCAGTTATAATTGGATCTGAAAATATTTATAGAATAAAAAGACACACAAAAGCTAAAAATGCATATGCCCAATTATATCAAATCATTATTGATAAAATAACTGAATCCAATTCCAATAATCCAGGTTTCTCTTTTGTAACTATTTGTTTTCCTAATTTGGCTCCAAATAATAAATATTATTATATCACAAAAGATCACCACCTTTTTAGAGTATATTACAAGTAAATTTAGTACTCTTAAGAGTTAGCAAGAACTATTTCAAAATAATTTAATACCCAATGTTCTCTGTAAAGTAAAGGCTTTGTTTTTACTTTTGTGTCTATATTTAACCCATGGAATCATAGGTTAACACACATTTTTGTCACCCCTTATATATGATTCTTACATGTCACTTATATGTACATATATTCACATTCAGAAAAAGATTTCAGAAGGAATCTCTTTCCTGGTATTTCAAGTGGAAAAGATAAAGTTCAAACACACCAATTTAATATGCAAATCCAAAGCAAATTGAGAATATGCCCAGTTCCAAGGATGACTCCCTTCTGGTTACGATCAGCATCCAGGATGGTGAAAACAATGGAAGGAAACAGAGTGATAGTTGTCAAGGTGTTCATGTGCACAAATAGACTTGATCAAAATAGGTTACTGTGAAAATTTTTTTTTTCCTTTTTTAAGAGAACCCCCCACCTCAGCCCCCTGAAGAGCCAGGACTATAGATGCACACCACCCTACCCTGCTTTTTTTTTTCTTTTTTCTTTTCTTTTTTTTTTTTTTTGAGATGGGGTCTTGCTATAACAGGCAGGCTGGTCTTGAACTCCTGGGTTCAAGCAGTCCTTCTACCTCGGCCTCCCAAAGTGCTGGGATTACATGCATGAGCAACTGCACCCAGCTTGCTGTAACATTCTTGATTCCCATATCTATTTGAAGCTTTGCAAACACATGAAAATAATTTGAAATGCCTTAATTTCCAAATGATAACTTTTATGAGAACTGGTTCTACTTATATGTGATCTGGCAAGAGATTTGGAAGTAGAAAGGTTACCTATATTGTCACCACACTCATAACTGAGGAATTGCATTAGCTGGCAAAGCTATTCTTAGAAGCCACCTTGGCCAACTCCTTCCTCTACAAATCTTACAATGGATAAAATAAAAGGTAAAACTTCTTTTTGATCTGGGACTATATAACCTGATTTCTGTCTAACTGACATATTAGTAACAGTCATATGACTATTTTCCCAAATGATATGTAAACAGAAACATCAAAAAACAAATATTTCTTTGAAAACATTTATTTTTATGCTAGTAAAATCTACCTGACTAGTGGTATCTCTCAGTGAAGAAAAAGTTCAGATAACAGCATATTTCTTCCCCATGATACCACCCCTCCTTCTTTAAACTTCTCCGTCTCTTTCTTTCCCCTAGATATTATAGAAGTAACCCTAATCAGATTCAAATTAGAGTGGTGATTCTCTAACTCTAATGTATATACAAACCACATGGGGATATTGTGAAAATGCATATTGTTTCAGTAGGTCTGGAATATGCTCTGAGATTCTGCATTTCTAACAAGTTCTCAGGTCATAACCAGATGTTGGTCTATAAACCACATTTTGAATATCATGGGATTAAAAATTTTATCTCTCTTCCTTGTAAACTATATGCTTCTTGAAGACAAGAACTGTGTCTTGCTTACAGCTTGACACACAGATTTAGTAAATATACTTCTGAGAAGCATTTATTACATAAATGTTCTAATCATTCACTCCTTGTACTCAGAGAAAACACATTGTTAACTCTCTACACATTCAGAGTGAGAATTATAAAGGAAAAATATCTTTATACATAAGATAATATATTTTGACCATGTTAAATTTATGTATGTATATGTTTAAAATTGTACATATATAATTGTAGCTTTATACCAACTGTATTGAAATTCCCATGGTGAAATCACGTCTCATGAATGCTTTATCTGTAAACATTGGCATTGTAAAAGTACACTGCAAGGAAAAGTAAACAATAAGTATGAAGTGGCTTTTCTTAGAGGGAAGGAAGATATAATGGACAACATGTTGAAGCATTGATAATTGTTAGATATACATCATTATATTTTAAGAATACTGAATGAATTCCTATGAAATATAAAAGAATTTATATTAATAGAATTGATCCAGCTCACCAATCTAATATTTTTTCATATTTTTGAACTTGAAGCATAAGATATAATTAATGCTAAACATTAGAGAAACCCGAATCCTAAATCTTACATATTAGAGACGGGGGGAAGAGAGAGAGAGAGAGAGAGAGAGAGAGAATGTGTGTGTGTGTGTGTGTGTGTCTGTGTGTGTCTGTGTGTGTCTGTGTGTGTTGGGAAGGGAGGTGAATGAGGGAGATTAGAAGGCCCAAACTAACAGAGCCTTTTTGTTTCCATTTAATAAATTCTTGGATTCTTTTGACTTCATGTACAGAAGATGACATCATATTAATCCTTTATATGCAAACTGACTCTAGAATTTCCTGCACATTAAAGCATAACATGGGGAATGTGATGCACACACACACACACTTTCTCAATATTTTTCTTTTCTGCTTTTCTTTCTCCAGTTGACCAATAGTAAAATCCAATGCTAACAGAATGTGAAAGAATCACCAAGAGTTCTGAGAGGCACACACTCTTGTTGCCCTTTAGTAGCTGACTTTTCTGATTCAGTCTTCATTTCCCTCTCTCTTCCATCTTTCTCTTTCTTTCACTCTTTCAGTCTTATGAAACAGAAAAAGAGAATGTTGAGACTATAGGGTATAGGGATCTGGTCAAAAGAGGTGGCAAAAAGGTGGGAAAGATTCAGAGAATGACAACTGCTATTTTACTTAATCTGTTAGTATCCATATGCCTGTAAGTATGAAGTTGAATTGTTTCTATTGGAGAGTTGTTTTCTAAAATGCTAAGCCTTTTTGGTTGTTGATGGCTGAAGTACGACAGCTCATATGTATCGTTGAATACTCTGACAGCATGAAAAAATTTACTGGCTCCTGGATGTTTTATCTTAATGTACCTACAAGTGCCACATTATATTACAGTTTCTTCATGCTTAAAAGGTTTTTCATTGTTGTCTAGGAGAGTTTTGTCTGGTTCCACTTCATGACTTTCTCATTGGGGTTTTCTCCCCCATCATTAAAGTAATTTATTTTCAGAATAAGTCCCAGTCACTGTATGTGGCAGCATTTTCATCCATGTGTTTAAATGCAATAAATTGCTTTCTATCAGTTATATTTATAGAATGAAATTCTTTACTGCAAATAAAAACAAAATGTATCTCTGCTATTACCAATTCATGTTTTAAAAATTAGAAACAAAAACTGTCTTATTCATATTTGGTATAACATTTATAATCATAAACATAACAAGAAGCAGTATCCATGCATGCTTATTACAGTGCTATCGACATATTAATTAATCAATATTTACTGGTAACAAAAATAAAATGTTCATATACCCATTAATATCACTCAGGAAATTTTTCATTTATCCCAGTCCAAACTTTATATGGGATATATTAGATAAGATGTATTAGGTAATAATATAAAGTCCCATTAATAATTATCTTGTCATCATTTTTTAGAATTTGATAGCACAACATCTAGTAGGATATAGTAATTTAGCTCTCAGATATAAAACCAAAATGTTCTGCAGGAATATGTTGGCTTGTATCAAGATAAACTAAAAACCTAAAGCACTCCATTTCCAAGATCATTTCAGAGAAATAAAAAGGCACTTAACAGCTAGGAAATCCTATCCTATAGGATCACAAACAAGAAGTGACTATTTAGATCCAAAGATATGAGTTACTGCTTTTGCTGTCAATATATCTGAATAGGTTTCATTGATAAAGACACTTCTTGCAAAGCAGTATACATTTTACATATTCAATAATATTTATGAAAAAGGTAATTAACTTTTCTTTGACTATGCAGGAAAAATGAACAAACAGCTTATAAAGAAACTATAACATGAACTTTATTTCATTTGCATATTTGAGGTAAATTGTTGCAGAGCCAATATGATTAGTAAAGCAAACCATTTCATTTTTGCAATATTTAGGCACAAACCATTGGTATTTAATGTCTTTTTCTGGTAGCATAGATGTTTACAAAATCTTTGTAATGAAATATTTGATGCATTACTGTAGATTACAGGAACTACAACAGCCAGGTGGAGGGCATTTTGATGGAGAAAATCTTCAAACTTCTCTAGATAACCTGTGGTTGAACCGTCCATTCTGCTGTGGCTTTTTATTTTTATTTATTTATTTGTTTTGCTAAGGAAATGATGAAAATTAATTTATGAAGGTAAGAGAGTAATAGAAGGAAAACATATATTGACTAAAATTAGACGAATAATGGCAATAAAAAGTTTAAGATATTATGGCAAAATTTGAATCTAAAACTATTCAAAAGAGTTTAGCCAAGTTAGCAGGCCATTATAATATTCCCAGTGGACTTTTCCTACATTTCTGTGAATATTTATATGGTCTTAAATCTAGCAATTGATTTGAGAATCTGGACCTAAATATAGCAATATAAAAAGCCTTATTATTCTTTCTATACTCAAGTGTCATACCTTAATGTGCATTTCATAATGTTTACTGTAATTTAGTGAGTACATATATTATTATAAGTTTAATATTATTATATGTTTAACCTGTTGGCAAAATAGACTCTAAAAAAGAATCTAAATAGAAGCAATTTAACATAAGTTTACAAAAAAGAAAGAAAGAGTTGACATTTAATTCAACTAAATGGTTCTTCTTCTCAATTAGAGGATCCAGTGAATATTATCCTCAAAAGTATGTTTTATTTACTGACCACAGAATTCATGAAATATGTGTGGTTGAATATCTCAACTGGTCCTGAACTTTCTTAATTTAATTCCTCTCTTCCTTCATGAACTTACACAGCTGTTTAGTTCTTTTGTAAACAGGGAAGGCTAGGCACTCTTGCACAGATCTTTTTAGCATATGAAACATATTGACATGAATATAACATATGTGCCAAAGCAATATTATTCAGCTAACATTTCAACGAAATGCAACATAAAATTTTAAATTACATATTTCTGCATGTGTTTGATTCTTGTTTACTGTATCTGATCCAGAAAAAAGGAAGACTTTTATTATGAAAAAACATCTTTAATACCTTAGTATTTTAATATCATCTGAAAAGAATAGTTATAACCAGGCATTTATTTTTCCGTTGCTTTAAAGTTACCAGGTAGCAACTTGGTAAGTTCAGTTGATCAGAACTTTTGATTCAGTAGCAATCGTCCAGGAGAAGTTCAGTGACAGATTTAGGTACATCAAATACAGAAAGCAGGTGGGATCTGGCATGATCTCACTTATATACATAATCTTAAAAATGTTACTCTCATAGAAGTAGAGAGTAGATCCGTAACTGCCAGATGCTGGGGAGAGGTGGGGAAAGGGAAATGGGGAGAGGTTGGCCAACAGGTACAAAGTTACCATTAGATAGAAGGAATAAGTTCTGATGTTCTTGTGGAGTAGCGTAATCATAGTTAATAATAATGTATTGTGTATTTCAACATAGCCAAAAGAGTGGATTTTGAATGTTTTTACTACAAAGAAATGATAAATGTTTAAGGGGATAGATATGCTAATTACCCTGGTAATTATACAATGTATACATATATGGAAACATCACAATGTATCCTATAAATATGTATAATTAGTACCTGTCAATTAAAATTTTTAAAAATTAAGAAAGTGCATAGGATTATTTTGATTCCAGGAGCAGCAAGGCAAAACATAGAGGTTCTCCACCCTGGTTGAAGTATATCACCTAAAGCAAGTCCATCACACCACATCACCTTAGTTCCTACAAATACAATGCATAGTATCTTTTCCTCTCTCAGGGAAAATTGTGTGATTATGAATTATTTGCTGCTTACAATAAAAAAAGACATAATATGTGCTATATTAAATGACATATATTTTTAATCTTATTTTAAATATACCCATTTAAAATCTTATTTTAAATATACCCATTTATCTTTATGATTTAATGCTTATCTTTTATTTTAGGAATAAAAGCATCCTGTGCTTAAATAGTTTACATACGCCTTTTGTTTTTATTTATTGTGTAGCTATGTAGGGTTGTCAAAACCCTAACTGAACTGTAGTGTTACACTACTGCTTAGTTTTTTATAGTTGAAAATTAGGTGTTAGAATTCAATTTTTATAGCACTATGGATAACTTGAAAATGTCCTAATACATCCTTCAATAATATCTTTTCATTACTCTAATGCTCTCTATATAAGCAAATATCTCAGAGTAGAACATAAAAGAATCTTGTAAATTGAACAGATCCTAGACGTCAAAAAACAGGAAGCTATTTTTCTCAAAAAGTTAGCACAAATTTTCAGATGTTGGATACAAACTGAATGAAAAAGAAAAGCTAGAAAGGAGCATGGATTATATGGTATGTAAGTGGCATAGAAAATTTCAGATTGATATTCATGACATTTCTACTGGCTAAATTACCAGTATGTGTGTCCTCTGTAGGATACTGCTTTTACTTTTCCTACCTTATTTAAGAGTAAAAATTAAAAAGTAATAATAACATATATTGCAACCTGACCTAAGCAAGGAAGAGGGGCAAGGAACTGATACCAGCTAAGCCCTTGGCTCTTGGGGAAGGGGAGGTAAATGATCTCTCTATACATCAAAAGACCTGATGGGAGGAGCTAGGACATTAGATATTTTGCAATATGCTGTAAAAGCTCCGTCAGTAAAGTGCTGCTGTAACCTGATCTCCCTCTTCCTTCCTTCCTTCCTTCCTTTCTTCCTTCCTTCCTTCCTTTTCTTTCTCTCTTTCTTTCTCTTTCTTCTTTCTTTCTTTCTTTCTTTCTTTCTTTCTTTCTTTCTTTCTTTCTTTTCTTTCTTTCTTTCTTTTTCTTTCTCTCTCTCTCTCTTTCTTTCTTTTTAGTAATAAGGTGAGGCATTGGCTGGCCTTCTTGCTTACATGACTATTCCAGGGTCCCTAGTATTCAGAAGGTATCAGTGCTTCTGACTTAAACATGCTGGTTATTTAGCTTCTGTCCCTCCTTGGAGGGGACTTAACAAGAAATAGGGACTTTTAGGTAATGAAATTTATGCTGATTCCCTCCACAGTGGGACTCACTTTGAAGTCTGATTAAAAGAAGGAAGGCCTATTTGGTGCAGGTCTACGACCCCTGTGATTTTCTTAACAATCCTCCCTCGGTTTTTACCAGTTCTAAAGGATTCTGTATGAGTTTATTTGCACTAACAGAAACCTGAGAAATACCCCTTTCAGAAATTTCCAGCCCTGATATGCCTGAGAAGTAAAAAATTTTAAATGCCTGTTTTTTTTTTTTTTTAACAAAAAAGTTTCATTCATCCTCCCTTGCAATCATTTGAACAACATTTTTTTTTTCAAAAAGATTCATGCAGATTAATTGGATACTTTTCTTGAGGAATGAATTGAAATGGCAAATCAACCTCAGCTTCAATCAGAAACTCCATGACTTTTATCCTTATCTTTGTTGCTCCATAGGGTTGTTAGCTTTCTCAGGAGCCTCTGGTGCCATTATACAATTTTGTGCTGTGTAAAAGCAGGGACCCCAATGTTTGAACAATTCTACAATCTGACTAGAGTTTCTGGTTTGCTTCCTCGAAGGAGCTTTGTTACACCTCCAGTGAAGTGGTCTTAATGAATCTCCATTGCTGGTGGCTAAAGGGCTTCCTATGTCTAGTTAGAACATGGAGAGGGGGTTAATTGAGACCCTTCTCACTATGCCCAGGGAAAGCATTGTTAGCATCCAGAAGAATTTGGTTTCTGGAGTTTCCCTTTGCACATATTCCATACTGTGTTATCCATTGTCAGTGGGATAAAACGAGAGGTTTTTGAAAACAATTGATACCATGATTCTCATATGAACAGTGCTTCATGTGATAGGTATGACCAATCTAAAGATAAGTGATTAAAAAGGAAGGAAACAGTTAATTCTCTCCTGTGGGGTAAAGCTTAACAAAAGCAGCAAGATAGTAAAACCTGGGTGAATTTGCATCAAAGATACGCATTAACAACAATAACAACAACAAAATATTCTCATCAGTGATTAGAATTAATTTGTGAAAAGTTAACCCAAATTTGTGCATTTGCATTCTCTTATCAATAAAAATGTTGGTTTTACAAAAACTTTTCATCTTGTCTGCCTGTTCCTCATCTGAATAAGGAAACACATAAACACACACACACACACACACACACACACACACTTATCGCTTCCCTTCATAAAAATTAGTTGACAGTCCACATAGAAAAATAATAATTCAAAATGTGAGATCACTTTTCTTTCAAGCTAATACTCTATTTCACAAGTTTCACTATTTTTCACTGAACAATTTTAATATTCTCCAAAGGGATGTCCACCTATTTGAATTAGTTTTTTGATCTACAGTTTTCCAATTTATTGCTAAACATGAACTCAATTCAGTCTCTTATAAGTGAAATTCTCGGGTTTTGCATTGACATTGGTTTGCCCAAAGCCAAAGCCAAGAAAATAATCCTTTAATTCACTCTACCAGATTGTAGTAAAGTATCATGAGCAGTCCTAGATAAACTTAAAATTTCCCAAGTATTACAAACTTCATCAGCTAGTACTTTTAATCATCATCCAATTTTTAAACAACATTTGATTCAAATCTGGTAATTCAGTACAAATAAATGTGAAGATTAACTGATTACTGTTCTTTTTACAGCAACCAGTTAAATTATTGAATTGCTTTATCAAGTTGTCCCTCAGTTCTTTTGAAGTTATGCTCAAAATTCAGTTATTCTCTTACTAATCACATAATTATAAATGTATTTTCTTAGGGCCCAGCATGGTGGCTCATGCCTGTAATCCCCTTTGAGAGCCCAAGGCACATGGATCAAGAAGTCAGGAGTTCAAGACCACCCTGGCCAATATAGTGAAATCCTATCTCTACTAAAAATACAAAAAAATTACCTAGGTGTGGTGGTAGTGGGCATCTGTAATCCTAGCTACTCAGGAGGCTGAGGCAGGAGAATCACTTGAACCTGGGAGGTGAAGATTGCAGTGAGCAGAGATCTAGCCATTGCACTCCAGCCTGGGTGACAGAGCGAGGCTCCATCTCAAAAAAACAAAAAGAGATTGTCTTGTTTTCTTAAAATTTATGAACATAGATACAAAAAAAAAAAGTCTAGAAACTGATCAGTGGTTTAGAAATCTCACTATATTCTTTAGTAGTGAACATCCATTTATATGTTGGTAGGGCACATGCATTAGCACTCACATCTACCACTGGACATATAGCAGTATGATTTATGATATTTGCAACACTGTGATAATCACCAAAAAGAATAGAATCAAGAAAATAAATATTAATGTTTTATGTATTTCCAAATATGTAAAAATGTGCAGAATCAAATTTGACCTCAATCAATGCTGTCTGTCCAATTCAGTGTGTAGCTAAGAGACATGCTTTCAAAGTTTCACTTAACAGTGCTCCCTGCCCACTTCTAAAATTTTGACTTATTCAACTCAAATAATGAGTCAAAAATCGAGGAGCAATTAAGCTGAGTGCAATTAAATTCAGTATGCCAGTCTCATATTAAGGGCAGAACAGAAATGAAAATCAAAGAAAGTGCCAAATTTGACTGATCAATGAAAAGATAAAACCTAAGATTTTAAATTAAACTAGTGTATGGCAATTTACATCTCAAACTCTTATAGGCATAATGTTTTGAAATATTGAAATGATTCTTTTCTTTTTAGAAAAATAAAAGTTTTCAAGCAACTATAAATCTTACATTTTTTTCATGTGTCCAACTTCTACTAGAATTTATGCCTCATCTGAATGGTCATCTCCTCTTCAGAACTATTACTGATCATTCTCACAATATGTCTCTTTTCACATATTAAACTGACTCAAATACCTGTTCTAATCACACATTTTCCATAATTATATGCTATTTATTAGGCATAAACTTTCTTATAAAAACTCTTTCATCTATTGTTGTCAAGGAACAAATGTGTCCACTTAATCATATTTTTTAAATCCTTCTATTTCTTTATTTCTTTACCCTTCTATTTCTTTCATTCTTTTTTAATCCTTCCTTCTCTGTCCTTCTAATTTGGGACTTTGGGGATGTATTAGATGGATATATCTAAACTTTAAGTATTATGTACTTAATTTTTATTTAGATGATGATAAAGTGTCTTGTACCAATTGATTCTTCCACCAAGAACTACAAGAAAAACTGTATGGGATTAGTGCGCATGCGCACACGTGAGCACACACGAGCGTGTGTGTGTGTGTGTGTGTGTGTGTGTGTGTGTGTGTGTGTGTTTTAGGACATTGGAGAGCAACCAAAGCAGTTAGGACTTGAGGAGTCAATACTTTGGAGAGACAGAGAGCAGTGAAAGATGAGCCTTGTATTTAGCACGGCTTTTCCCCTTGAGGCATTTGTCAACTACCAATAAACAGTTGAGAGACTAAGAAGCTTGTCAGAGATATTATAGTTACCATGGGCTGAGGAAACAAAATTGGAATTTAAGGGCAATCAAGGAAAAATAGATGCTTATCTCTAATCTTTTGGTTGGGGTTCTGAAAGATATGCTCAACTACTAAGGTCACACCAGAAAATCACCTCTCACAAGACCGAAACCCAGCTACAAATTATTGGAATCTTAATTACAGTCTGATATTCTTCTAGTTTAGAATGAGAAGCTTTTTTACAGTGTTGGGAGGCCAACAGTTGTATTGAATTAGGACAATCTGCTGCTAGCCTGACAGCCTGCCAGAATTAGAATATTATCTGGAGGAAGATTACATTAGTCAGATCCTAAGGCACAGATTATCTTTGCAGTGTTTTATACATAACATCTAACATTTAATATTAGGTTTTCAGGTATACAAGGACAAAAATATCAAAGGGCCCAAAACTAAGAGAACAAACATATAATAGAATTAGACGCTCACGCAAATGAGATACCGGAATTATTAGACAAGTTTTTATATGTCCAGATAATAGGAGACCCTGTTGAAATTTTCAGCAAAAACTAGTCTGTGTACAATAAACAAATGAATATTCTAAGGCTGAAAAATAACCATAAGTAATTCTGAGCCCAGTTGATTACTTAATCACAGACTAAGTTCTTTTAACTGTTTTACTTTCCAGAGAATGAAGGATTAGATATAATTAATCTGAGTTAGATAAATATTTCTTAAACAGGACATAACTTCTGCAGGGTAGAGGGTTAGTGATCAGAAATTTAGGTTAGAAAAAATCCAAACTAAAGCACAGAAACAATGAAGGCAGTAAAATATAGGGAAAAAAAAGCAACATAAAAACCATATGGGATATGATAAAATGTCTAAAGTATATGTAAATGAAATATCAGAAAAAGAGAAGAAAGATAATATATAAAAGAAATATTCAGAAGCAATAGAAGATAATTTTCCAAAACTGAAGACAGACACTGAGGCATAAAATAAGTACACAGAGAACCACACTTCAGTATATTGTAACTGCTTAAAATCAAAGTGAACATCTTAAAAGCATCTGGAGATTTTGACTATTCATAATCCAGATATTATGAATATATCATATTAAAAGCAGTAACAGGATGATTAATAGTTTGTTCTCAGCAGTTATAATGGAAAGCATAAGACAGTGAAATGATCTTTTTTTTCAATGTGTCAATCTAGAATTATATTAACACAGAAAATATTCCTCATAAATAAAGGCTAAGTAAATACATATTCATAAACTGAGCAGATGCATCTTAAAGGGAACCCTAAAGAAATTCTTCAGAAAGACAGAAGTAAGGGCTTACAGGAAGAAATATGAAAAAAAGGGAGTAGAACTATCAATAAATCCAATTAATATGGAAGTCTAAATCAATAACAATAATATCTTGTGGTATTTTAAAATATGTTTATGTAAAACAGGATGCAAGACCTCCAAACTGAAAATTACAAAACACTATTTAAAGAAAGAAGGCTTAATTAAGTGATGAAATATTTGTCTTTACCAGTTAAAATACTCAGTACTGTACCAATTGTCACCCAAAGTGACCTAACTTTCAATAGAGTCATGATCAAAATTACAGAATATTTCTTGTGTAGAAATTTAAAACTTGATTATAATATTTCTATGCAAATACATATAACCCAAAATACTCAGAACAATTTTGAAGAACAGTAATAAAACTAAGGATTTCCACTACCAGATACTAACTTACTATAAAGTTACAGTAATTAAGACAGTGTGGTATTAGAACAGGATTGACCCAAAGCACTCCCAGCATTAGGAAGGAAGAGTACAGTCTTTCCAAATAAATGGTGGTGAATTGATTGGCATCAGCAAAGAAAACTTGAATTCTTCCCTATCTTGCATCATATACAAAGATTAGTTCAAAGGGGATGGAACATAAAGATGTATGAAAATTAAAACTATACTCTTCTAGAAGATATCAAAGGAAATTATCTCTATGAATTTGGAAAATATTTTATGATATAAGACATAAAATAAATGACTAACCATTCAATAAAAATTGTATATACTAGATTTCACAATAACTAAATCAAATAACTTCTGTTCAAAAATTAATAACTTCTGTTCATCTAAATATACCATTAAGTGAGTGGAAGACAAATTATAGGCCAGAAAAAGCTCAACTTGCAATGCATAGTTTAACAAAAGACTCAAATCCACAACATATTTAGGACTTTAATCAAAATAAGATGACAACCCAATTTAAAAATAGGCCAGAAAAATTCACCAGGCACTTCACATGCACACACACACACACACACACACACACACACACGCACACACAATATTCAAATGGACAATAAACATGTAAAAACATATTCAACACCATTAATGAACAGGGAAATATAAACTAAAATCACAATGCTATTCAATAATATACCACAAGAATGATTAGAGTTAAAAGGATGAGAAATGCTAAATAACATGAAGAATCAATCAATTGTAAGCTTTTACATTGCTTGGGACAATGTAAGTTGTTACAAGCACTTCTGAAATCTGTTTAGCGTTGTCTGCTAAGATTATACACACACCTAGTCTATTATCCAGAAATTCTACTTTTGTGTGTATAATTAACAGAAAATGAGTGCTCATATACAAACGACATATAGAGATTGTAGATGGCTAGCTAGACAGAGTGATATAAATATACATACATACACATGAATATGCATACATACACATATATAAGTTTACATAAAACTAGAAGGGGCTTCTGGGCAAAATTGAAGCTTGTAGAAGAAATGGAGGCAGAAATGAAAAGACTAGAATGAACAGCTTAGGGTGAAGGTGAGCAGGGAGACAATAATAACTTTTCTTTTCCATCTATTTCACACCCAACTAGACGACATCCTACACAAGGTCAATAAAAACAGGGTAGACTGGAACAATTGTATTGTCCAGGAATGGGAGATGACAAAGTGCTAAACACTCTTTTAAATCATATTAAAAATGTGGAACAAAAACTCTAGAATCAAATTGTTTATAATGATTCCCTCCCAGGAAAACATTTTCAATATTTATATTTCCATAGTGATGTAACTTTAAAAGAAACGCTTCTATGTTATGCAGCTTAAAAGAAAAATGTTGTAAAGGCTAAAATATATGAAGAATTTTATAATAGCAAAAGCAAAAAGAAAATGAATAAATAGCACTAAAATGTTTTACGTATTCTAAGTCCTTGCATTGTCTGGAAAATTAAAGTATTCATGTTCATTAGTCTTTAATAAGTCAAGGATAAATATAATCTCTAAAGATTAAGATAGTTGTAAAAATGCATATAAGGTAGTAGCATTGGAGAAGTTGCATAATAAAATCTACTCAAATTATCCAAAGGAAGGCCAGAAAAAAAAAGGAGATGGAACACAGAACAGTTGGTACAAACAGAAACAAATACTCAGATTAAACTCAAATATATTATTAATTATATTGAATTTCAGTATAATGAATTATATTTAATTTAAACTGAACTAAATATTTGAATTAAAATACAATAATTTAAAAAACGTTAACTGCATGCTGCTTATAAATACACATTAAATATAAGGTTGTAGATACATTTAAAATGAAAGGGAGTGAAAAGATATACCACATAAACAACGAGCAAAATTATAGCTGGTGTATTTTTATTTATATCAATCAAAATAGAATTTAAGACAACTGATATTGCTAGCAATAGATGGCTTTTTAAATAAAATTGCCTAACTGCAAAGATTTTATACCATATTATTATATTCTATATCATATATTATAGAATATTTTATATGAAAATTTTGTTTACATGTACTAACATAAATAAAGAAGTCTAATAACATAGACTTCTTGGCCAAACAATAATAAACAGTTAACAAGGTCCAAAATCCCTCTTATGAAGTAAAAAACTTGGGTTTTTTTTCACAACATTTTTCCCATGAAGAAATTCTTTTTTTCCCCTTTCTTTTGGCCCTCCACTGTTCCAAAAAGTGGAAGCTGGCAATTCCCTAAGTTCCAGATGCATAATGATAGTCTTGCATTTCATATATATATATATATATATATATATATATATACACATATGTTTTGATTCCTCTCATGAAATTAATCATAGTGTCATTGAGTATAGACCCTGTTTTACAACTAGCTGTATTTTTCATAACATGTGGCAAAGTATGTGCTCCTGATAAATGCTCAAAATATGGTTGATTGTCTAAATGGATGGAAGTTTGTAGTATCTTCCTTGAGATCTTAATGAAAGACTAATACAGGAGATAGATATTCCTTAAATAAAGCCATTCAAGGTTCTGAAAAGTTTTGAGTACTGTTACATATTAGAGCCTATTTGGGAAGAAGCATAACAAATACTATCAAATAAAAGTCTCTAAGAAATAATGTGTTTAAGAATGTATTATTCGGCCGGGCGCGATGGCTCATGCCTGTAATCCTAGCACTTTGGGAGGCCGAGTGGGATGGATTACGAGGTCAGGAGTTTGAGACCAGTCTGACCAATATGGTGAAACCCCGTCTCTACTAAAAATACAATAAGTAGCGGGGCTGGTGGCATGCACCTGTAGTCCCAGCTACTTGGGAGGCTAAGCAAGAGAATTTCTTGAACCCAGGAGGTGGAGGTTGCAGTGAGCCAAGATGTATCGATGCCTCCAGCCAGAGTGACAAAACAAGACTCAGCCTCAGAAAAAAAAAAAAAAAAAAAAAGTACTATTTAATTATATATTCTCTGGAATATACCTTTGCAAAAGTTGTGCTGGAGTTGCTAAAACTGCTCCTCTCATCTCCTCACTGTCCACAGGACTAATCTTCCTGCCTTTGCCCTTGAAAATCCTCACTATACCATGCCTCAAAGTCCATTCAATATTTAACAGTTGTTTAGGAGAGAATGACCTGCTTCACTCACCTTTTATCTTTCCATGGTGACAATCATGATCCATTGAATCCTTAACTATTTTATAAATGCTTAAGAATTTCGAATTGATTGTTCTTCATGGATTAATTAAAGGAGCAATACCTTACTACTTTTGAAATTTAGGATTTTAAAATTAATATGTAATGATCTAGATGTTACTCATGACTTTCATGTTCATGAAAGTGTCAGACATTTTGAAAAAGATCTTTATCAGGTTACTAAGAAATTGTAGTAAAAATGTTAGAAGATAAATAAATACTTCCATACTGAATAGTTTTAACTGAATGGGTTAAACCTATTCCCCAATCCCCTAAAACTCTGGGAGGAAGTGATAGATACATTTACTTTCATGAGTCCATTAACTAAGTGCTCACAATACTCCAGGCTTTTATCGAACATAGAGAAGGTTCAGCCTCTTTCTGAAAAGACAAACTTCAGTTTCTATCTTATGGTTATTATTAGAATAAGAATGTGGTCTATTGGTATCTGCCACCCCGGTGGACAATGAAGCATATAGCAAAGAGAAAATATTGGTACAATGGTTGTCTCCAGCTAAAATTGCCTAAGAAACAGAAGTTGCTGTCTAATAGGTAGATGTGTGCTGGCAGAGTTACGTGAGAAGCTAGAATTGCCTCTCCCTACATTACATCTAGCATGTCAAGTTCTCCATTTCATGGAGGTGGATCTGGTATTCTCTCATGCCTTTCATAATTAACTCAAGGTAGACCAAAGCAACAAGTTTCCTAATGGTAATACCATGAGTATGTAGACAAATATAGTAACATGATAACTTTTCTAAGAAAGGCAGTGTTTGTGAGGGCACTAGAGTTGATTCTGATTCTTCCGGATGTAAGACATGACATTTCTCGTCTATTTATTTACTAAAGACACCATTTATGTACTATGGATTGAAAATGCCTATTCTTTTAAAAGACTAAATCTTTTCTTATATGAACATCTTTAACTATTCAAAGGAAAACAAATCAGTTGGAGAAATGAGGTTAATTTCTCAGCCCTGAACATGGGAAATTAGATGCTCAATGATGCTGAATTCCAGATCTGTGAATCTAAATCTTTTTATGCCATTACCTACATATTGCAAAGCTATGGGAAATAAGGAAGTTTAAATGCTTCAGCTATTTCTTTTTAAAAACTTTTTTGTATATTTTAAACCCATGGAATTGCAGGGGAAGGAAGAATAATCCTCCTGTAAATTAAGTCATGATGCTCTTGATGATCGGGTCAGACCAGCTGATAAGCTCTCAGTAGAAATGCAGCACAGCAATTGACTGTCATAAAGATTAACATCCATTTGCTTAGCTAATGAGTGCCACATGCATAGCATATCCAAAGCTCATGCTTTAAAAGGTTGTATCCATTTTTATCATCACATCTGGAAGCACATCCAATGTGATATACAGCTGCATGACTGATTTTCATGTTTGTGGTTTGTAATCAGTCTCGTTAATTTTTAGTCATATTCCATATATACTAGTGTACTTGGAAATATATATTATTGACATCTGGAAAAGTTTCACTTTTCAGGTGTTTATAAATGCATTTCAGCACAATTTTCCTTTCTCTTTGGCCTTGAATGGTTTTTCTCTTGCTAATTTTGATATGCATAATATTTTACAACAGTTAGCCTTTCATAGGTGATAATGTAAGAAGGTTTGTACAGAGATGCCTTTAAATAAACATTTTTAATTACTAAAGAGTCACATGACCCCATTTGGTCTTTTTCAGTGCTATTAAAGAAAGAAAGGAAAAAAGAAATGAATCCACAAAATGTTAAATTGAATGTTTAAAATTAACTTTTGCTATATTTTGCTTTGAAATACCTGGATGTGTACTTTTAAAAAAATGTCTAAATGATGTGTCATGTTATGTTGAGTATCTTCTTTCAAAATAAATCCTGCCCCTCAAGGATATCTATATCCAAAGAAACTATGCCGTAATGTAGACTATAATAGCCCTTCTGTGCTAAGAAGAACAGGGATAGAAATAGATACTGTATGACTAAATGCTGATTGACAGCTCCATCACAGGCTTGGTGCTTCTTTAGCTAAGCTGCAATAAAGAAACTTCATATCATACTATTCAACAGATAATAAAATTGCATAAACAGATGTAACCTTATGGAAAAAAAACACCCTACTTGATTATATTGATAACAAATTGATCTTTTTAAATATCTTCGATAGAAACCACAAAAGTAAGTGTTGGTTCGCAATAATAATTTTCCTCTCAACTATCCTTTAAATATTATTTCAAATAGAAAATACCACATTATATGATGTGGTGTATATGAAGGCAAAATATTTTCTTAATATGTGAGTTTTACAAAATGTGAAGACTGATTGAAATGTCTCCATGATACAAATTGGAAACAGCTTAAGAGCTTCTACAAAATGTAATTTCACTTTCAAATCCATCAAAGTTTACCACTTTGGTATATTATTGGCACAAAAAAAAATCCCCTGAAGAATTCTTGTCATCAAAATTTTTATAAGAAATAAGTAGTATGCTTTCAAAAGCAAAGACCTTTACTATGCACAGAATCACACATAACAATGAATGGCATCATTCAATGGTAACATAGACTCATGCCAATGTACCCCTGGAATCATGGAGACCTCCAAACCTATGGCAATATCTTATATAAAAATTAATGAAGTAAAAAATAATAATTTAAGCCCCTACTATTGAATATATTTGTTAACTTTTTCACATTTACAATATATATATTTTACAGCTATTACCCTTGAATTTCTTTTCCATTATTTCTCCAAGTAACAATATCTTTAACATCTTCAAGAGTTACTATTGGATTGGTCTTGACACAGCCTACATGAGCTGTGTAAATCATCTTCAATCCAATCTGATGATAGACTTTGTGGGAAACAAGTGTGATTTTGTCTATTTCTGATTGATTCAGTTTCCCTGTGATGGCAGTACTCTTCAATGTTCTTATTGTTAATATTGAATATATTTTTAAAATGTAAGTTAACGAGTTCTCTATTAAAATTCCTATCCATTCTGATCCACATGAGAGAACTGGATTGAGATACTTTCAATGATAG
Source organism: Sapajus apella (assembly GCF_009761245.1). NCBI lineage: Eukaryota > Metazoa > Chordata > Mammalia > Primates > Cebidae > Sapajus > Sapajus apella. Next base: position 13,919,360 of record NW_022436990.1, read on the forward strand.
AGCATAAGAGAGTGTAATTAATGGCAGCCACGCAGAATCTTTGGGACATATAGAGTTTCTGAATCTCTGAATTCAGCAATGCCGTCAGTGTTTTGGCTAGCAGCCTATAACCCCCTTTTAACCTGAGCCCAGCTTACTCAGCAAGCTATGGCAAATGACTGCTGAGCTGTTACTTTCTTATTTCAAAATACACCTCCGGTTGAGAGAGGGACATGCTCTTTTACATATGGTATGGGATTTTGTTTGGGAGTTCAATTTTCTGTTGAGTTTTTAAAAGAAATGTGCAGCAATGGCAGTGGGGAAAAAAACACAGAAACTTTGGAAAGGAAAGAGGGAGGGTTAAGTCACAGAAAACTAAGATGCACTACTTGCTTTGACCAAGCAAAGAGAAGTTGAGAAACACTTTGTAGGTGGGCCAAAACAATCTGTCATCTAGGAATGGGACTAGAGAGTTCTCAGGTAAATCTTTCTGTCCTGTCTGAAATGCCATTACCACTCACAACTAGACAGGGCAATTGATTCTTCTCTCCCATACATTTAATAGCAAAGAAATATCATCACCAAACTGGTCCAGAAATCCAGAGATTATACTAGTTATATGTATGAGAGAGGGTGTGTAAGAAGTGATGAAAAAATAGTGACAAAAGTGATTAGCTATCTCCTAAAGAGTGATAATTGCAGTGTCAACAAAAATCTGATCCTCTCTGAGAAACACCTATGCCTCCACACCTAATTACAAAACTGAGTCAAGTAGAACATTCAAATAATATACTCTATTCATTTATTCATCTATTCATGTATTCATTCTACAAATGTTTATTGAGAATAACCTGCGTTCAAGATGTATTCCTAGCATTGCAGATACAATCTTGAATGAGATAAAGACCTTGCCTTCATGAAGCTGAACTTTTACTCAGGTGATGTACAATAAATAAGTAAACAAATAAATGCACAATATATTTCAAGAAGTAATAAGATTAGAAAGTAATATAAAGGAGCATAAGAGGGCATATATTGATATATGTTGGGGAGGTGGGCACTCTTTCCTATTGGGTGATAAGTAAAGGCCAAACTGAGGAAGTGAAATCTGAAAAGAAATGTAAAAGTAGTTAGATGGTAAACCTTTTGAAGATCTTAGGAAGAATTTTCCAGAAAGACAATGGCAAATACAATGAACTTGAAGTAGAAATAAGATTATTTTCTGGCATTAAAGCAAGAAGTTTACTGTTGCTAGCCAGAGAATGAAAGGAAGACATGATAGAAATTAAGCAAGTGCTAGATCATACTGGGTTTCACAAGCTGTGGTATGACTTTGACTTTTGTGCTGAATGTGATGTAAAAACATTAGAGATTTTTCTGTAAAGGAGAGTTATGAACTGGTTTTAAATTTTAAACCAAGGATTCTAATCTGAGCAAATAGATTGCTGAACAGTGACATCATTTGCCGAGGTGAGGAAACTAGAAAGGAACAGGTGGAAAGGAGAAAAAAGATAAGAAAAAATAATTCCAATTTAAACATGTTGAGTTTTCTTGATGTGCATTAGACAACAGAAAAGGAATATTTAGTAGGTAGTTGAATACAAAAATGTAGAGCTCAGGGGAGAAATCTGTATTGCTGGAAAAGATTTAGATGTCATCAGCATTTAGATGATAAATTTAAGGTTACGGGACTAGAAGATATTACATAGGGACTGGCTGTAATAGAAAATAGAACGGAGCTAACACTAGCATAAAGAAGAGGAGCCCACACAAGAAATGAAGTACAATCAGAGAAATAGGAAAACAAGCAGTGTAGTGGTCACAAGCTAAGTTAAAACAGTATGTCCACAATGAGGTAGTACTCTATCACATTCTGTGGAGAGATCAATATGAAGAGGACTATTGGATTTGGCAAATGGTAGCTCAATAATGTCCTTGACAAGGTTTCAGTGGAATAGTAGGGACAAAGTCTGATTGGAGAAGTTCAGGGGAAAATAAGTGAAGAGATAATAAAAGCAAAACATTTAATTGGGGCCTGTTTTCTTATTAATAAAATGCATAAAAAGGCATGATGATCTTAGTAATTTGAGATTTTTTCTACCTAAACAATTTTCATATTTTTATTGTGAATTTGAACTCTTATGTCATTTTGTCAAACCCTAAATTTCAAGTTCATTTCATTCCTTTCCATTGCAATTGTAAATGAGACAAAAAACTACTAAACATTTGTGATTTCTCCCAGGACTAACCTCTCCAATTTCACCACTCAGGTAACATCATTATCTGCTAGATTATGCTTAGGCGTATAGATTTTTTGCCATTAAAGGAAAATATCTTCATTTCCTAAGGCTCAATATTTTATTAATAAATTATTCTCAGAAAACTTCTGCCTTGAGCTACATTTGTGGAAAAGTATAATAATTACTAGCATTGAAAGAAACTTTAAAATATATCTAAATAGCTTAAGGGGAGTTGATAAGAAACTTCTCATTTCTAATCCAACATGGACAATTGTCTTCAACAATTAAGCATTCTAAACATAGCTATCTAGAAGATATTTCTATATTGGTACCGTAAACATCCAAGTCAGTTAATCACTCACCATGGAAATAACAGAATTAAAGCCTCCTATTTAGGTTATTTCTTCCATAGACTGAGTATTAAACAACTTAACAACTCTGGCCATCCAAGCCAATAGTACCAGGACTGTTACTAATAATAGCAAAGCGTAGGTCAGACTACAGTGATCTGTTGGATAAGGTCTACCTTTCAACACAGTGTAAGCAGAATGGCCAAGCAATGCTTTACTCAAATATTTGCCCACAGTTCATGTGGCCTCAGGTATGTCAACATTAAACCATTATTCTTATAAAGCAGATAGAATTATGCTGCTGGGAGACAGCCTGATTGAAAATCAAGTTGTGTTTTGTTGTGCAATGAGTTATGCTCTGATTTGTTGTGAAGATAAGACATAAAAGTGATGTAGTGGACCTGCTTCCCCCCAAATAATAGTTTATCCCTGACTATAAACTATTATTTACAGATGAATTAAGACTTGCTATCAGGCCAGCAATAAGCAGAATGTGATTCTGAATTGTATTTGTAACATTTTCGGATACCGTGACTTATTAAAAATTCTAGTTGGTAATTTATTTTGAAAATATTCTGAAAGGATTTTCCTTGCTAAGAAGAAATGATCTTTCTCATCATTTCAAGTGATAACAGCATATAGTTCATAAATAAAAGTAGTATTTTAAAATAATTCAGAATGTAGTCATATGAAAAACATTCAGCAATTGTCCTTTTTGTCAGAGCTGTATATATTAAGGGGCTTTCTCTTAGAGTTCAGGTTTAATAAATCAGTATTTTCTAATTAACTGGTAGGCGGGCAGTCACACCCCATCTGCTCTTCCCTCAACTCATAACACACTCTGTCTATCTCTTCCAGCCTCACATCAAACTCCTGCTGTTCTCCACTTAGCATCAACTTCCTTTCTGCCCTGCTCCTACCCCATTGTTGTTTGGAGCTGTCAGCTCTGGCTCTCTTTGACTCAGCACTGAATTTCATACCAGAGTAAGTTGAAATCCATTTCCAAGCCATTAAATCTGTATTTGCTCAAGTCAAGAGTCACAACCTCACCTAAATCCTCTATGTTTTCCTCTGGGTCTTGACTCCTTCCTTTGTGGAAATTGTCAGTCCTCCCTCTACAGTCACAATAAAATTCAAATAAGGGCTAAATCCTGACCCTACTTGAATTTGAAAACTATTCTCACTATAGATGCATATAGAGAAAGACTCGAAGCTACAAGGACTGAATCTGATAGAACATCTCTTTCCCCAGTCATGTGCAGAGATAGATTAAAGCTAAACATGACTCAGATCAATCAAAAGTTCAGACCACTGAAAACCACTCTTTGACTCGGGGAAATTGGTGCAGCTTGTTAAAGGTGAAAAAAAAATCTATGAAATGAGAAAGTAGCCATTAAGATTTTTAAGAAAGATACTCAACAAATTGATATAACCATAGATTACGATATGATAATGCAAAGTACCTTCATATATGTTCCATAACCTCTTATTTGACTATGAATACACAAGAAAAATGTATACTAGTTTGCTTTGTTTTTAAAAGCAAATAATATGTTTAATGCTTTAATCCAATCATATTCATGTAGGATGTGTGTCATAGCACTTTTTGTTTGCTTGGCTATATTTTAGTGTTTAGTTAAACAGTGATACTCAACAGCAAAACAAAAATTTGGCACATGCTTGAAGTGGACTATGTAACTCAATTGCTGATGCTTTCATGTTATTTTTCCTTAATGTCTTAAAAACAGGAGTCTATTCTACAGCTCATAGCTCTTTTATGAAGTAATTACATAAAATTAAGGTCTAATTAGAAGACACTATTATCCTAAACTATTAGAAACTTTATCTCGCATTCCATTCCAATTAGACTTTTTAATACATTTTATACATTGTATCATTTTATACTTTCATTTTTAATTAAAAGTCATTATATATCTGCCCCATATCATATACAAAGCTACTCTTCAAGATAATCTGGAACGTTGTTAAACCATGGTTGTTTTTTGTTTTCTTTTCTGAAAAGAAAAAAATTCAAACTTCCAAACTATTTGGCTGCTCCCTCATGGAGCATGTTTATACCAGCAGGATCTTCAAGTCCTCTTCGCTTGCTGCTAGCTCTGATGTGGCAGATTGGGTCCAGATTCCGACTTAAATGTCTTGGGTAGGAAAACTCAGAAGGTGAATCTTCAGTGAGGCCTCCATATACTAAAAGCTGCTGCTTAACTGGCAGTAAATGGAGCCTGGCAGCAAAATTAGCGTCTGTAAGAAAATGGATTTTAAAAATGTCTTGAACATGGGCATAAATTATGAACAAAGATTAAGTGCCACATGCTTACAAACCTTTGCTTTCCAAGGAATGTGATATGCATTTTCTGATTTTAAAATAAGAAATGTGTGTTTCAAATTTATTTTTTAATTTCCTTGTTCTTCAGTCAATAAATGTTGAATAATGTTGATGTTCCATTACCAATACAGCCTGCTCATTTTCTGAACTGTCAAACTCTAACCTTGGCTCAGTGTTCACTGTCTTTGACTTGCCCCCACAGGGCCTAGAAATCTTACAAAATTCGCCCTACCAACATGATACCTAGGAAATACCATTTGGGGTTACATACCAATCAGGCAAAAATCTGGTAGTCACTCTTCAGGCTTTGACAGATAGAAACATTTAGCTGTGATTATGTATGATGTCATGTGGGTGAGTAAGGATTGTTTTGTGCTCATCAGTCTGTTTACATCAGGAGCTCATAAAGAAGAAAATTACTTCACTTTATGATGATGATTTTCTCTGTTTGACCTTTTCCAGCACCTGCAGAGAACAGATCATGCAGTAATCTGATCAAACACGCTCCTTCACGTGTACTCCCACGCACATACCACAATATAAACTAAGTATCCAAAGAAAAATGTAACTACTCATAGGTATATATTTAAATTATAAAGGTTTTTTTTTTTTTTTTTTTTTTTTTTTTTTTTTTTTTATTTCTGAAGTCCAAGGTGTCCTACATTTTTCAGCAGAAGTGCTTGAGTTTCTAATCTGAACTTGACTTTCTGGATTCATCCTAAATGCTATTTAGGCAGCAATCTAAATGATGGAAATTATAGATACTGATAACTGGTGACATTTCTTTTTAGTCCAGAGAAATGGAACACAACTTTTTTTTAAAAAAAGCAATAAACGATATTTGTTTTGGTAGGTTATTTTTATGATTATCCATCAAATAGATGGATCTTATCAAATATATCTACGAATACTTTTATCTTTTATTATGTATAGAAAACCTGCACTTCATCAAATTACTTCTGCCAGTTTTCCATACATACAGTAAACGATTTCAGAAATTAACTCACTAAAACTCTTTGTTAAAATTTGTCATTTATCTATTAAAATTCTTCAGCTTTTGTCAGATAATGTACTTAGTTCTGTAATAAGAGTCCCTGAAGATATGTGTGTGATTTGTCAAAAGAGAGACAAAAAGTGTATAAAACTCTAAAATGTCAGTAATCAGGAGATTTCACAGACTTTAGTAAATTTACATAGAATGAATAGAAATCTTTGATATTAATAAACCTAGCTCTGGGGAGTACAAGAGAGGGAGCAAAGAATGATAATTTGAATACAATTTCCATATCACTTCTTCCAAAATTAAAAATTAGTATAGATAAATGTGTGATAGAGTTTAAATAACATAACTGTAATTGTTTATCACCACCCCAAAGTTTCAAAGTGAGAATGTTTTCTGGGAAGTAGACCAATAAAGTGTATATATTTCATACAGTTTATTTTCTTTAACACAAAGACTAATGTTAAATGAGACAAGGCATATAATGTATTATAAGAGTGTCTGGTAGAGAGCGAATTTTGCCTCCCATAACCATTGAAACAGAAAGAGAAGAATCATACAGTAAGAGAAAATAATATTTCCGGACTTTAGGAAGCCTGATCAATAGCTAGTAATACACAGCCCAGCAACAACCCCAACAAATGATAGAACTTCTAAAGTAACACAGATATACAAACACACGACTTTCTTAAGACTCAGATGTTTTGAGAGTAATCAACTGGAATGGAATAAGTAGGAGACAGTCCCTGGAGAAAATAGGTGTTAAGCTACATTTTGAAGGAGAAATTGGTGTACATAATAAGGAATAATATGAACGCATATTGTAAGAAGACAATAATTTGATTTTACTGAATCAAATGATATGTTCTATTAGTTTTCTAGAGCTGCCATAATAAAATAGCACAGACTGGATGCCTTAAACAACAAAAATTTATTTTTCCACAGTTCTGGAGGTAGAAGTTCAAGATCAAGTTTTGGTTTCCTCTGAGGGCTCTCTCTTTGGCTTGTAGATGGCTGCCTTCTGGCTGTATCCTCACACGGTCATTTTCTTGTGCACTTGCATCCCTGTATCCCTCTCTGTCAGTCCGAATTTCTTCTTCTTACAAGGACACCAATCAGATTGTATTGAGTCTCACCCTAATGGCCTCAATTTTACTTCATCACCCCCTTTAAAAACTTTATCTCCAAATACTGCCACATCTTAGATACTGGGGGTTAGGGCTTCCATATATGAACTTTAAAGGGGTACAATTCAGCCAATAACATATGTGTTCTGGAGTGCTTACAACTTTAGGTGCTAAGATGTGGGCTATTAGAAATGGACTTTTTCTAGCATATACATTTTTAGAATCAAGAAAACCTGTCTATGGCTACCAGGTAAAGGGAAGCACATCTGAAAGACCCTAAAGCTATAAATGCTTTGATCATATCTCCTTCTTTCACTGCTAGAGGAGAATACTACAGGACATAAAGAAGAATGAAAAGAAATTAGAGTTACCCCTTTATAGTTTCCATTCCAATCTCCTATTTCTCATTGACTGCCAAGAGCCTCTGAGCATAAAAATTTCCACATCTTTCAGTTATTTTTTCTAACCCTTTCTTCCCATGATGCTTTCTCTTTCTGTTCCCTGCCAGAATGCCAAGCAGTATATTGCTGTGGAACAGTGGGCGTGTTGGTGTGTGTATGGGAGTGGGAGAGGTTCATGCAGAATTCAGTAGGTGGAAAGAAGAAAGATCTTTCCTTTTTTTATTCCTTAACTTTTGCTGTGAGGTGGTATCACATGAGAAAATGTATTAGCTAATAAACAAAACATGCTGACATATTTTCTCATTGAAATGATTTTCTGGTTGGGAAAGTTAAAGTTCAAGAAAAGACAAAATGAGTAATATTCATAAAACTTACGGTAGCATTCAAAAATTTATATTGGTGCCATTTTAAAAAATCTTCTATTGGACTAAAATTATTCATTATAAGGGCTTCCTTTGCTATAAAACTAATTTTTTGTTTTTTAGAAGTGGTTGAACAGTAGCTATAACAACAACAAATCCAGAGTTTACTATGTGCCAGGCGTTGAAATAAACATTTTACAAATACTAATTTGTTCTCACAGCGACTCTGTTAGTTAGATAAAAGTATTATGTCTGTTTTATAGATGAAGAAACTCAGCCACAGAGAGGTTAATTGATTGCCCAGAAACAGTAAGTGACAGAGCCGGTAACTTCATTCAGGTGGTCTGATTTTATGGCCCAGAATTTTAATTATAACTTTAAGCATTTGTAATAAGAAGACTCGTGTTCCCATGACCAGTATTCATGACAAATGTTAATTCTAATTAAAAACAAAAACAAAAAACAGGTTTACTCTACCATTAACAGAGAGGCATTTTTTTCTCAGAAAGGAAAACATTTTAACTGAAAAATCAGTACCATATGGCAAAAAAATACATGCCTCCGTACAAAAGTCTCACCCTCTAATGCTGTTTACTAATGTTCTGTTTGGATATTTGCTGATGATTTTTGTATGTCCTATTTGCCCTAATACATAGTGGATCTTTATAAAGCAACCAGCACATAAAATACCCCTGCTTAGATATTTTAAGTCTAGGATTTTATAATTGTAAAGCTAATTTCCATAATAGATTCAAAAGATTTTAAAAATGAAATTTCTGTCTTCCCATAATTATGTAACTCACCAAGGCATTTTTATGTGTGTCCTTAAAAATGTTAACAGTCTGAATGTTCAAATTGTTGTTTCACCAACCAATATAGCTAATATAGAAATATATATGGAACAAAGGTTGATCTTATTCTTCTGCTCAGAGAAGCTTCTGTGATGGCTAAGACTGTAGCCAGTATTGAAATAAAGAAGATTGACATATAAATGGTATCTTATCTTTACCGGTTTGCAGCTATATATGAGAATATTCCAGAAGGTTCACTAGCCAGTGTTGGCAGAGTCTGTTGGTTCTCCATGTATTCCTTTACGTTTCCTAGCTTCTCTTGCAGTTAGATTGGAACTATGTGACATGTTTTAGGCACTAGACTATGAGCAGAAGAGTCACTTATGGTTTAGGATTCGTGCTGCCTCTATTTCTCTCTGTCTCTCATGCAGTGGTTTTACAGCCTGTATGTTCCAGAACAGGACTGCAAGATAACAGAGCCCTCTGTGCACCCTTGCTAGCCCTTATTAGACATGTAAGGTTGGATGTGGTAAGACACTGAGATTTGGTGTTGATTTGTTACTACAACGTAACTTAGCCATGTTTAATGAAAATGAAGATGAATTTCACTTAGATAAATGTGGAAGGTAGGGGTGGTATACAGATTTATTATACATTCTGATAAGCAAACTCAGGGGACTTCCTGTGTATATTTCCCACATGTACAATCACACCCTTTAAATTATCCAGAGTACGCTTAGAAAAATCCTTTATCCTTTTCAACCAAAATAATTAACACCTTGGAATAGATTTTAGGAAATATATAGATAATTACAGGTACAAACATAAAGAAAAATTCAAGAGAAAAACTTTCTTGGAACAAGAAAAATTTCAGTAAAAATTCATGTAACTTTGACAACCTGTGCCTAGTAAAATTGCCACACTTGTCTAATTTTACATTCATCCTATGACCGATCATTGTGCTCAAAACTTAGCTTCACTTTGGTGAATGCTGTGGCACAACACGTAAATCCCTTCTTTAAAACCAAGGAGCTCACTCCTCCAGCTGCAAGGGAGTTGCTGCTGAGAGCTCACAGATGAGTCTTTCCCCAGGATTTGCCCTCGACTGAAGAGAGCTGCCTGCTCAAAGTCTGCCCCTTTCCTGGGATAGCCCATTTCCAAAGACTTGTGGGCATGATGGGTAAAAAACTCTTGACCCCTTTTGCCTCTGTTTGGAACATCCTTGAACTGCTGTATCCATCAGATGTGTTGGGGCCTCTGTTACACCTTCACCACATTTTAACTCTTCTCTTAGTAAATTCTACTTCCCGTTCTACCTAATATATGTTATTCTCAAGAGCTCTCCCCAGTAATCCTCCTATAGGTAAATCTCTGTTCTGAGTCTTTTTCCTGAGGAACCTAATTTATGCTAACTATAAGGCACATAACAGAATTGCAGCTTACAATGAAAGGGTAGTTTGTGCATAAAGAAAATTCGCATCTTTTTCTTTTTTTTTTTTTTAGATATCTAAAGTAAATGGCCTTATTGATAATCCTGAATTATCATGTGATTATTTTAATATGATTTTTATTTTGAAATAATTTTAGCTTTCCAGAGAAATTGTAAAAATTACAGGATTCCTGTATATTTTAACCCAGTTTTCCTGAATGTTAACATCTTACATTATTATAATACAGTTGCCAAAACTAAGAAATGAACCTTGATACATAAGTATTAACTAACCTCCAGATTTCATTTAAATTTTACCAGCTTTTCCATTAATTGTCTCTTTCTGTACCAGGTTACATCTGGGACAATATCATATAGAGACAATAGTCATTTTTGATTGGCAAAGTTAATGAAATGCTTATATGCACCTATGCCTGTGTATATACAAATGATTTTAAAGACTAACAGTATAAGAAATATTTTAAAAATCTATATATATACAGCATACCAGCCTAATACTAATTAGCTGTTTGATTTTATGCATAGTTCTTCATTTCTCTGGGCCTCTGTTGATGCGTATATAAATAAGCAGGGTTAAATTTGATATCTTTTGTTCTTTCCATTTTTTACTTCCTATGCTTCAATGCTGTTAAAGATGACATGAAATTTTGTGGAGCACTTAGCAAGAAAGAAAATTTTCCTGTTAAAAAATTACAATTAAAACAGAAGATTTCTAATTGATATAAGTAAGGTGGGCATACCTCCATAAACTTGGTGAGATATTGATATAATTTTTATTATTAATTTGAATTTTTTAAATGCCATATAGTTTCCTTGAGCAAATCCCAAAAAATAAAAAACAAAATATTGAGATAGAACAAGAAAAAGGTGCATCTGTGAAAAGATAAGAAGGCATTTGGAGTAATTCTGAGGAAAGTTTAGTGCAGAATGAGAAGGTTCATAACTCATTAGTTAATTATATTTATGTACAGTTGGCGAAGAAATGGCCTGGATTGGTAAGGCTGGTGATCAGAAAACCTCAGAATATGGCGCATTCTGATCAACATTTAATTATTTTTTGTAAACATAAAGCTAGTTCAATAGGTCAAAATGAGTGGTTATTATTCTGCAGAAGAACATCAATTTCTAAAAAATAAATTATGCTACTTTCTAGGCATGTTTTTGTAAATGAAGAAAAAACTATATAAAGTACAGTTCATGCTTTAATTCAAATTCTTTTCATTATGAGAGTCATTTAATAAAACTCTACTTGTGACAGGACCTAGTAATTTGTAAATAAACATTAACTTAAATACAAACACTAAGTGATAGTGCGTATCTCGTTTGTAAAAGAAAAGCTGTAATATAAAGAGTGATTACTTATTTAAATATATTCTAAAATTATTGATGAAATTTTAAGTATTCATCTGAATCAATTTATTTACAAAAATAATGTGGTAAATTTCATGATTAATACAATTACAATAGGGTTCAGAGTTTAATTTTTAGCAATGAGCATGTTTGTTTTCCTAATTTCTAAAAAGCATTCTTAATATTGGTACTCTTGCATAATGGAAATCTTATGGAAATTTGTATTTTATCCAAACACCTGTATATGCAAGTCATTAATTTGTAAGGAGCTGAATCATTTGGATGCAACTCTGCTGAAAGCTCTCTGTCATATGGAAATGGGCATGATATTCATGAATGTGTTAGAATTTGATTTCTTTGTAAGAATAATAATATTTATGTATACTAGCTAACCTACTGAAGCTACAAACATATATCTCTATTCTATCCGAGAAGTGCTATTTAATCATCCTGTCGTTCAAAAGTTTATGTAAACATGGAGAAAATAATTCAAATCTTGGTCTTCCTTCTTTTCTGAAGAAGGCCAATTTTATGTTTACTTCATGCCTAGCAAATGGACTGTACATGTGCATGTATTAAAAGATATTAATGCTGATGAGGATGGGGGCTCAACAGCCTTTCAGATATAGTTATAAGGACATCTTTAGGTCTAGGTGTTTTCAACACGGAAGTGAAATGTGATTTTTAAGTTATTGGCATAGCTTTTCCTGGTAGATGGTTCAGTTTTTTTCTGGAATGACTTGCAGGCCATTGCAAAGAAATCAGGCTTGCAGCTACTTTTCTGCCACTGCCAAACTCTCCAATTCAAATTTTGAGCAAAAGAAAAAAAACAAGAAGGGGGACACTCTTACGGATTAAAGATCTCTTTGTGATATGACTAGCCCAATTCAATTACCTTACCATCACATAGAAACAATAGTTGGATACTTCAAAGGGTAGGTGACATGCAAATATTTCTTATTTGGCTTTATAATCCATGATATTGTTATTTTCTCAACACATTTGCTTTCCTAATTGTGTTTTGCTTGGATTAGTATTACAAGAGTTTGTCTTCCCTGAGCACACACCAGCTGGGTAGTGGGAGGAACGGTCCTCAAAGCTAACCAGGCAGTGGGGCAATACAGCTCTAAGATTCAAAATTAGTCATGAATATTCACAAAGCAGATAATCTCCTGTAGATAAACGAAAGGTACTGGAATTATCCCAGGACTATCTTATCTCTTGTTCTAATTCTTAGTCTACCAAATTTTTCTTTACTTTTTTTTGGTACTGAGAAACAGTTACATTAAGGCATTTCATGTAAGGATTTTTAATTGAAATTGATAGCTCTTCAAAAAAAGTATTTTCGAAGTTTTTTATATTCTTGGTTATATTTTCTTTTCATTTGTAAGATCTCTTATGTATGTGATAATAGCTAATAAAACATGAAATTAATATGTTTCCAGGGTCCAATAACTTGTGGATACTGGATTCTCATCTAATTCATTATTCAACTAGGAAACAATTATTTTGTCCCTCTGTAGTTCAGTTTCTTCTCCCCAGATTGTAGACAAAAATAATAGAAACTTTAAAAGACACTGTGAGGATTAATAAAATAACAGATGTCTGATATCAATAAGTAAAAAGTTCTACAAGTGCTTTGACTTTATTCTTTTCTTTGCATAGTTCCATTGCCATGAATCAGCCTTGTTTAGGATGCCAGAAAAAATTGTTACTGTAATGATTATTTTATATTCGCTGAACAACAGCAATATTCTTGGCATAACACAATATAATAAAGAAAATGAATTTCTTGTCCCAGGGAGGGTGCAGAGGTAAAACACTACAAGAATAACAGAGAAACCTCAGAAACATGCAGTATTGCTCAGTAGTCAGTTACTCCTAAAACAAAACAAAACCAAAATAGTGATGACTGCTTTTCACTTCATTTTAAAAATTCTTTATTGTGATTCCAGGCAAGATGGCTGAATAAGAATAGCTCCAGTCTGCAGCTCCAAGTGAGACTAAGATAGAAGGCAGGTGATTTCTGCATTTCCAACTGCGTGGTGCCTGGAATTCCAGTGAGAAAGAACGATTCACTTGCCTGGAAAGGGGGCTGAAGCCAGGAAACCAAGTGGTCTTGCTCAGTGGATCCCACCCCAACAGAACCCAGCAAGCTAAGATCCACTGGTTTGAAATTCTCACTGCCAGCACAGTCTGAAGTCAACCTGGGATGATAGAGCTTGGTGGGTGGAGGGGCAGCTGCCATCACTGAGGCTTAAGTAGGCAGTTTTCCCATCACAGTGTAAACAAAGCCACCAGGAAGGTCACACTGGGTGGAGCCCTCCACAGCACTACAAAGCCAACATAGCCAGACTGCCTCAATAGATTCCTCCACTCTGGGCAGCACATCTCTAAAAGAAAGGCAGCAGCCCCAGTGAGGGGCTTATAGATAAAACACTCATCTACCTGGGACAGGGCACCTGGGAAGTGGTAGCTGTGGGCACAGCTTCAGCAGACTGAAACATTCCTGCCTGCCAGCTTTGAAGAGAGCAGAGGATCTCCCAACACAGTGTTCAAGCTCTGCTAAGGGATAGGGGACAGACTGCCTCCTCAAATGGGTCCCTGATTCCTGAGCCTCCTGATGAGGAGATACCTCACAGCAGGAATCAACAGACACCTCATACAGGAGACCTCTGGCTGGTATCTGGTGGGTGCCCCTCTGGAACGAAGTTTGCAGAGGAAGGTGCAGGCAGCAATCTTTGCAGTTCTGCAGCTTCTGCTGATGATACCCAGGCAAACATGGTCTGGTGTGGACCACCAGCAAACTCCAACAGATCTGCAGAAGAGGGAAATGACTGTTACAAGGAAAATTAACAAACAGAAACCAATAGTATCAACATCAAAAAAAAAAGGACAACAAAGCAAAATCTCCATCTGAATGTCACCAACACCAAAGACCAAAGGTAGGTAAATCCACAAAGATGAGGAAAAACTAGGACAAAAAGTTGAAAATGCCAAAAAACCAGGATGCCTCTTCTCCTCCAAAGGATCACAACTCATTATTAGCAAGGGAACAAAACTGGATGGAGAATGGATTTGATGAATTAACAGAAGAAGGCTTCAGAAGGTGGGTAATAAACTCCTCCGAGCTAAAGGAGCATGTTCTAACCCAATGCCAGGGAGCTAAGAATGTTGATAAAAGGTCAGAAGAATTGCTAACTAGAATAACCAGTTTAGAGAAGAACATAAATGATCTGCTGGAGCTGAAAAACACAGCATGAGAACTTAGTGAAGCATACGCAAGTAACAACAACTGAACCAATCAAGCAGAAGAAAGGGTATCAGAGATTAAAGATTAACTTAATGAAAAAAATGTGAAGATAAGATTAGAAAAAAAGAATGAAACGGAACAAAGAAAGGCTCTAAGAAATATGGGACAATGTAAAAAGACCAAACCAATGTTTCATTGATGTATCTGAAAGTGATGGGGAGAATGGAACCAAGTTGGAAAGCACATTTCAGGATATTGTGCAGGAGAACTTCCCCAACACTGCAAGACAGAACAACATTCAAATTCAGGAGATACAAAGAACACCACAAGACACTCCTCGAGAAGAACAACACAAGACACATAATCATCAGATTCACCAAGGTTGAAATGAAAGAAAAAATGTTAAGGGCAGCCAGAGAGAAAGGTTGGGTTACCCACAAAGGGAAGCCCATCAGACTAAGAGCAGATCTCTCTGCAAAAACCCTGAAAGCTAGAACAGATTGAGGGCCAATATTCAACACCCTTAAAGAAAAGAATTTTCAACCCAGAATTTTATATCCAGCCAAACTATACTTCTTAAGTGAAGAAAAAATAAAATCCTTTGCAGAGAAGCAAATGCTGAGGGATTTTGTAACCTCCAGGCTTGTCTTGCAAGAGCTCCTGAAGGAAGCACTAACTATGTAAAGGAAAAACTGGTACCAGCCACAATTATTATTGTGGATAATAATCCACAATGTGAAGACCATTGACACTATGAAGAAGCTACATCAACTAACCGGCAAAATAACCAGCTAGCATCATAATGACAGGATCAGATTTTCATATAACAATATTAACCTTAAATGTAAATGGGCTAAATGCTCCAATTAAAAAGCACAGACTGGCAAATTGGATAAAGAGTCAAGACCCATAGGTGTGCTGTATTCGGGAGATCCATCTCACATGCAAAGACACACATAGGCTCAAAATAAAGGGGTGGAGGAATACTTACCAAGAAAATGGAAAGCAAAAATAGCAGGGATTGCAATCCTAGTCTCTGATAAAACAGATTTTCTACCAAAAAATATCAAAAAGACAAAGAAATGCATTACATGATGGCAAAGAGATCAATGCAACAAAAATAACTAACTATCCTAAATATATGTGCTCCCAATACAGGAGCACCCAAATTCATAAAGCACCTTCTTAGAGACCTATAAAGAGACTTAGACTTCCACACAGTAATTGTGGGAGACTTTAACACTGCACTTCAATATTAGACATATCCATGAGACAAAAAATTAACAACGTAACAAGGACTTGAACTCAGCTCAGGACCAAGTGGACCTAATAGATGTCCAAAGAACTCTCTACACCACGTCAATAGAAAATACATTATTCTCAGCACCACATAGCACTTATTCTAAAATTGACCACATAATTGAAAGTAAAACACTACTCAGCAAATGCAAAAGAATGGAAATCATAACAAAAAGCCTCTCAGACCACAGTGCAATCAAGTTAGAACTCAGGATTAAGAAACTCACTCAAAACCACACACCTACGTGGAAACTGAACAACCTGCTCCAGAATGACTATTGGATAAATAATAAAATTAAGGCAGAAATAAATAAGTTCTTTGAAACCATTGAGAACAAAAACACAACATACCAGAATCTCTTTGATGCAACTAAAGCGGTGTTTAGAGGGAAATTTATACCACTAACTGCCCACAGGAGAATGCAGGAAAGATCTAAAATGGACACCCTAACACCACAATTAAAAGAACTAGAAAAGCAAATTTGAAAGCTAGTAGAAGGCAAGAAATAACGAAGATCAGAGCAGAACTGAAGGAGATAGAGATACAAAAGACCCTTCAAAAAAATCAATGAATCCAGGAACTGGTTTTTTGAAAAGATTAACAAAATAGATAGACCACTAGCCAGACTAATAAAGAAGAAAAGAGAGAAGAATCAAATAGACACATAAAAAATGATAAAGGGAATATCACCACTGATCCCACATAAATACAAACTACCATCAGAGAATACTATAAACGCCTCTATGCAAATAAACTAGAAAATCTAGAGAAAATGGATAAATATCTGGACACATACACCCTTCCAAGACTAAACCAGGAAGAAGTCAAATCTCTGAATAGACCAATAACAAGTTCTAAAATTGAAGCAGTAACTAATAGGCTACCAATCAAAAAAAGCCCAGGATCAGATGGATTTGCAGCAAAATTCTACTAGAGGGCCAGAGGAGCTGGTACCATTTCTTCTGAAATTACTCCAAACAATAGAAAAAGAGGGACTTCTCCCTAACTCATTTTATGAGGCCAGCATCATCCTGATACCAAAACCTGGCAGAAAGACAACAAAAAAATATTTCAGGTCAATACTCTGAGGAACGCTGATGCAAAAATCCTCAATGAAATACTGGCAAACTGAATCCAGCATCACATTAAAAAGCTTTTCCCCCACACGCAAGTTGGCTTCATCCCTGGGATGCAAGGCTGGTTCAACATACACAAATTTATCACATAAACAGAATGACTTGATTATCTCAATAGATGGCAGAAAATGCCTTTGATATAATTCAACACCCCTACATGTTAAAATCACTGAATAAACTAGTTATTGATGGAACATATCTTAAAATAAGAGCTATTCATGACAAACCCACAGCCAACATCATACTGAATGGGCAAAAGCTGGAAGACTTCCCTTTGAAACCTGACACAAGACAAAGATGCCCTCTCTCACCACTCCTATTCAACATAGTATTGGAAGTTCTGGCCATGGCAATCAGGCAAGAGAAATAAATAAAGAATATTCAAATAGAAAGAGAGGAATTCAAATTGTCTCTCTTTGTGGATGACATGATTATATATTTAGAAAACCCCATTGTCTCAGCTCAAAATCTCCTTAAGCTGATAAGCAACTTCAGCAGTCTCAGGATATAAAATCAATGTGCAAAAATGACAAACATTCCAATACATAAATATATATAATAAACAGAGAGCCAAATCATGAGTGAACTCCTATTTACAATTGTGACAAAGAGAATAAAATACCTAGGAATACAACTTACAAGGGATGTGAAGGACCTCTTCAAGGAGAACTACAAACCACTGCTCAAGTAAATAAGAGAGGACACAAACGAATGGGAAAACATTCCATGCTCAGGGATAGGAATAATCAATATTATGAAAATGGCCACACTTCCCAAAGTAATTTATAGATTCAATGCTATTCCCATCAAGCTACCATTGACTTTCTTCACAGAATTAGAGAAACTACTTTAAATTTTGTATGGAACCAAAAAAGAGCCCTTATAGCCAAGAAAATCCCAAGCCAAAAGAACAAAGCCAGAATCATCATGCTACCTAACTTGGGGAGAGATAGCAAGGGGAGAAATGCCAGATGTAGGTGATGGGGAGGAAGGCAGCAAATCACACTGCCACGTGTGTACCTATGCAACAATTTTGCATGTTCTTCATATGTGCCCCAAAACCTAAAATGCAATAAAATAAATAAATGGGGAGAAAAAAAAAAACTATACTACAAAGCTACAGTAGCCAAATGTATGGTACTGGTATCAAAACAAATTTACAGAGCCTTGAAACAGAACAGAGGCCTCAGAAATAATGCCACAACCATCTCATTTTTGACAAACCTGGCAAAAACAAGCAATGGGGAATAATTCCCTATTTAATAAATGATGTTTGGAAAACTAGCTAGCCATATGCAGAAAACTGAAACTGGACCCCTTCATTACATTTTATACATAAATTAACTCAGGATGGATTAAAGTTTTAACTGTAAGATCTAAATTCATAAAAAAAATAGAAGAAAACAGAGGCAATACCATTCAGGACATAGGCATTGGCAAAGCCTTCATGACAAAAACACCAAAAGCATTGACAACAAAAGCCAAAACTGACAAATGAGTTCTAATTAAACTAAAGAGCTTCTGCACAGTAAAAAAGCTATTATCAGAGTGAACAGGCAAATTACAGATGGCAGAAAATGTTTGCAATCTATCCATCTGACAAAAGGCTAATATCCAGAATCTACAAGAAATTTAAACAAATTTACAAGAGAAAAACAAACAACCCCATCAAAAAGTGGATGAAGGATATGAACATACACTTCTCAAAAGAAGACATTTATGCTGCCAACAAACACATGAAAAAAGCTCATCATCACTGGTCATTACAGAAATGCAAATCAAAACCACAATGGGGTACTATCTCATGCCAGTTAGAATGCTGATCATTAAAAAGTCAGGAAACAACAGATGCTGGAGAGGATGTGGAGAAATAGGAATGCTTTTACACTGTTGGTGAGTGTGTAAATTAGTTGAGCCATTGTGGAAGACAGTGTGGCAATTCCTCAAGTTTCTAAAACCAGAAATAACATTTGACTCAGTAATCCCATTACTAGGTATATACCCAAAGGATTATAAATCATTCTACTATAAAGTCACATGCACACATATGTTTATTGCAGTATATTATATTTGCAATAGCAAAGACATGGGACCAACCCAAAGGCTTATCAATGTTAGACTGGAAAATGTGGCACGTATACACCATGGAATACTATGCAGCCATAAAAAGAATGAGTTCATGTCCTTTTCAGGGACATAGATGAGGCTGGAAACTATCATTCTCGGCAAACTAACACAGGAACAGAAACCCAAACACTGCATGTTCTCACTCATAAGTGGGAGTTGAACAATGAGAACATATAGGCACAGCAAGGGAACACCACACACTGGGGCCTGGCAGGGGGTGGGGGGCTAGGGGAGGGATAGCATTAGGAGAAATAGCTAATGTAGATGATGGGTTGATGGGTACAGCAAAACACCATGGCACATGTATAACTATATAACAAACCTACATGTTCCGCATATGTATCCTAGAACTTAAAGTATAATTTTAAAAAAGAAAGAAAAAAGTTATTTATTGTCCTAATAAATGAATAAATATACATGTATAAATGTTCAAATATAATATATTTGAAGTCTGCACTTCATGTCTCTCTTTCATGGACCATTTCAAGGAGGTATAAATTAAAATTATAGTCCACTGACAGAACATCTTTAGTTTTGTGTTCATTTTAATCTCTATTCTGAGTATACATACACATTTGGATACACCATATCTCCCTTGAAACACCACTCAAATTCCTTCCTTCCACACTAATTCTTCCCAATATTGAAAGTCTTAAATATTGAAAAGCTTAAATATTTCATTTAAGAGGACATGAAATACAACCTTTTAAAATACAAATATGATCACTTTTTAAGTATATTTCACCATGAAGGCAGATGCTCTCTTCTTTAATTATATAATAAGCACACCATCCATGACCATCAACTTGACTCTGTTGATTACATGCTCTTACTTGAAAAATCTCTTTCTTTGTATTATGACAACAAATTCTCTTGATTTTTATTCTTCTTGCTAATTCTTTTTTATAGCTTTCGTTGACCTCCTGTCTTGATCCACTCCTGTTAAGTATTGGCCAAGGCTCTGTTCTACAGGTCTTGTTCTTTTATTACCCTTTTACGCTTTGAGATCTTGCTCCCTCACTTTTGTCTGGATGTCTTTGCAAAGGGAATATGTGCTAACTTGCAGAATAATCACCAGCTCTTATGGGCTCACCAGAGTACCATATTTCCAGGAACCCATAGACAAAATGTATTCACATTTTGGTGCCATCATGAAATATGACTGGTTGAGTGCAGATAAAACATCTTCGTGCTGACAGCCATTATTAATCATCATATCATACATTATTCTAAGATTATGTCTAAATTGCATAGTTCAAAAAAATCAAGAAAATATACATGAAAACTCATTGAATATTTTGATGGAAAAAAACTTTCTAGACTTTACAGCAATGACCATAAAGAAGAATGCTAGATAAAATTTCATTCAAATATAGAATATATATCTGCAAATTACAAAACCATACAAGCAATAATTAGCAAGCCAAAGAAGAACTTGAAAATAGTTGGCTGGGCGAGGTGGCTCATGCTTGTAATCTTGTTGGGGTTCAGGGGTTCAGGGGGACCCTTAGCTCCCCTGAGAGGACGTTTCTCCAGGGTTCTTGGTCTCCTGATCTCTCAAGAATGAAAGAGGCGACCAGGTGCGCTCGCAAAGTAAATATTGGACCCCAAACAGTGTTGCAGAAAAGTGATTTTATTCAGGTAGAGAAATAAAATAAGAAGAGAGACAATTTCCACACAAGAGAGAGAGAATGTGTGTGGAAGGGGATCCAAACCTGGAGTCCAAAAGGGTGTGGAAGAAGGGGACTTTTAACCTGGAAGGAACCTCGACTTTCTCCAAGACCTCTAGCCAATGAAAGGAGTTCCTAAGAACTTCCGTTGGAGTAATTAACTTTTTGTCTCTTCCTGCGCCTGGGGAAAATTAGAACAGAGACCTTTAAATCTCCTGGATGAAGAGAGATGGGAGGGGGCATCGTGCTGAGAAGTTCTTGCCCTTAAAACTACGCCTCCTTGTGGACCCAGAAAGAGAACGCATTCCCTCAATCCCAGCACTTTTGGGAGGCTGAAGTGGACGGATAAGGAGGTCAGGAAATGGAGACCATCCTGGCTAACATGTTGATGTTGAAACCCCATCTCTACTAAAACACAAAAAATTAGCTGGATGTGGTTGCATGTGCCTGTAATTCCAGCTACTCGGGAGGCTGAGGCAGAGGAATCGTTTGAACACCGGAGGTGGAGGTTGCAGTGAGCTGAGATCACTCCACTGCATTCCAGCCTTGTGACAGAGCAAAACTCCATCAAGAAAAAAGAAAAAAAAAAAAAAAAAAGAAAGAAAATAATTATCACAAACTTGCAAATCAACAAATAAAATGTAAAGCCCCCTTACAGGAATAGTCAAAGGGCATGAGGGAGTACAAATCACTAACAAACAAAATTTTTAGATTAAAAGTAATGAAGAACTAAAAATTAAAACAACAACAAAAAAGAAAAAAAGTAGACGACATCAAAAGCCACCTTCTAATTTTAAAAGTTTGAAATAGATATAATGTGAAAGGCATGCATTGGGATAGTATGACAAGCATGCCCAAACACAGTGTAACAAAGTCTTTAAAAGTCTGTGGTATTTGACCCAATAATTCCACTTTTAAGAATCTACACCAATAAAATAATTAGAAACACATAG
Source organism: Sapajus apella (assembly GCF_009761245.1). Classification (NCBI taxonomy): domain Eukaryota; kingdom Metazoa; phylum Chordata; class Mammalia; order Primates; family Cebidae; genus Sapajus; species Sapajus apella. Next base: position 13,941,193 of record NW_022436990.1, read on the forward strand.
TCAAATCTTTATATATAAATAAGCCCTCACTAAATAATTTTCATCAAAATATTTTTTAAAAAACTACATAAATGTCCAGTAATGTATAATCTAGCCATATAATAAATTACTGTGCAGTGTGTTAGTTAAAAGAAACTTTTTTAAAATACAGGAAAATGATTATATTAAAACATTAACAAAAAACAGAAATCTGGAAATACATAGAAACTGGCTAGACTTGTATAGGCACTACAATCTTAGTATAGACGGTTTTGTCTTAAATGTAGACTGTGCCAATATAACTTTCTTCCTTATTTTCCCTAGCTGTTTACATGCATTGCTTTCACTAAAAGATCTTCACTAAAAATTAAAGAAGAAATTTTAGTTATCAAAAGTTATTGATGTCTAACATAGAAATTATTAGCATGTAAATCATGATGAAAGATCAAAGCAAATTCATTTACATATTTTTATCTATATAGAATATGAGTAAATATAGTGAGATTCTTATAAAACAAATAGGATAATGTCACTCCCTGCCTAACACTTCCAGTGGCTAAACAGGCAACTAAAGTAAACTCCAAGCCTCCTAATATGGCCTCTCAAGCACTGAAGGATCTGTCTCCTGCCTAGCCTCATCTCCTGCTAGCCCTGTCTCCTCCACCCCTTATGTTCGCTATTTTTCACCTACAGCTCCTTCTTTCAGCTCCTAGGAAATGCCAGACTCCTTCTCTCAGCATCTTTAGGCATGCTCTCCTCTATCTAAAACACTCTTCTGTTTTCTTATTTATTGGCTGACTCCTTCTCAAACTTTAGGTCTAAGCTTCAATGTCACTCAGAAAGGCTTTCCCTGAAACCAACATAAATCTGGTTCCTCCTGCCATACCCATTCCCTGTTCTATGCATTCATGGGTCTTAATCTAATTTGGGTGGGAAAATTTTCTTGAGAAAAGTCACTGAATGTGTTTAGAGAACGAAGAATCCAGCCAGTTGATTGAAAATTGTAATAGTCTCTTTCCTTGTTAAATAGTTTGCATGCATTCCTGGCTTTTATAAACTGTGTACTTTGAGAAAATGGCAGTCTCAGTACGTATGAATACACAATGCAAAAACATTGCTGATTTATAGTTTTCATGACTGAAATGAGTGTATAGAAAGGAAAATATTGGAATTATACTTCAAAGATAACCAAATAAATAAGGGAATATGCTGAGGAAATTTGGAATTAAATAGTTGTCTAACCATTTACTTAAGACGTGGGATGGTGAGTGCAAATCCTTTCTAATAATAGGTTATTCAATGGCTTAAAGCACAATATTTCCTATGGCATAACTCTTGGCAAATGAAGATGAAATTGCAAAGTACTTTGCAGATCTTCAGAGCTAAGTCTGACTTCAGATGGCAATATATAGTTTCCATATGGCTCAAAACAAAGGGATCATACTCATAAGTCGGTGAAGAATCAGTACAATACTTGAATTGGACTAGCAGCACTTTACTGAGGAGTTAAAAGTATCCAAAAATACAAATATTACAAAGAGATATTTTTTCTTTTTTTTTCTTTTTTTTTTAATGTTAGAAACAATAAATTGATGCATGGCTGTGACGTTCATCTTATTTCTCTTTATTTCTCCTCTCTCTTCTATTTTCAGATCAAACCTGGAGATGAAAACATCTCAGTGCTAGTCTAAAAGAGAGTGTTCCTTCAGGGCCAATTCTAGAAATTCATTCAAAAAAAAAATTTAACCACCTTTAATGGCTTTAGGAATACTATGAATTCCTAGGAATACTTAATTCTGATTAGAGAGGTAAAGAAATAAAAGTAACTAAATAAAATTAAAGAGAAATTTATAAGTGCTACTGAAGAGATTGAAGGATGAAAGAATAATGGATTAAGCTTGCAGGCTACCTAAGTTTGGAGCATAAAGACAGTGTGTCAGTTGTCAATTTATTGCTTCTTAACTCTGACTGCACCATTCAATATATGTTCTGTGATAAACAAAAGAATGTCTTTAAGCATTTGCTCTTTAAAGTGAGCATGCTGTTACACTTTCTCAGCAAACAATGCTGAGAGGACACTGCAAAAGGAAGAGATTTTCTCTAATTTCCAGTGGAGCTGGCAGGAGAGGGTGAGGTGGCTGGCGGTAGGAGTATGAGGGCAAACGCAGACCAGGAAGTTTGCATATGCAGGTGCCTTTGGCTCAGAGTGTTACACACCTAGAAGTCAGTCCTTCTGCAAACACGCTCTCACATTCCCATTGCCAGCAGCATCTGAAGACTATCTATTGCTGCTGGCTGCTGAATGCCTATTACATGCTCAGCCACCTACTGCTGATCACCTTCTCCCTCTTCTATACTCCGTAGGGTTGCCAATTGTTCAGCTGACAACGCGACACCAGCTGTTGTCTAGTTATACCAGTAAACTTTTTTGTCTTGTGGCTAAACCACGTGTCCCTCAATGAGCTCTGAATCACTTTCAGGCCTTTCCTTTTTTGAGTACTTTTCCTCAGCCTTAAGGTGCTATAGAAGGTTTCCTTTCAGCTTAAAATTATTTTGTCATAGTTAATAGTTACATTAAGCTTCCCCTGTTTGAACTACTGGGTACTTACTCTCACAATTGGACGCAGATGGCTCAGGAGGCCTTTCTGAGACTGGAGGGTAAGAAGTGGCCCACCATATGGAGAACAGCAAATGATGTTTTGGAGAGATACCTACATAAGGGGAGACTCTTGGGCATAGAAGAATATGGTACATGGCAAATGGCAGAGGTTGATGTGTCTGAAAAAAATGTTGAAAGATCAGGAAATTGAAATGTGATGTTAGAGACAGGATTGGTCACAGAAACAAATTTGGTTATAATTCTGAGAGAAAATGTAAAAATGGAGAGATGTAATATAATTTTACCTATAAGGAGATTCAGCTGGCTGCTCTGTGGAAGTGGACTGCAGAGCAGCAGGAATAGAGAGGCTGGCTTGAATGTTATTGTCACTCAGGTCAGAGATGATGGCATCCTGGCTGCTCATTAATGATAGACCTGTACATAGAGAAACATGAAGAGAATTAAGGTCAATTCTGAAGAAGGAGAATTTGCTAATTGAATAAATGTGGTTGGTGACAGAAAGTAAGAAATCCCACACTGGAGTCAATGCCCCTGGGTGAATATATGAATTACACCATCTCATCTCATGACCCGTCAAATTTTTAGTACAGTTCCTTCTTAGAAGCTTTATTCTGTTAGATTTAAAAAGAATAACTCAATCTAAGATCCCAGTGTTTCCAATCACAGTCAGACCTAAGATCATGTAAGAATTAGGATTTAGTTGATTCTGAGACTCTAAAGACCAGAGCTTGCTCATCATATGTCATAATCACATATTGTGGCATATCCCAAACCACTCAACCCAAAACTGGATTGGCAGCTTCTTATATATATGTGTGTATGTATATATATATATATATATATGTATATATATGAAACTACATGCATGGATTGCTGTAGGCCAATTATGATTTAGTGTCAGGCCCCATAAATCTAATTTATCAGCTACTTTTATTTCCTCCGAAAACTCCCATTTTTCTTCCATCTCATTTGGTGTGTTTGTACTCTCTCCATCTGTACCCAGGCAAAAATTATCTCTCAAAAAAGTCTCTTCATCAATGTATGTATATATTTTAAAACTGACTTTTTCTTAATTCAAAAACAAAATTTCAGAATTTGTTAAATCTTATGAGAAAACATTTTGTGGGACCTTGAAATTCTTCTTATTCAATAAAGAACACCAGTGATTCTATAATACCATATGGTAAAAGCTACCTCTTCCATGCTAAATTCAGTTGTCCTTTTCATCATTACTTTACATCTTACCATACATTTTCACAGATTTTTTCCTATGTACTATTTCATTTAATAGCAGAATATTGGGGCTTGAAGTCAGTTTAAAGATTATGAGCGATAATCCAAATGCCCCAGTATATAGATAAGGAAACTACAACCAAAGGAAAAACACCTTTTCAAGGTCACAGTGGCCAGAAACTGTTGCACTCACATCAAGAACCTGTCTTCCAACAGGCAACACAGTCTGCCTTCTACCATGCTGCCTCTTCCTTGAAGGCTTATCATGAAATGAAGACTAGGCCTACTTCTCAAGCCTCTGACGTGATGCTGATCTTCACTGAGCCCAAAGTGTTCTCTCTAAATAAGGAAAGGCAGAACGGCCAACCAGCGCAAGTATCTTTTCTCCTCTCAAACAAATTATGTGGTGGCCCATAATGCAAACTGGAGTGTGTGACATTAAGATAGATTTCTTTGTCTGGAATTTCCTGTGAAGAACACTGCATTTGCTTAATGTGCATAGGAATGCCGTGGCGACCTTGTTAACATGCAGTTTCTAATTCACTAGGTCTAGGGTGGGGCCTGAGAGTCTGCACTGCTGACAAGGTCCCAGGTTGTGTAGGTGCTGTTGGGCTGCAGACCACACTCAGGGTAGGTAGAGCACAGCCTCCATCCAGTCCCTCAAAACCAGTGCCACATGGTGCCCTCTGCTGGCAGCAGCTGTGCAAGCAGTTTTAAGGCTCCCTGTTGGCAATCCACGGGATAGAAACAAGACTTAGATATTAGGTTTCTTCTCCCATGTGATGGTTAATTTTATGTGTCAACTTAGCTAGGCTATAGTGCTCAGTTGTTTGGTCAAACACCAGGCTATATGTTTCTGTGAAGGTATGAGATGTGATTAATATTTAAATCGGTAGATTTTGAGTAAAGCAGATTACTTTCCAAAATCTGGGTGAGCCTTATCCAATCAGTTGAAGGTTTTAAGACAAAAGACTGAGATTCTTAGAAGAGGAAGGAATTGCCAGAATAGCAGCTTGTGGACCTGTTCAGAACATTTCAGACTTTCCAGTCCCCACAAATGCATAAATAATTTTCTTAAAGTAAATGTTTCTAGATGGACAGATAGTGATATGCATCTAAATATTTATATATATATATGTATATATATATATATATATATATATATATAGAGAGAGAGAGAGAGAGAGAGAGAAAGGAGGAACCAACATAATGTGTGTGTATATGTATATGTGATATATATACATACACATACACATATATGTACATACATACATACATTTACTGTTTCCACAGCAAAAGAAACCATCATCAGAGTAAACAGACAACCTACACAATGGAAGAAAGTTTTTGTAATATATCCATCTGACAAAGATCTAATATCCAAAGTCTACAAGGAACTTAAACAAATTTACAAGGAAAAAAATCAAAAAACTCCATTAAAAAGCAAGCAGAGGACATGAGCAGAAACTTTTCAAAAGAAGACATACATGCAGCCAATAAACATATGAAAAAAAGCTCAAAATTATTGATCATTAGAGAAATACTAATCAAAACCAAAATGAAATACCTTGTCATGCCAGTCAGAATAGCTATTATTAAAAATTCAAAAAAAAAAAAAAAACTATAGATGCTGGTGACATTGCTGAGAAAAAGGAACACTTTTATATCATTGGTGGGAGTGTAAATTAGTTCAAACATTGTGGAAGACAGTTTGGTGATTCCTCAGAGACCTAGAGTCAGAAACACCATTTGACCCAGAAATCCCATTCATTACTGGATATATACCCAAAGGAATATAAATTATTCTACTATAAAGATACATGCATGTGTATGCTTACTGCCACGCAATTCACAATAGCAAGGACATGAAATCGACCTAAATATCCATCAATGATAGACTGGATAAAGAAAAGGTAGTACATATACACCATGGTTTACTATGCAGCCATAAAACGGAATGAGATCCTGTCCTTTGCAGGAACATGGATGGAGCTGGAAGCCATTATGGTCAAGAAACTAATGCAGGAACAGAAAACCAAACACTGCATGTTCTCACTTATAAGTGTGAGCAGAATAACGAAACCAAATAGACACATGGCAGAGAACAATACACACTGGGTCCTGTAGGAGGGGATCAGGTGGAGGGAGGGAGAGCATCAGGAAAAGTAGCTAATGGGTGCTGGGCTTAATACCTAGGAGATGGGTTGGTCTGTGCAGCAAACCACCATGGCACTCATTTATATATTTAACAGACCTGTGCATCCTGTACATGTACCCCTGAACTTAAAATAAAAGTTGAAGAAAAAACAACAAAAACTATATATACAAATGTATTTTTTTCTTAGAGGGCCCTAAACAATACATCACAATAATGAGATGATATCAATTACCTAGAATAATAGTGTTATATTTTCAAGGACTGTTAAATACAAAAAGTTAGCGCTGAGAAAACACTAAGTCTGTTGATTATTCATTTAAAAAAGATAGTTGAGCATCTATTCTGTGCAAATCCCTGGGAATATAGATGTGAGAAATGCAAAATCCCTGGCCTCATGCAGTACAGGTTCTGGTCAGGGAGACAAGCAACAAATAAGTACACAAAGAATAGAAATGCACAAAACAATATACACCACGGAGAAAAAATGGAAAGATAAAAGTAGATAGTAAAGGGCTCTCAGAAGAGGCAATACTTGAATAGTATTTAAACAGAGACCCTCCAAATTAATTGACGTGTTTACCTGGCTAACTGATATCTGTAAGTATTCACCATGTTCGACATGATTTTCTAGAGGCTAGGGATATAAAGATAAATAATATCTTATTTTAAGAAACTTTAACAGAAGTTGAAGCTCACACACAGCCTCAAAAAAGAGGAAATTTAATATAAATTATACCAGAGAGGGTACCCTGAACTATAAAGTGGCCAGAAGATAAACAAAGTTTAGATTGAATAAATCCTTTAAACCAGATGAGTAGTGACAGAAATATATAGTGTATGTTGGGACTCAAATCTTAAAATAAGTTATTTTTTGAGTATACTAAATTACCTAATTAATTTTACTTTTGGCAGTATTTCTTTGAAGATCTAATTTCAGCTCTCATATAACAAATGCTATCTAGCTATTGATCCTTCCAACTTTCAAGTCTCAACATTTGTTCTTCTGTTGTTTCTTTATGACTGGTAGCTATTAGGGCTGTCATTACACAGTTCTACTCTGATACCCATATGAAGTGCAGTACATAAAAGGAGGCATTGTTTAAGGGGTTAGAGTTTATGCTGGTTGGCCCAAATTGTAATCTTCTCTGCTTACCTCTACCTACTTATTAAGTTTTAAGCCTAGAGTTTAGTTTTTATATTAAGTAAAAAATATAAAGATAGGAAATACTTTAACTCTTAAAAACAATATATTAAGAATATAAAAATATAAGCCTTGGGGTGAATTTTAAAATTTGAAAGTGAATGTGCTTTCTGCATAACACAGTTCTTTGCTCACCTGGTTGGGGAGAATCCAATTTGGGAGAGGTGAAAGAGAACTAATGTTTGTCAAGCTTTTTTATACATTCTCACATATCCTCACAATGTTATAGAAATGCTGGGATCTGTATTGATCTCAAGCCTGCTCAACTCTAGGTTATGTATTATTCCTATATACCATGTTGTTTCCCCTAATTTGTGCAAGAAACATAACTGATCTGTGTTCACTCTGGTTCCCCTCCAATTGAGACAGAAGGACTTTAAAAAATGCCTGTCTCACCATATGACCTCCTGTGCCCAGCATTTAAAACTTTCCTAAGGTTTTCTATTGCCCTAAGGTTAAGGGGAAAACCCCATAACATGATCTATGAAGCTTTGCATTCTGTGGTTCCAATATTAGTTTCCAGTCTCTTATTACACCTACCCATTCTCCTTCTACTTCAGCCTTACACTGGTCATTTGTTATGATCCTTCCTGCCACAGGATTTTTGCACATGTCAGATTGTGTGAATATCATTTGCTATTCTCTTAATCTCATTAACATCCTTCAGGTCCTAGTTTAGTTATCACCTCATCAGGGCAGGTACGTAAGAAGTGGGGAAGGAGTGTTTATGGAAGTTTGGAAGAGAAGGCCAACCACATGCAAGGAATGAGGCATGAGCCTTACTGTTTTCCATAGCAGCTATGCCAATTTACATTGCTGCCAATAGTGTCTAAGTGTTCCCTTTTATCCACATCCTCACCAGCATCTATTTTTTGTGTTTGTTTTGATTAAAGCCATCCTAACAGGTGTGAGGTATTATCTCATTGTGGTTTTTATTTACATTTTCCTGATGATTAGTGATATTGAGCACCTTTCCAATGTCTGTTTTTCCTTTGCATATATATTCATGTCCTTTTACCATTTTCTAATCTGGTTCTTTGGTTCTTGTGCGTTTGCTTAGTTTTCACTGTTGCATTGTTGGAGCTCTTTATATATTGTGAATATTAGCCCTTTGTCCAATATTCAGTTTACAAACATTTTTTCTCATTCCAAGGTTGTGATTTCACTTTGTTGATTATTTTCTTTGCTGTACAGAAGCTTTTAAATTTGATATAATCTACCAAACTTAATATTCAGGTATTTTCCCCCTGTGCGTCCTTTTAGGATTTCTACAGTTTCAGCTCTTACATTTTAAGTGTTTACTACTCTATGTTTAGTTGACTTTTTGTATGGTGTAAAATAAGAGTCCAACTTCATTCTTTTGCGTATCAATTTCCAGCTTGCCCAACACCTTTTATTGAAGACTATTCTATCCCTATTGTGTATTCTTAGCACCCCCGTCAATAATCAGTTGATTCTACATGTGTGAGTTTATTTCAGGGCTCTATATTCTGTTCCATTCTTTTAGATGTCTGTTTTAATGCCAGTACCACACTGTTTTGGTTGTTTAGCTTTGTAATATATCTTGAAATCAGGAAATGTGATGGCTCCTGCTTTGTGATTCTTGTTCAAAATTGATTTGGCTATCTGAGAGTGTTTGTGCTTCCATAAAAATTATAGGATAATTTTTCTACATTTGTGAAGAATGCCATGAGAATTTTGATAGGAATTGTATTTAATCTGTAGATCGTTTTGGGTGGTGTAGACATTTTTACAATATCAATTCTTCCAATTCCTGAACATGGAATATCTTTCCATTTATTTGTGTCTGCTTTAATTTGTTTCACAAGTATTCTATAATTTTTAGTGTAAGGACTTAAATTAGAGGAGTAGAAGTGAAGTGGAGATATTGAGATAGATGTATGAAGTTCTAGATTTCACCTAATATAAGGCACATGGAGTAGATCATAGGACCCAATATGTCCTTTTGTGATACAAATGCATAATAAAATGTCTGCTAATCAAGTAGAAAAGACATTGATTGTGGCTTGTTATGATACATCCTGATGTCAGAGCTGTTAAAATGTGCAGAAATATGCATTTAAAATTGATTAAATGCAGTACTTAGAGATTTTGAGTGTAGAGAGGAAAAGAGACTGAAAGAGGCTAAGAATTAGTCCTTTTTATGTCGTTATACTTTAAGTTCTGGGATACATGTGCAGAATGTGCAGGTTTCTTACACAGGTATACATGTGCCATGGTGGTTTGCTGCACCCATCAACCTGTCATCTACTTTGGGTATTTCTCCTAATGCTATCCCTCCTCTATCCCCACACCCACTGATAGACCCTGGAGTGTGATGCTCCCCTCCCTGTGTCCATGTGTTCTCATTGTTCAACTCCTCCTTACGAATGAGAACATGCGGTGTTTGGTTTTCTGTCCCTGTGTTTGTTTGCTGACAATGATGGTTTCCAGCTTCATCCATGTCCCTATAAAGGATATGACCTCATCCTTTTTATGGCTGCATAGTATTCCATGGTGTATATGTGCTGCATTTTCTTTATCCAGTCTATCACTGATGGGCATTTATGTTGGTTCCATGTCTTTGCCATTGTAAATAGCAAATACTGCAATAGACGAACATGTGCAAGTGTCTTTATAGTAGAATGATTTATAATCCTTTGGGTATATACCCAGTAATGGCATTGCTGGAACCAATGTGGAACAAATGGTATTTCTGGTTCTAGATCCTGTAGGAATTGCCGCCCTGTCCTCTACAATGATTGAACTAATTTACACTCCCACCAACAGTGTAAAAGCATTCCTATTTCTCCACATCCTCTCCAGTATCTGTTGTTTCCTGACTTTTTAATGATCACCATTCTAACTGGCGTGAGATGGTATCTCATTGTGGTTTTGATCTGCATTTCTCTAATGACCAGTGATAATGAGCTTTATTTCATATGTTTGTTGGCCGCATAAATGTCTTCTTTTGAGAAGTGTATGTTCATATCCTTTGCCCACTTTTTGATGGGTTTTTTTTTTCTTGTAAATTTGTTTGAATTTCTTGTAGATCCTAGATATTAGCCCTTTGTCAGATGAACAGATTACAAAAATTTTCTTCTATCCTGTAGGTTGGCTGTTCACTGTAATGATAGTTTCTTTTGCTGTGCAGAAGCTCTTTAGTTTAATTAGACCCCATTTGTCTATTTTAGCTTTTGTTGCCATTGCTTTTGGTGTTTTAGTCATGAAATCTTTGGCCATGTCTATGTCCTGAATGGTATTGCCTAGGTTTTCTTCTAGAGTTTTTATAGTTTTAGGTCTTATGTTTAACTCTTTAATCCATCTTGAATTAATTTTTGTATAAAGTGGAAGAAAGGGGTCTAGTTGACAAATCTGACAAAAACCAGCAATGGAGAAAGGATTTCCTATTTAATAAATAATTAGTATTTTAGCAATAATGACAACATAGAAATTGATCGTGCCAAATCAGGCAGAAAATATAAGACATGAGTTTGTTTAGAGTAAAGATGGTGTTTCATTTTGGACTGTGAAACATTTGTCCAAGGTAATATATAGCCTAATTATCGAAGAAAGTTTGAGCTTGAAGTACAGGAATTTGGGAATCATGCACACATAGGTTAGATATGCTTAAAACTGTGACAATGGATGAAATATCACAGGAAGCAATATAATGATTAACAGCAGTTACATAAGGGTCAAACTGCGTGAGAGACAGAAGAAGAAAGAAAAGGGGGACAAGAAGAAGTGAGTATCACGCCATGAAAGGTAAAAGAACAGAAAATCTGTAAGAGAGAACATGGTCGTTAATATTCACTGCAAGATGGTTTGGTAAGATAAGGACTAAACCATTTATTGGGTTGGATCACTAGTGACCTCAGCAAGAATATTCCCTGCGGAGCAATAGGAGCAAAAGCTAGGTTGCAGTGTGTGGAAGAATGAATGTGGGATTAGACAATAGACATTTGAGATGAAACCAATTGTTCAGTAAGTGTCTTTGAGAGAAAGGGAGAAAGTGGACAAAGTTTGTCAGAAGAAATATGATGAAGGGAAATAGTTTTAGAACAAGAGAAAAGTTTAGTGCAAAAAAAATATTTTTAAAGTGAGGGAAAGGAACCACTAGAGAGAGAAAATAGGAGAAAGGAAGGAGTTGTTCAGAGAATAGATGTGTGCTTCACATAATTCCCAATAGCTTTAACATTCTCCCTAAAGCAGAAACAAATTATTTTTACTGTCTGATATTGCCATTGTGAAAGGTGTCTGATTATTACAAATTAAACACATTTTCTAACTTAATAAATAACATTTCCTATATTTTTATAGAGAGGATTAAAATAGCAAAGTCTAAATAGCAAAGATAGAGTAAAAAGAGAGAGACTACTCTGATAGACGTAGTTCCGACAGATATGCTTTATTGCTTTCTAAATTTTATTATGTTTATGCAAGGCATGAGGTGTGTATTGCAAAACCAAACTAGAACAATAACCAAGTATTATACCTGAAGTGGTGGCAAAGAAAAATGGCAGAATTGGTAAGAGGTCATTGAAAATGACTCACAACATTTTACCCTTTTCATGCCACCTTTTTCTACACAGAATTTCAGTTGGGATAATGCAATGAATAAAATTGTTTTACCCCCAGAGAGAGCACTAAAAAATGTTCAACTGTCTGTTGGAGTAATAATAGAGACTTTTTTACTTATAAGAAGGCAGCTTGATCTTTTGACTCTGTCGTGAAATGTGAGTAATGAGACTTATTCACAAATTCTAAGAATAAAATGATAAAAGAAATTTCTTAAATATAGTTAAAAAATACCCTAAGATTTAAATGCCTTAATCATCCATGAAAATTTTACTGGGAATGCATCCTCTTACATTCTTAAAGATAGATACCCACTGTAATATTCTTTGCCCATTGAAAAGTAAATTCTTATTTTATACGTACTACCAGGTAATGAACAAAGTTTGCAATGTCTGAAGAAAAAATTTTGTTTTAAATACATCCCAACTGAATATTAATGAACACGTTAAAAGTGATGATCTTCTTGTGTTTTCAAATTTTTATTTTATGATTAATTTAATCATTAAGTAGAATATTTTATATGCAATAAAATAATATTTTGCAACAATAGTATTCAATACCGAAATGTTTCTACAAACAGTGGCTAAATATTAATTTTAACAACTTTTGCAAAAGATTAATATTTATTAAAATTAGGCTTTAAAAAGTCAATTTAAGCTGTTACAGATATTGGTTAAAAGACCATGGTTGAGAAGTCTCATTATTTAATCAATTGAAGATGACAGCTGTGTATTACATAAATGCATAGTTATGGACATCTAAACATTTATTACTTGCTTACTAGTCTGTAATGGCTTTGAATAGTCCACTCTGTAAGCATATATTTAGTCATTTCAAGGACTGCATCTTATTATTTGGTAGACTTTGTACCAAAGCATGATGAAAAAGGTGTTTTCTTAGTACTATTCTGGGACCATGGCAGGTATTCACAAGTGATTCTAAAACATATTATTTACTAGTATGAGCTTTGAGAATTTGTGTATTTACAAAGCATGCATTGCTGCCCCCAGTATAAACTCTATGGAGGTTTTTTCATATATATTTTTTTCTAGGGAAAAAAATCTTATACCTATGTTTCTCAACCTTACCTTTACCTTTGACCTTGCCCTAGACTGTCTTCTTGGAAAAAAAAATATAGTCATGACAGCAGTGATTACTTAATTGCCACCTCATTTCCTGTTTTTCCTGTAACTCAGATCTCAGAAAGATGTCTCCACCTGTACCACTGGCATCCTATTTCTTAGTTCACAGTTAGCTTCCACCTCCTGAAGTCTAGACTTTCATAGCACTGAACTAATTATCACTATACTGTCTGTCACCATATATCTCTTCAATTTGTGTTTGTTTTATAAGATTAAATATTCTTTTCTCACAATCTGCCATTCTTCCTGTCTCACATTTTTATTGTTTTAACAGAGGCCAGCATTCTCAAATTCATATTGTGAAAATTGTCCCAACTTACGATTAACTCATTTACCTTATTGGGATTTGTGCATAAATGTAAAAGAATGGCTTCAGCAATTTGTAAGTACACGTAACACTACAGAAGTTCAGAGCTGTACATAACCTTGCAGGTCATCTATTGAAACTCTCATTTCATGCTAAGGCAAGAAAACTCAAGTGACCTTGATCCTGCTGTTGATGAATGACAACACTAGGACTAAAATCTAGATAGTCTTAATACTTTATTGTGTCTGCTGTGGTTATTTATTATCACATCGCAAATATGTGCAAGTGGCATAGGATGTCACTAGAGAACTAGATTTGGACCAGACTAAAAAAATGCTTTGTATATGCATTATTTTCATACACTACATTTATGTGACCTAAGGATACATTTGATTGCTGAAAACCCTATATGTGTGAGCTTATATATATAAGTAGGGAGAGAGAGAGAGAGTATGTGCAAACTTACACGCATATAGCTGTAATAGTACAAATTAGTATAGAATCTCAAAGTAAATTGCATTGGCATTAGTTGTACCATCTAACTTACCTTCCATTAATTTTTGTTAGTTTTAATAGGTAACCATATGTAATTAACCGATAATCATATTTTACATTTACATCTTGACAAAGTAATCTCGCTTAGCAGAAAACATAAACATAATGGTTTAAATTTGTGTTGTTGTGTCGCATAAAATGTTATAAAACATTTACTGAAGGCAATGGAAATTCATGATTGCTGTGCTCAAGTAAAAGTTTTGGAATTTAAGAAGCACTTAGTTGGTGCATTAGGCCATTTAGGATGTTTCAGCGTCTCAATTGACTGTAATTCCAATCTGCTCAAGTGCCCTGTTAATGACCTTCCATCTCCAAGTAAGCAGAGGAATTCAATGTTTATACTTAAAAAAAAAAAAAAAAAAAAAAAAAAAAAAAAAACTCTCTACCACAAACAGATTGAAGGACAAGTTCTTTTCATTCTATCTTTACTGTGGCAGGAGAGAGTAAATTGTTACCACTACATCAATTGAGTGAAGCTTACCTTTAGTGGCTCTTAATGAAAGCCCTCACTGACAAAACAAAATCAACACATCCAGGTATAAGGAAGCCACTTGAGTGTTTTCTATTTCTTATTGTCTAACAGTGAGTAATTATGTTTATAAAGTCTAAACAAGCAGTGAAATTTACCCACACTTTAACTTTGGTGACATGTAGCAAACAGATCTCTAGGCTTCCTGTAGAAATGTCACTCCAACATATAAATATATTCAGATTTCCATGCAGAGACAAAAAGTCTTACTACTGTGGATGCTGCTAAAAAGACGTTTTTTGTTTGACCCCATGCCTAAAATAATCTTCAAACCCAAAATATGTCAATATCTATATGAATTGGTACCAAACTAAGAAAGCAGCAAAACTTGTTTTATCTTAAAGCTGAGAAAAGGGGCAACAGCTAACCACTGAAGTTTAGTATAAAGGACCACTGTGCTTCAGAGGCATGTTGAGATGTTGAGTTTAATATATAAGCTATTAACAATAAACATGAGGCACATGATATAATCTTTTATTGTAAGCATAGAAAAGGCATTTTGTGGCCGGGTGCAGTGGCTCATGCCTGTAATTCCAGCACTTTAGGAGGCCGAGCCAGGCCAACTCCTGTGGTCAGGAGTTCAAGACCAGCCTGGCCAACATGGTGAAACCCTGTCTTTATTGAAAATACAAAAATTAACCGGATATGGTGGTGGGTGCCTGTAATCCCAGCTACTTGGGAGGCTTAGGTGGGAGAATCACTTGAAACTGGGAAGTGGAGGTTGCAGTGAGCCAAGATTACACCATTGCACTCCAGCCTGGGCAACAGGGGCGAAACGCCATCTCAAAAAAAAAAAAAAAAAGCATCATTTTGTATCTCCTAATACATTTATTCTCAAATAATTTATAGTTTCCAGCAGTGTACAATATGATCCTTCTAATGTACAGAAAGAATACTCCATCTTATTTTTCATAATGTATTTTTTATATTCAGAATATAAATATGTTGAATCAAAATATCAGAATGACATTAAAGTCTTGAACGATTTTAAAAAATCAAAGAAAACATATAAAATTATATATTTTTTTTTAGTTACAGTATTTTTCCATGGATTTAAACTGACATAATGCAATTTTGTTTTAGTATCAGTAAATATTCCTTTGATCAGAACTCAGACTTATCATGATGGCAGCCATTCTCGCCATATTTTAAAATAAATAAATTGAATGGTAAAAGTACAAGGTTTTTTTTTTTTTAATTATAGTATCCCCTTAAATCAGAAGAGGTTAACTAAGTCAGACAGGCCTTTTCACTAACTGAATTGTGTGTTTTCCTCTATACTACAAATAAAAGTATGTTTTTAAAAATGCAAGACAATGGAAAAGATTGTCACAAGAAAGTTTTACACAAATTAATGCTACTTATATGGACAAAATTAAGTATTTCAAGGTATCATGTCAAAGACTTGCCAAAGTTTTAGCTGATGAGGTGAGAGGAAGCTGATCTGTGTTGCTGCAGAGGGAGGATGAAGAATTGGGTAGGGAGGACGCGCTGGGGAGAAGAAAAAAAGAAGCAAGTGGCATAGGATGTCACTAGGGAAGTACATTCGGACCAGACCGAAAAAAAAAGTTTTGCATGTGAAGTTTCTGAGGCTTAGATTTTATCTTGTAAGTCATAGGGAGTCAGTGGTGGTTTTCCAAGCTGGAGAGTAATTCTTGGCTTTGATTCTCCAATGTCTCATATTCCACCAGTAAATAATAAGGGTCATGAAAAGAATGTCTCTATAGTTTACAGGGTTTAATGAATATTTTAGAAGTGGGTATTATAATGGTAATTGAAAGGATTTAAGTAGAACTGGAAGTGATCAAGGAAAGCGACTTGTGCAAAATCTGATAAAAGTGGACACATACGTATTTCAGCAGTGAGAATCAGAGGTGGGCTTGAGCACTCACTGGTATTCTCAAACAGTGTTTAAGAGCACAAGCTTTGGAGTCATTGACTTGAGTTCAGATTTCAGCCCCAACACATGCCCTAGCTGAATAATCTTGAGCAAAGCATCACAATTACTTTGGCTGCCTTATGTGAATGAAAGACAAAGAAAGAGAGAATGAGGGAAAGGGCAGGAAGGGAATGGAAGAGAAATGAAGGGTAGGAAAGGAAAGAAAGGAGAGGGGAGGCAAAGGGAGAAACATACCCACAGATGTGGAGTAACTAAGGGACTCAAATGGTATGTTTTGCACCAATGAGCAGGAAGCTGGCATTTCTCATGGATTTGTAGTAAAAATTAATAAGCATTCTCCTAATTTAGTGCTACTATTGGTCTCTTCATTATTTCTCTGAAAATTTTTGTCCAAATTTTAAAAACTACGTGACCAATGCTATTAGCAGGTTTTAATGTGAGGGATATTGGATATGAGCCTGTTAAGTGAGGTCTGAGATCAAATTAAAGGAAGCTTTGATGTTAAGCTAAGGATTTTGAGCTTCATTTTATAGGTAATGGGAAGACTTTTGTATTTATTTGTTTACTTTTTATAGAAATTTAACATGCATTCAGTACAGCACAAATTATAGGTATACAGCATGGTAGATTTTCACAAACTAAACCAATATATGTTTACTGTTTAAACAACAAGCAGATCAGACCCCAAGAAATTCCTCCTTTTGCATGAGACAAGTTTTAAGCATAGAAGTTTATTTCCAAAAGTTATATTTTAGATAATTCTAATCAGTAGAATGCAGAACAGGGATACATTGACAAAACTTGGTACTTGGCTAGCATTATGTAAAATATCAGGCACAAGAAATTTTATTGTATGAATATGTCTTTGAGTATTAATATCAATAAATGACATTATTGCCACTGATCTTATTAGAAATTCAGAAGAAGGCCTAACATTGGAGGGATAATGAATTTACTTGTGGTTTTTTTTTTTTTTTTTTGAATATTATTTTCTCACTCTAAAACCAAGCACACTCATTATGGGAATAAAAGGAAAATACAATAAATGAAAAGTAGAAAAATTACCAAAAACTACTCTTCACATTATGGCGTATGCCATTTTTCTTTTTTTTCCTCCTCTCTGTTTTTATATATGTAAATAGACACTCATTTTTACTAAGGCATGTTACCATCTATATACCATATCATACCTACATTTTTCACGTAACATAATATGAACTTATAAAGTTAACTATAAATGTATCAAGAGCATTTTTCACATCATAATCCTTTGTAGCTACATTTACTTGGCTATGTAAGATTTTATTGTATGAATATGCTATTATTTTTAATGAATTGCCTTCTGTTCTATAATTATATTATTTCTAATTTTTGTTTCTATAAACAATGCTGTGACTATATATAAAATTACATCTATATATCACATGTTTTACCCTAAAACACATAATAAATATGAAATTACTGTATTACAAATACTGTACCATTTAAAACTTTTGATACATATTACCAAATTTTAATTTCAGAAATATTTTGTCAAATCTTCCATCAACAATATGTGAGTGACCAATTTCTTACACTCTTCACAACACTCTATATTATAATTTTCTTTCAAATACTGCCTTTGACCACTTGATAGGTGTAAATAGTATGCATTTTCTGTTTTGATTTACATTTTTTGGCTAATTAGTGATTTGACTCTTGTATGCTTATTGGTTCCTTATCTTTTTTGTTTTGTGCATGTCCTGTGTGCCTCTTGACATTTTTATTGGAGTATATATTAATTTTATTAATATTTTTTTAAGTATATAAAGAGAAAAGTTTAAAGGGTGAAAGATTTATTTTTGGAAAACATCCACAGTCCTGAGTACACAATAAATCAGGACTCAAAGAGGCAAATGAAGAATGAGGACAGCATTGCATACAGAAACAACTGGAAATGTTTTTCAATGAAGAGTATTGAAGGTTATGGGCAGGAAAAAGAGGGAGAAAGTCCGTTGATTTGGTAGTGGGAGAATCATAAATCACCCCTGAGCATGAGATAGGTATCAGTGAAGCCTACTATTGATGTTTTCTTACATTTAGAGTTTTTGGTTTTGTTTTTTCTCCATTGAGTTTGATATTGTTCTTTATAGCCCTATGCAGCTGTCACAATTAGGAAATTATAAATTTGACAGAAAGATGCCAGCAAATTTCTGCAGAGTAAGAGGCACAGTCTTGCACCCAGCCAGTAAAAAGGTTTCTGGGTATTCAGAGAGTCCCTCAGCATGAGTTTTATGAGACCTTCAAGTTGTCCATTTTGCCCTCCTCATGGGACTTTTTTACTTTCCTGACTTTCTCAGCTGGCTGGCTATAGCCTCTGCCTGTACATCGGGTGAAAGAAACTAGCAGCAATTACTGCTTTCCCTTAATTATTTCTGTAACACTAGGAAAGTTCAATTTCTAATTCACAGCAATAGGCCTGGAACCTACAGCTTCTCAGATTTTTTTATATTTCATTCCATCATAATTTATAACATTTACTGAACCATTTTAAAAAATAGTATTTTCTTTATGTCATTTCTATATGTACATATTTTCTTGTCTTCGCTTTCTTCTCTTATCTTTTTCTTCCATCTTTGTTTCACTATTTAAAAAATTCCAACTTTCATTTTGGATTCAGGGGGTGTATGTGCTGGTTTGTTACATGGGTATATTGCATGATGCTGAGGTTTGGGTACAATTGATCCTGTCACCCGCATCATGAGCATAGTACCCAATAGATAGCTTTCCAACCCTTGCGACCTCCCTCCCTGCCCCTAGTAGTCCCTGTTGTTCTTTGTGTCCCTGTGTACTTAATGTTTAGCTTTCGCTTATAAGTCTCACATCTTTTTTTTAATGCCCATACTAAAAGACTTACCAGGTATTTCATGTACACACAAGCACAAAAAAGCCATGCTTTTCACAATATACAGAAATAGCTTTAAAGTGTTTTAAATCTATCCATGGTTGTTTGTGACAATAAAACTGAGGACTTTTTCTAACTGTAGCTCCCATCCTGCAGGTCTACTGATCCTTAGAAAAGAGAATGCAAGAGAAAGGATTCTCTACTGCATGGATTCCTTTCTTTGGTCATATATATCAGAAATACTCATATCTCAAATGGTGAACATACTGTTCTTCTCACCACTTAAATATTTTCTTATTCCATATTTCCTCATTCCACTCCATTTCTGAAAAAGAGAATTGTCATTATACAGAAGAAAAAGTAGGTGCCCAAGATCCATCCAAATCCAGTTGTGCTGCTTAAGAGTTCTGTGACCCTGAGGAAGTTAACTGAGCTCTCTTGGCCTGAATTTCTTTATCTATAAAGTGGATTTTTTTTTTTTAAAAAAAGCTACCTTACAGTTTATTTGGAGAAAATATAGATTGTTTAACAACTGTCAGCTCCCTGCCTCCTCCAAATCTAGGAATTAACTATTATAGCTGAAAATTCAAATAATATGAGCCTAAATATGGAAATATACCAAATTGTATCATAATGCATAATTTTGAATCAGTCTAATTGCTTAGGATGGTGATATATTCCTTCTGTTTGTTAATTTATGATGTATATTCCTCTTCAATTCTTAATAGTTTTATTTTAATTTTTTTAGTGATGGAATCTTACTCTGTCACCCAAGCTGTAGTGCAGTGATATGATCATGGCTCACTTCAGCCTTGATCACCTGAGCTCAAGAGATCCTCCCACCTCAGCCTCCATGAATAGCTAGAACTACAGGTACATGCCACCGTGGCTGGCTGATTTTATGTATAAAGATATGAAGTCTCACTATGTTGCCTAGGCTGGTCTTGAACTCCTGGCTTCACGTGATCTTCCCACCTCAGCTTTCCAAAGTGTTGAGGTTACAGGTATGAGGCACCACCACGCCTAGGCTCCTAATCGTTTTAAAATAATTTTCACCCATAGTGATGGGGGGATGGATGCAGCAAACCACCATAGCATGTGTATACCTATGTAACAATCCTGCACAATCTGCACATGTACCCCAGAACATAAAGTATAATAATAATAAAAGTTTTCAAATGTCCCTTATTGTCATACTGTATAATATTTATGTATATAAAATTTTTGAAGAGTATTTTCCTCTTCAAGCAGAAGTCTCCGATATTTGAGCTTGAAAAAAGTCACTAAAATCTGACAACAATGCTATCAGGCACAGTAGCAAGATTTATATCTACTTATACAATACTCCCATGCCATGAAAAAGAAACTTTAGCCTTAAAAGCTACAGTACTGTGTCAATTAAAAATAATGCTGATGGTGAATACGGATAAGTTAATTCACTCATAATTTACTTAAGTCATATAACTAATTACAGATTATAGATAGCTACAGGTAAACTTAACATGAAACCAAGCCAAATGGTGGTCTACAGAGTAATCTTGCAGTTCAAATATGCATGCTGTTCTAGGAGTATGAAGCTGAATAGGAGCAATTTTGGTTCATTGTACATAGATATGGAGTCTGTTCTCTTGGCTCAATTTTGCTCTTTTCTAAGATCATCTTTTATAAGGCAGATAGAGTGATTAGGGTGAGAATGGATGGTGGGGGCTTAAATACCTAGTAAGATTGAATTCAAATTTGTTCTTCAAAACATACTGTCACCTTAAGTTTGAAAGTAACACAGAAGAATTAGAAGTCCAAGGTAACCCTGAAGTTGTATTCAGAAAAAACCACATGGAAGAGAGTCTCCTTGTACACTTAAGATGGATTGGAGTCTTACCCAAGCAAAAGTAACAAAGGAGGCATAATGACCAATAAGTCTCAAAACTGTGAACTGCTTCTGATCTTTGCAAGCATATCAAGAGACTTTGTTTTGTGCTGTGTAAAATCAGGTCAAGGGCAGGGCTGAATATAAGTTCATGGTTCACAATCATCTATCTCCTTCTCCCAAATACATGTTCTTTTATAAAGGGAAAATTGAGTATTTTTTTGTATATTTTATTAACATTGCTTAAAGTGACAAAAACTAGGTTTACTTTGTTTTAACTTTGATCTTAATTTTTTCATTCATCAAGTAACTTTTTTTCTACTTTATTTTTATTTTGACTTTTATTTTAAGTTCGGGGTACATGTGCAGGCTTATTATATAAGTAAATTCATGTAACAGGGTTTGTTGTACAGATTATTTCATCACCCAGGTAGTAATCTTTAGTACCCCACAGTTATTTCTGTTCCCCTCTTCCTTTCACTATCCACCCTCTGGTAGGCCCCAGTGTCTGCTCTTCCCCTCTTTCTGTCCGTGAATTCTCATCATTTAGCTCCCACTTATAAGTGAGAACATGCAGTAGTTGGTTTTTTGGTTTTGGGGTAGTTTACTAAGGATAACGACCTCCAGCTCCATCCATGTTCCCACAAAAGACATAATCTCATTCTTTTCATGGCTGAATAGTATCCTATGGTGTATATATAAACTACATTTTTAAAATCCAGTCTGTCATGGATGGCCATGTAGGTTGACTCCATGTCTTTGCTATTGAGAAGAGTGCTGCAATGAACAGGCATGTGCATGTGTCTTTATGGTAGAATTATTTACATTCTTTTGGATATATGCCCAGTAATGAGATTGGTGGGTTGAATGGCAGTTCTTTTTTTTTTTAGCTCTTTGAGGAATCACCACACTGCTTTCCACAATGGTTGAACTAACCAAAAATGGTTGAACTGAGCCAACAACAGTGAAGAAACATTTCCTTTTCTCTGCAACTTTGCCAGCAACTATTATGTTTTGACTTTGTAATAACAGCCATTCTGACTGGTGTGAGATGGAATCTCATTGTGGTTTTGACCCACATTTCTCTAATGATCAGTGATGTTGGGCTCTTTTAAGCATGTTTGTTGGCTGCACGTATGTCTTCTTTTGAAAACTATCTGTTCATGTCGTTTGCCTACTTTCTGTTAGGGTTGTTTTCTTTTCTTCTGTAAATTTGGTGAAGTAATTTTAAAAGAGCCAAAAATTTATTAAAAAGTAAAAGTATAAATCTTGCAATAGACATGGGTATATGGTGTTGATGAAAGTGAGTTTAGGTAATTGCTTGACAAATCATATTCCAAAGCCTTTGACAATGGAGAGAATTTCAGAGTTAGTCCAGTTAGCATTTGAAGAAAAGCAAATAGTTAGGATGATGATTCAGTTGTTGCTTCATAATAGAATAACTTAAGACCCAAAAAACTAACTAACTCTTGGTAAAGTTAATGAATTAATGCATATATGTGTAAAACTCAAACTTATTAAGATGACATTGGAAAAGTTAAAAGATAAGTAAAGTTTGTCACATGTGATTTTACAGATTGGTTGAAAAATTGTATGCTAACTTGTCCTCCAAAATTCACAATTTTATTTTTTAGATCTAAAAATTAGTGTGCAGTGCCAATAGTTTTATTGTTTTCTGGTAAATATGCTTATTTTCATAAATGTCAATTTCAAGATGGATACCAACCATTTTTTCATTTGGTAGCATGAAAACACAATTATTCAATTAAAGCAGATTTATGTTTGTTCTTTTTTTCTGGTACTAATTATTTCCATTTATAAAGATGTCTTGCACATCAATATACACATTAATTTCTAATTTCTATTACAATATCTTATTCATAATAGAATTAGTTGTAAAAGTAGTGCCAAATAGTAGTTTCGTATAGACGGTAGAGCCAGACTGGTGGGTTTCAAATCCCTTCTCCACCATTACTTGCAGTCCAATAGTAAGTAAGTAACTTCTTCTTGCCTCAGTTTTCTCATCTGTAAGATGTGGTTAGTATTAGTAACTACCCAAACTCTTGTTTTAAAGATTAAAGAGCCAATATCCAGTAAATATATTTATAAAAGTGTCTAAACTATATAGTAAGTGTTATTTGGGTAAAGTTGAAAATGAGCTTTAAGTCATTTATGTTAGCTTACCTACTGTTCCTTAAATTGATTGTTCCCGTTTCTCTCTCAGGTCATTGCCTTCTCTATTTTACTTATTCTTCCCTCTCTCTTATTTTGAATACCTTCTACCACTACTAGTAAGTGAACCAAATCCCAAAATGATTTTGTTAATTTGCCCTAAATGTTGGAATTCTCACATCAGAGTTTTTGGAAATCTTCATACCTTACTCCATTTTTTAAATGACTCAAAATAAAAATGATCACTTTAGTTATTGTACAAATTTCCCATTTAGAATAATTATAAAACATCTTTCTTCCTTGAACTTGTAAAAAACATTCTCTAAATATAGGAATTATCCATTAGAGAGGTACAGGTTTAGCAAATAAAAATATAGGAATCTTTATTAAATTCCAATATGAGATAAACAATATTAGTTTTTCATGTAACTATGATCCATGTAAATCTTTGGCTGAGGAAATAGCTGTTATTTGTCTGAGATTCTAATGAAACTGGACACATGTCTTTAATCTCACAAATAGAGCTGGAAAAAATCTGTTAAAAACTTTTAAAATTAATTATATAAGCACATACGTTTCTAATAGAATTACATTAAGCAGATGTAGTTTTTGTCTATTTTCAGTTCTTGCATGAATTGCATCTGCATTTTACTTTATTGCTGATGCAAGACTAATTCATTGCACCTTTTATTTGTTTATTTATAAAAAACCCATAATTTCAAAAAATAGTTTTATATTCTGTATATGGGGGCTTGAAATTATACCATCTAGTGTCTTTTTTTTTTTTTTTTAATAATGGAAACTTAAAACCCAACCAAAAAAAAAAAAAACACCCCTTGCAAAAATCAGTCTTGAGGCCAGAATTCTACTTTTTCTGTGTTAAAATACTTCAGTGAAAATGAAAAGGGATATTATATAAAAAGCACTTTGTCCCATAGGTGAATTTTGCTAAAGCAGCTTTATAATACCATTAATCACCTCAACGGTGTTATAACACAGGCTTTCCAAGTCAACTTCCTTGATTCAAGTAACATCATTTAAAGGGCTACTTTATTATCAGCTAGCTCTTACCAAACATTATTTTGATTAGCAGAATTGGAGAATAATTCACAGGACTTTCACAGATGCCTATTCACATTCCAAGTGGGTATCAGTGCTTCCTATTCTCCTCTACTCTCTCTGACTTGGAGAAAATTTAATAGAAATTTTTCTAAATCTAAGCAAAAAATTTGATATTTGCATGTCTCTACTTATCTAACAGTAGAAAGATCATCTATGTCATATTCTCCTAGAAAGAATCAGAGCAGCAATAGCCCTATTAATGATACGATTATGGGACACCAGCAAGACCCACTGGCTCTGACAGAGCTGTTTCAACTTCATCTCCATGCTAACACCTTTCCACCCTAACCTGGGATTGTGGCATCACTCCTCAAGACAAACAGCAAAGGCATCTGTATTGTCTCTAGATTTCACTGTTAAAGCATAACCACATAACAGTAGCAGGGAGATACAGTGTTTGGCTTTCTTATTAATTCACACAGTAGCCTAGTATATTATACTACTTATAAGGGTGAGCAAAAAACATCTATGGATGAAAGAAAGACAGAAAAGCATTCCAACAAAGAGTTTGAAGCTTCTGTGAGGAAAGAGAGAGGAAAAGAAAGACCCTAGTAGATCACCGAAGTGTGGTGTCATAATCTTGTGGGATCAGCAGAAACCAGCGCAGAAGACTGGAATTAGCTGGACCCCACACATCGGAACTCTTAATTAGTCTTGATTCTCACCTTACCACTACCTCTACTATATTTGCTATATAAAGTGAAAGTGAGAATAGAACCATGCTAAAATAATTCCTTACTGAGGTCACTAAGATCACAGAGCTAATAAGTCAGTGTTGAAATTTAGATTTAGGTCTGTCTCATCCAAAGCAAGTACGCTTTCTATTACAACCCTCTGTTGAGAGTGAATGATACACAGGATGTCTCTATATTAATTGAAATGCATTCATTCCACTTACACCTATCAAGCTCTTAGCTGGCCTTGAATTAAATTAGTGTTAGCCTACATTCTTCAGAAAATCTATACATATTAATTATAGTGCGGTAATACTTCTAAAGTTGCATTTCGATGTTCTTTTCTACATGGGACCTTCTCTTGATACAATTTTATACTACATTTCACAGTTTTTTACCTCTATTCACTCTATTCAATATAACCTTCACCAATTCTGTGTTATTATATATATATATATATATATGTATGTATATAAAATGTATGTGTGTGTGTGTATATATATTCACACACATAAGTACATATACACAGATACACTTACACTAGTTCTATAACGAAAGCTATATGCTGTTCTTCTGTTTTCATCTTTCTTAAAATCATTCTAGATAAAACTATTTTCCAACATACATTTGGATTATTACCAAAAATACAATAAAATTTCAATGTCCTTTGTTTTATTCATAAAGAGCTTTAAATTCTGCTTCTAAGAATCACACTCTTAAATATAGGTCTGCCCTATCCTCTGAACAGAACTAGACTCTCTCCCTAAAATACCAACATCCAGGCTGGGCGCAGGTGGCTCATACCTGTAAACCCAGCACTTTGGGAGGCTGAACTGGGCGGATCACGAGGCCAAGAGATTGAGACCATCCTGACCAACATGCCTGTTTCTACTAAGAATACAAAAATTGGCTGGGTGTGGTGGCGCACCCCTGTACTCCCAACTCCTTGGGAAGCTGAGGCAGGAGAATGGCTTCAATCCGGAAGGCGGAGGTTGTAGTGAGCCGAGATCATGCCACTGCACTCAAGCCTGGCCACAGGGCCAGGCTTCGGAAAAAAAAAAAAAAAAAAAAAAATCAAATTTGAAGTGCCTCAATCATTCCAGGTGACTTTGACCAGGTTTCTTCAAATTTTTAGGCAACAAGTAACACTTACTACTTTGCAACATAATAATGTTAAATGTATCTCTTTCTTTTCAGGCTTATATACTGACTTGGAAACATTTAATTTTCCATTTCTTTTTCTCAGTTACACTATATGTACTTGATTGTCTGGCTACTTTGTCTAGAATGTAACTATCTAGAATGTAACTATCTCAGTGTCTACATAGTATATAAATCTCAACCATGTTTTCTTTCATTTCTATCTTGAATGTAGCTATCTAGAATGTAACTATCTAGAATGTAACTATCGTCGTGGCTACATAGTATATAAATCTCAATCATGTTTGCTTTCATTTCTATCTTGAGTCTACTCCCTGACCTCCTTTTTTTCCTTAGTTCCCCCTCTAGACATGTGTTGTTTTGGGGAAAGGAGTGTTGCAAAGGCTACCTAAGATAGCTTTCTTGAATTTCAATATAAGTCAATAAGGATTTATGATAGCCTCTTGCATAAGACTACTTTTCTCAGTAGAAATCGAATCCTTCGCTTGTTAGCATGCCTACCTCATTTAGTTAGCCTTGGCAAATAATTTGCTTCAATGTAAAAAAGCCAAATATTTTGTATTTTTGTTCATCTATAAGAACTGGATATTCAGTTCCAAAGGATTTGACACATTATAATATTCCTTTTATTCCCAGAATTCATATTATTTTTCTTTTGTGTAGCTGCTATCTAGCCTTAGAGTTAAATGTACAGAATGAGTTAACAAACTCATCAAAGTTTCCTTTTTTCAAAAAATAGCTTTATTAAGATAAAATTCTCTGGCTACAGTTCACCCATTTAAAGTAATACATATATTAATTTACTCATTGTAGCCATTCCACAATGTATACATATTTCAAAACATCATGTAGTTTATATATATATGTGTGTGTGTGCGTGTGTGTCTGTGTGTGTGTGTATGTGTATGTACATATAGAATTATGCATCAATTTTTAAAAAATATTAAATTCAGTGATTTACAATATATTTACAGATATGTTTTAATCATTACCACAATCAATTTTAGAGCATTGTATCACATCAAAAAAAAAACTCTATACCCTTTAACTACTATCCCCTCATCCCTTCATAATTCAACCCCCATTCTCAGCCCTAAGCAACTATTAATCTACACTCTGTCTCCATAGACTTCCTTTCTAGACTTTCATATGAATGGAATAATATACTATGTGGACTTTACAACAGGCATCTTTCACTTAAGGTAATATCTTCAAGGTTTATCAAAAATGGGCAGATACATCAGTACTTCATTTCTTTCTATGCCTCCCTTCCAGAAATCCATTGTATTGATATACCGTTTTGTTTATCCATCTGTCTGTTGATGGAAATTTAGATTGTTTTCGTCTTTTGTCTATTATGAATCATTATTCAATGTTTACTGTAAATATTCATGTATAAGGTTTTGTATGAATGTATGTTTCCATTTCTCTTGCATACATAGCTAGGAGTGGAATTGATCTTTCATATGATAACTCTATGTTTAATTGTTTGAAGAATTGCCAAATTGTTTTCCAAGGAAACTGCACCATTTAATATTCCTACCAGCATCATAAAAGAGTTCTAACTCACTGACACTAGTTATTATTTTACTTTTTGATTCTAGACATCCTAGTGTATATGAAGTAGCATCTCGCTGTGGTTTTGATTTGCTTTCCTTTGCTAACTAACGATGTAGAGCATTCCTCATGTGCTTCTTGGTAATTTGCATATCTTCCTCGGAAAACTGTCTATTGAGATGTTTTGCCTATTTTTTATTTGGAACTTTATGTTTTATTATTGAGCTATAGGTTTTTTTTGTTTTTTTTTGTTTGTTTGTTTGTTTGTTTTGTTTTTGTTTTTTTTTTTTTGAGTCGGAGTTTCGCTCTTGTTGCCCAAGCTGGAGTGCAATGGCGCAATCTCGGCTCACCGCAACCTCCGCCTCCTGGGTTCAGGCAATTCTCCTGCCTCAGCCTCCTGAGTAGCTGGGATTGCAGGCACGCGCCACCATGCCCTGCTAATTTTTTGTATTTTTAGTAGAGACGGGGTTTCACCATGTTGACCAGGATGGTCTCGATCTCTTGACCTCGTGATCCACCCGCCTCGGCCTCCCAAAGTGCTGGGATTACAGGCTTGAACCACCGCGCCTGGCAAGTTTTTAAAATATATTTCCATTATAAATAATTTAGCAAAGATACCTTTTACAAATATTTCTCCCATTCTATGGGATTTTTCATTTTCTTAATGTCCTTTGAAATACAGAAGTATTTAATTTTGATGAAGTTTAATTCACCTTTTGTTTGTTTGTTCGTGCTTTCCGTGTCATATGTAGGGACCCTTGGCCAAATCCAAAGTATGGAAGATTTACTCCCCTGTTTCCTTCTAAAAATTTAATAGTTTTAACTCATATTCAGGTTTTTGATCCTGAATGTGATTTTATTTCATTTTTGCTTCTGATAATAAGGGTCTAATTTCATTCTTTTGTATATGGATATCCACTTGTCCCTATGCCATTTGTTGGAAAGAATATTCTTTTTCCAATGAATGCCTTGACACCTATGTCAAAAATCAGTTAACCATAGATATGTGTGTTTATTTCTGGACGCTCAATTCTATTCCGCTGATTTATGTACCTATCCTTGTACCAGTACTATATTTTCTTGGTTACTGTTATTTGTAGTAAGTTTTAAGGTAAGGAAGTGTGAGTCCCCATACATTTTTCTTCTTTTCTTTTATCGTTTGACTATCCTGCATCTCTTGCAATTTTGCATAAATTTTAGAATCAGCTTATCAATTTCTACAAAGAAGTCAGCTAGGATTCTGATAGAAATTGTGCTGAATCTATAGATCACTTTGGGGACTACTGCCTTCCAAAAGGTTAAGTTTTCTGATCTATGATCTGCCTTTAATGTCTTTGTCAACTATAATTCCTTGGGATATTATTTTTTATTTGTAGTGCAAATATGCCTACCATGCCATCTGTATTAGCCCATTTTCGTGTTGCTGATAAAGGCATACCTGAGACCTGGAAGTTCCATATGGCTGGGGAGTCCTCAGAAACATGGCAGGAGGCAAAAGTTTCTTCTTAAGTGGCAGGGGCAGCAAAAGAAAAAAATCAGGAAGATGCAAAAATGGAAATCCCTGGTAAAACCATCAGATCCCATAAGAATTATTCACTACCATGAGAACAGCATGGGGGAAATGCCCCCTATGATTCAAATTATCTCCCACCAAGTCCCTCCCACAACCCATGGGAATTATGGAAGTACAATTTAAGATGAGATTTGGGTGGGGACACAGAGCCAAACTGTGTTACCATCTTAAAAAAGTACAAAACATTTCCTTCCAGTGACATGCATTTTCTCTAGATTTTTGACAAATAAGAAGACTGATTTACAAACTTTTCTAGTTCACTTTATAAAGAAAACATCTTCTACACAGGAGCTGCATATAAAAAAAAAAACAAACACTATATTCCCCTCCCCAAACATTATCCAGAAAATTCTGTATGCTAAAGATGCTTTTAGTATTGAAATATTAGTTATCAATATGCATCAGCAACCAAAGCTAACAAGCATCTACCTGCTACCTCACATTGTTTCTGTATTTCAGTACTTTCTTGCCCATTTATGTAATGGTTACACATATTAAAGTTACCATAGAAATTAGGTGGGGGTCACATTGACAGCTATTGTTCAGTTTGTGTTTCATAAAACTGACTATTATGAAAATATTCTATAGCTTTTGCACATTCCCAAACTCCATGAAGCTCTCTTATCCCTATGAATATTTCTCATGTGTTCAATTTTGTATTGTGCAAAATTTAATAATTTGGTGTCATGCCAATGCCTGCAGAAATAAAACTTGAAATTATGATTTTCTAGTTCCCATTGTTCATCCATGAATTTAATATGTAGTGGGGTTTCTCACTTGAATTGTAACTCTGAAAGCATTGTAGCATGCCCACTTTTTTTCATCAACTTGACATATAAGCATGAAATTTTATGTATTACCTTTGAGCCTTCCTAGATGGTATGAAACACACTGGAGTGATCAGAAGGAAAATCATGATGGATTTGCACAGTGTCCAAGATTGTATTGCAGTTAATGGCACTTGCAAAGTTGGTGGTCTGGTAATTAAGTAAGAATCAATCCACAGCTCATGTGTTTGCATACAGCGGTTCTCAATGAGAACTCCTAAGTGGTCACTTGAACTTTTATGGCAAGGAGCCAAATTCTTCTGTAAAATGTGTACAAGCAATTCTTGCTGCCTTCAGTAAGCATAAATCTTATACTGTGTGAAATATTCTCTCTTCTCCTTCTCTGTGGAAATGCTACAAACAACAATTTTTCAACACCCTATAATACATTTATAGAATAGAAAGGATAGATGTAAATAATGTTGAAGGCCAATTCTCATGACACATAAAATGAATGTGTAAAAGAAACCAGGTGAAATGACTGATTTATCTTTCTTTTTTTTTTGTAAGCTTATGTTTAAATTATTACATCTCAATTGCCTCAAATGTTTTCTTCTGCTCTGACTTAAAAAGCAGTTCCAAATTTTATTTAATTTTAGCCTTAAACAACTATGTTGTTGCTGATAAAACATCAAGGTAAACTGTGATTTTCCTGCTACATTATCTAAGTAAATACAAGTTACAAAATTCACTTATGTACAGGGAGCGGATAAACCCAGGCAAATTTTGATCTAATCTACAGTTCTTTGCTCTTTTTAAATGTCCGTGACAAAGATTATTTTAACTTCTCAGATTACTTTTCTTGACTCTTCTGGCTAACCATGAATAACTACTTCAATGTGATAAGTAATTTAAACACAGCCCTTTCAGACAATGGTCCTGTACTTTTCATTATATATGTTGATCTTCCTATAGAAAGTAGTTCAGATTTCAATTCTAAATGGTGAATCAAAGCACAGAAATTTAATTTTATTATTGACAAAGAGAAATGTAAATCAATGATTAAAATATGTTCAGTACTGAAGGAAAATAAAATGCTACCTCAAATGTTGAAATGTGTATTTTAGTAAATTTATGTATTATTGCATAAAATAAGTAATTTTACAAAATATTGAATGGTTTTATGCTAATATGGACACTTAGTTCATGGCATTAAAATCCACTCATTTCCCTGATTTGTGGAATAGGGTTAATGATAACCTATAATTTTTTGGATAATCATGAGTCACAGGAAAAAATACTATACAAAGAGTACATTATGTTTATTTGGACTATTATATCATGTACTCTGAACTTTTTATTAGAAAAAAAAATTCCATAATTTAAAAATATGATTGTTAATAAATTCTTATAGCCCTAAGCAGGCTGAGAATTTTTGCTCCATACCCACAAAACAAGACCAATATGAAAATTTGTTAAAAAGGTAAATGTTGCATTAAAAAGTAATTTTTTAATTTTTATTTTATGTTCAGAGGTACATGGGCAAGTTTGTTATATAAGTAAAATCATGTCATGTGGATGTGTTATACAAATTATTTTATCACCCAGGGACTAAGTCTAGTACACAATAGCTATTTTTTCTATTCCTCTCCCTTCTCCCATCCTTCACCCTCCAGCAGGATCCAGTGTCTGTTGTTCCCCTCTTTGTGTCCATGTATTCTCATCATTTAGCTCCCACTTATTAAGTGAGAAAATGTGGTGTTTGGTTTTCTATTCCTGTGTGAGTTTGCTAAGAATAATGGCCTCCACCTCATCCATGTCCCTGCAAAGGACATGATCTCATTCCTTCTATGGCTGCATAGTATTTCATGGTGTACATGTACTACATTTCCTTTATCCAGTCTACCATTGATGAGAATTTAGGTTGATTCCATGTCTTTGCTATTGCAAATAGTGCTACAATGAAGATACCTGTGCATGTGCATGTGTCTTTTTGAAAGATTCATTTATATTCCTTTGGGTATATATTGAGTAGTGAGATTGCTGGGTTGAATGGTAGTTAAATTTGACAAATGGAATTGTGAGAAAAGCACATTAGAGGTAAAGGAAAGAGTGAACACACAAAGGTAGGAGAAACTCGTGTTATATAATGAAGAAATGCCCACTATTTGCTCTGTGTCTAAGACTAATAGTTATTATTCAAACATCTGTTATCTTCTTTTCCTGTAGTAATAGAAGCTGTAGCTGGGCATAGTTTAACCTATCCCCAAATTTTGTTGTGTGGCCTCTTTTGCATTTAGATGTCACAATAGAGGTAAATCCTTATCTATGAAATGTGAGAGGAAAGACATGTACAACTTGTGGCATGTACTTCTAAAAAAGTAAATATGCCTTCCTCTTTTTTTTCCATCACACTGGCTTACAGACTCTTTAGAAAGGCATTTCGGTAGCATGTATAA
Organism: Sapajus apella; assembly: GCF_009761245.1. Classification (NCBI taxonomy): domain Eukaryota; kingdom Metazoa; phylum Chordata; class Mammalia; order Primates; family Cebidae; genus Sapajus; species Sapajus apella. Next base: position 13,973,634 of record NW_022436990.1, read on the forward strand.
TAACAAACTGTTGCAATGGCAGAGCAAGAAGATGGAAAGATACTACTTGATAGAAAGATACTACTTGATACTACCCAAGTATCATATGGTTCCTGACTGGTGACCAAGAGAGAAAAGTTAATTTCTATCCTGATTAAATCATACTCTTTTTGGAATGACTTTTTATAGCAGGCAAGCCTGTAACCTAATATGGCCTCTACTAGGTAATATCAGTTTTCTTTCTCTCTTTGTGTTATCTCTTGAATCTAAAAAGGGTTTTTGCAATTAACATGCAATTTTAAATTTTAAAGCTGTTATTGAAAAAAATAAATCTGCTTTGAGGTTGATTACTTTCTAGCACCAGTGTTGTGAATACATAGGTTAAGTAGTACATTTGATTTCCGAGATACTTCAGAGGCTTTAAATTCCTTTGCTGTAGGACTAGTTGTGCATACAGTACAATGGTATAAGTTAAACAGAACAACCATCAAGTTTCAGTGGCATTGTGAGATGCTCTGTTTGAAAATATACCTGCATATCACTGGAAGATGACTGCACTATACGATAGAAAATGGCATTGGTGGTGACAAGGGGGAAGGGTGGCTGATAACTGAAGAAAATCATGAAGGGATAAAGGAACCTCCTCCCAGCAAACTTGTAGTGAATTCTGCAACTTACGAATCACAGATTTTAGAGTAAGGTATCTATACTGCAGGGATGGAGAATACCTACCGTGCCCCAGATATTGGAAGAGAACAGGAATTGTAGAAATAACAGGGAAACCAAGGATACAACACTTGAGAAACACTATGCTGAATTACAAATTCTGTGAAGCCATGGATATCTTGACTTTTGCATCCCTAGAACAATGCCTAGAATTTAGTAGGCACACAAAAATATTTGTTTTTGACATCCCCAGTCATTGCCATTTCAGCAAATGGAAATTTCAGTGTATCAGTTGTTCAGGCCCAAATCTTTAAAGTCATCCTGGAGTCCTGTCTTTCTTGTATACTCTTTATCCAGGTCATCAGCAAATCCTGTTAGCATACCTTCCATAATAATTTCTGAATATCATGACTCCTAAGCAGCCTCACCATTATCACTCTAATGCAAGCTCTCCCACCACTTCCAGGCTCCAGCCTCTTAGCTGCACTTCCAGTTTATATCCTTACTCTCTATATTAGCTTCCTGTGGCTGCTGTAGTAAATTACCATAAAATTAGTGGCTTAGAGAAACATAAATGTATTCCATTATAATTCCAAAAATCAGAAATCCAAACTTATTCTCTAAAGTTAGGTATTGGCAGGGCTGGTTCCTTCAGTAAGTACAGAGGAGAATTCGTTACTTTTTCTTTTATCATTTCTAGAGGCTGTCTGTATTCCTTGGCTTGTGATCTCTTCTTTGCATCACTCTGACATCTTGGACCCATGATCATATCACCTATTACTGGCTCTGATCTGGCTCCTTGTCATAAGGATTGGTATGATTACATCAGACACAATCTGATAATTAAAGATAATCACCCCATCTCAAAATTATTAGTTTAATTACGGCTCCAAAATACCTTTTTCCAGGTAAGGTAACATTCACAGGTTCTGGAGATTAGGGCAAAGACATGTTTTTGGGGGGAACCATTATTCAGCCTACCACACTCCCTTACCATCAAATCTCCTTAGAGCCACTGGAGTGAAAAATCGAACCACATCAATCCTGGGCTCCATATCTTCTATGTGATTCCCATTTTACTCAGTGTGAAATAGAAAGCATTTACCATAGTCTACCAGCCATGTATGGTCAGATCCTCCACAGCTTCTCCAACATATCTACCACCACACACCCTTTACTCACTGTGGTCCAGACACATTGGCTTCTTTTCTGTTCCTCAAATATACCAAACACACTCTTACCCCAGCATTTTTGCACGTGCTCTCACCTCTGCCTAGAATATTCTACCTCCAGATATTCACATGCTTGGCTTTCCAATTCCATTCCAGTTTATAATTAAATTTTGTCTAACTGCAGGTCTTCTATGAGCACCCCATGGGATATAGCAACCTCTCCTCTCAATCACCTTCCCTTTATCTTGCTTTGCTATTTTTCATAGTACATTATGTCCATCTGAAATAGCATGTATTTGTTTGCTTGCCATCTTTCCCTCACTTTGAGAAAACTTTTTGTGCACTGCTATGTCCCCAGCACCTAGACTAGTGTCTGAAACAGAGGTAAACTCAAATATTAATTCTTAAATAATAAATAAAAGAATGCATGTTGAATTAATGATTTCTAAACCAGTGTCATTAGATACCTTGTTGAAACAGTCATGGTTCTTTTGCTGTTTTCTCATTCTTCTTTTCTTAAACATGAATGTCAAGATAATTCATTATCTTTTCTTCACAATAAAAAGAATATGATTTTCCAATATGTTTACTGAAAGTGCTTATCACAAGATGAATAACATCATAGGCTTGCCTAGATGACCATTGATATTGTTTATACGTGGAAACATGTTCCAAATTAAAAATAAGTAAACTCCCAATAATTTTTTAAAATATAATCTCTTTATAAGTTTGTAAGACTATTGGCATATACCTGACTGCAGAAAATACATACCGTGTGTATTTATAGTTTAATTAACCAGCACGTTTGAATTCATGGGAGGTTGCTCAAATTAGCTGACTGTGTTGAAGTAATGACAATAATATTTAGATTTACTGTAACACTTTACCAACACTAATTACTATTCACATTACCATTGCATTGTCATCTCTCTTTTACAGATTTGGAACTAAGGAACGAGGAAGTGACTTGCCAAAGTCACTGAGGAACCTGATATTGAGATTAACACTCAAGGATTTCTGGCTCTCAGAATGTGTGCTGCTACCACCAGGCCACACTCTTCCCTCCAGAGAGAAGATGTGTCAGCATGGAATTGTACTGAAGTAAAGATGTGAAATGGAATGATTACATATCTACCTAGTGGGAAGGTCTGGGGAAGAATCTTTAAGTGCTGGCAGAGAACAAACCATATGACATCATTCATTCCCAGAAAGTGAAGTTAGGAAAAATAAAAAATAATCTACACCATTTAGAAAACACAACCACCTCATACCCTTGGAAAAAGTACACTAAGACTTCTTCATTTGATTTGACCTCTAGTGATATGAATAATTGTCTTATAATTCACTTTCTTACTTCTTGATTATTTTATAGATCCAGCACATATGAGCAAAACCTAACAAAATTCACTTATTTAATTTGAAGATTTTGATTATGTAGAAAAAGCAGGCTCACATTCTTTCTTATCAATGGAGTTCAAAAGACGTAAGGCCCAAAGTCTAACTTCAACTATTAAAATTATATATCAGCATATGTTTTTCCTTTATTAAGCAATGATTCTTTTATACCTTTCCCCTTAGATGACACCCACACTTTAATAATAAGTTGGGCAAACATTGACTGTGAATGTGTTTTTGTTTTCCTAATAGAGTATCAATGGGAGTTGTATACACAGATCAAGAGCTGTACACATATTATTATCTCCAAACAATTAATATTTGTGTATTATTTCCCTTGATCTAGCTATATACATGAATACAGAGGCACTGGTGCTACTTATCACAAAATACAGTGGTAGCTGGTTCCAGGGCTGCCTTTGTGAATATTCCCTGCCAGTGGTTGAAGAGACTAAGGAAGCACCCCTGCTGAGTTCCCTACCGTCCTCCTCAGGGAGTCTGTTCTAATTCCATCTTCTCCTATTGGGAAAGCAGCCAAAGGCAGAAGCAAGAAGGGCAGCACTGTAGTTCCTAGAGAGAGGAAGGTGCCAACAGTCAGGAACAGAGAAGAAAAATGTAAATTTTATAAAATAAGGGTAACAGAAACAATGATTAGCAACTCCAGCTTTCCATTATAGCCAAAGAGAAAAGTTCCGTGACTGGGAGACAGAGTAACAGCATGCAATTGCAGTCTTTTGTTTGCACCACATACATAGAATAGAATCGAAAGGAAACTACTTTAAAGATGTAAGCTGTGGAGTGGAGTCAAATGCAGACTGTGATGGTATTTGTTGCCTAGTAGATTCTGTGTTGCACCTCTGCATGCCTTTACCAGCTAGCTTGGCTCTCTGCTTGCTTTTGACCTTGGAAATTTGACCAATAATTTAGTTTTAATTATTTATAGGAAAAGCACTTAGCTATTTGAAAAATAGTAATAGGAGTTATTTCAAAGAATTTTTTATTACATAGGTCTACTAATAAAAAAAGTTCAAGATATTTTTTTTCTATGAAGTGGGAAAAGCAGAGAGTGAATGGGGGAGATACTTTCAAATGAGCTTTTTAGAAATGAGAGAGTAAGAAACATGTCTATTGGCAAATCATCCTTCATAAATAATATCCTGTTGAAAAATATAACTAATTATTTTAGCTCCTTCTCAGATAAATTTATCTGAGCAGGAGCATATTTCTGAAAACTAGACCTTTTCAATACAGTATAGAAAGAAAAAATATGATCTTGTAGAGCCATTTTCTCAATGTTTACAATTAGAAAATAAAGGTGAATATTGTCTAGTTTAAAAATTACAATTCTTTAAATAGTTGAAAGCTCTCTTCATGATTATAAGTACATTAAATAGCATTTAAATGATCATTATGTATACAAAGATATGAATAGCACAATAAAGGTAACATTTTTCCCTTAAATGTGTTACTTAAAAAATCCATAAAATGAAGGGAAATTAATATCAAAAAATTATTCTAAGATTAAAATTTATCAGTTCCATGGTAACAATGTATTATAAGTAGCAAACATGTATAATTAAAGCAGTCATTGTACGTATATTTAGATCATCAATATACCATCTTCAATTCATTTAATAGAGAGTAGAAAATATTACAAAATGATCAGCTTTGTGATGTTTTCCTTCATTTAATTCTGAGCTTTAATCCCTCATTCACCAATTTTAATGTGTAAATTGTATAATTTAACCCCAATCTAAAATCCAGGAAAGAAAATATTTAGGAGGCAGATAGTTAACTCAAAGAAGGTAAAAATATTAACTATGCCATATTACCCAAGGCAATCAGAGAATGAAGGCACTGGTATTTGAAAGTGGAAATTACCTGTAATTTTAGGCTTTTCAAGGAAGAAAACAGAGAATGCAAACTTGGAAAACTACCCACATAAACTGAAATGTCTTTTCTTTATCTCAACCTTTTCTGCATGATAGAGCACCAAAGTCAGATTATGCAGCTACAAATTTGAAGACCTTTCACTTCTGGGATCTGAGAAGGAATCGCTGCTCTATGAACTGGCCTCTTTGGATTTATCAGTGTAAAGAGTATTTAAATGCCATGAAGCTAAACAAGTGTTGCTAGAGTAGTCATTCTCTATGGAAAACATGGTTCCACCAACCTTCACAATGATGATAGCCTGGTTGGTGGCCCTAGAAATAGTGGGCTCCAGAAACAAACTATCTCAAACAATACCTTATGATCCAAAGAATAGGCGGCATAGACTTTGAAGTCTGAGATCAGAATTCAAATAATGGCTTTGAGAATCAGTATTGGGAGAGTTACCTAACCACTCAATACTTCAATTTCCTTATCTATAAATATTTGGATAACAGCAGGGTGTATTTCATTTGTGTTTTTGAGAGTTCAGATCAGATAAATATGGAAAGATCTTGGCAATGCAGATTATTTAAATATCATTAAATTCATGTTTGGTATTGATACTTTTACATGAAATTTTAAGATTTACTTAAGTATAATCATACTTTACAATTTAGGAAAACCCCATTATTTCCTGAATTAATAGGTTATCTAGATGGCATTATATGATATGACATTATATAATATGTTAAAGTAACAAATATAATATACAATATACTATACAACATAACAAATAATTTTAGACCCAGAAGAAACCTTAGAGATTTTATTACACAATCAATCACGGTTCAGCTTAGAAATGTGAAGTGTCTTCCCAGAATTAATGTTGGGTTTTATTTAAGTGTAAAATATCAGGTTCCAAAACGAAAACTTAGAAAACATTTTTTTTCCTCTCAAAACCATTAAGAGATTGGAAAGTGTGTTGTTCCACTGGACTCTCTATTAACTCTTTCTACTCATTCTATTTTTATTAGTTGAAGCAATCAACCTCTGTATAAATTGGCTGATATACCAAACCATTTAAGAATAACAGAAGGCCCTTGTGAAAGATTTGTACTTGTGTTAATGATGTCAGATGACAGGGTCAAGAACACACAGCAGAGATGCCTACTGGCAGCAGAGATATTTTTATATTATTAATCACATCCAAAAATTATCTTCGGAAAGTAGAATTAATCTTCCCACATGCCATGGAAAAGCTGAATTGTTAATAGCCTCCCCAGGGCTTTGATTCTTTCTGTGGCATCTTCAATGACTTTGTCAATGTTTAAACATTATAAACTATCATATTTTTTCTTCGTAAAATGAAATCCAGTGCTTTGGAGGCCTGGCTTTCTTTAAAATAAAGGTTGTTGATATACTTAAAAATTAACAAACCAGGCCAGGTGCCATGGCTCACACCTGTAATCCCAGCACTCAGGGAGGCTGAGGGGAGTGGATCACTTGAGGTCAAGAGTTCCAGACCAGCCTGTACAACATAGTGAAACCCCGTCTCTACTAAAAAATACAAAAATTAGCTGGGTGTGATGGCACGCACCTGTATTCCCAGCTATTTGGGAGACTGAGGTAGGAGAATCACTTAAACTTGGGAGCTTGAGGTTCCAGTGAGCCGAGATTGCACCACTGCACTCCAGATTGAGATTCCATCTCAAAAAACAAAGAAACAGCAACAGCAAAAATTAATAGATGGTTTAACTATACAAAATAAGTACAAAATAATAAATCTGTAGAGATTGATTTATAGAAACCAACATCTCAGAGTAATAAAACTGGATAACTGACAAGTTCTTCCTTCATGTTTTTTTTTTTTTAAAACAGGTGTTGAATTCTGTTTTATTGCCACATATTAAGGAGAAACAGATTATGACACAGTTCAGTTTGAAGAAAACTAAATATATTAATGAGGTACTTAATAAATAAAAAGACAATAGAATATAAATTCATTTTGATAACAGTAAATTAACAATAGAAAAGTTTTCATAGTCATTAAAAAGATTGTGAATCTCTGAAACATGGGACACTTCAGAATATACCTTAAAATAAATGTTCAGGGTTAAGATAAATGTCATTCTCATTGGATTATAAACTGAGCTGTAACTGCGTTGGAGAAGCAATCTAATGAGCTGGACGAAAAAAAATCTGACTTAAAACTTCAAGCCGACTTAGAGGTTGGAACAAAATCAGAGTATCTAAACAGAAAGTGAGCCATTAATGCCCATTCAATTTATTATAGATAGGTGTATGGGCAGATGGATATAGAAATGAGGATTTATGTTTCCTGTGACTGTACCAAGAATTAATGCTTCAGTCATTTTAGGCACCATGTGACAAATAATTTCTTGTAGATCAAAATGTTTCATTCCTACCTAATTATGGAGAATAAATTTTATAATATAAATGTCCAGGAAAGATACATAAGGCATCTTATTTTTATTGCAACCAAATATGTTATGCCATTTTTCACTTTTCAAATTTATTGTTGTGAATTTTTAATAAAACAGATTTTGTTTAAATTTACCTAACATTTTTCAGTGCTGGTATCACTCATCATTATATAAGGACTAGCAGAGAACAAAAAAGTTGTTTTTTAATTTTTTGTTTTAGCTCTAACGATTCTTAATCAGTGAATTAGAATCACTAAGAATAGATTGACCTTTGAAATATATATTCTTCAAAGATTAATGTGGTATTATGCCCATAGAGACAAAGCATGTAAAAATATGTGCCAAAGTGCTACAAGCAAAGAACTCAGTGTTCAAACCCAAATACTATTATATTTTCCTTTTTGTTTTCCTTCTATCTCTTATTCTTTTTTCTTTTCTTTTGTTGATTCGAGAATGTTCACAGTCAATTGAGAATAACAAGCATGTAAATAATATGTGAACAAAGAATAATAGTAGCACAGAGGAGACAAATGGTTATTACCCAAGTCTGAAGGAGAGCTCTAAAAGTGACCAAAATGAGTTAGACATTGAAGGGGTAGCAGGACATGATTAGGTGGGTGAGGGTGGAGACATTGGAAATTTTAGAAAGAAAAAAATCTTACGAAGTCTTCTCAAAGGACAGAATTGGTTAATTCCCTCCTTCTTGTGTAACATCAGTTTTATGTAAATTTGGGGATTTGTATGTTGTCCTACCACAGCTGCCATGTAAACAAGGTGGTAGTCACTGGGTTGGCCTTGCTCGTTCAAGACAGAATATACATTGAGGCTCTGTTTTCTCCTGGTAGTAGGAATTATTGGCTTTCAAGATTGCTCTTCTGAGAAAATAAGGCCTGGGAGGAAATAGACTTTTAAAAAAATGAGATCGATTACTGTCTGTGGCCAAGTGAGAATCAATCTAAGGACTGAGGTCATAGATTAAGAAGAAACCTGGGAGAACAGTACATGAAATTCAGGGAGAGTTAATTTTCCAAAATTTAACAGCACACTAGCTTCTGAGAAAATATAAAAGAAGGAAGACATTATTAATTGTCAGAATTTGGGATATATTTTTGGGCACAGTTTATAATATTCTATGTGAATCTAAACTAGGTCCAGTTCATCCCTAACTCATAAAGATTTTAAAGATTTTTATGAACAAAAATTGCCTTATCTCTTAATTTCACCCTGCTCTCAATAAATATCAAGAATACAGAAAGTGGTCAGGGGATTTTAGTTACTTTATAAGTATTTACATAACAAGACAACTTATAACTAGTACCTAGAATGACCTGGCACATAGTAGATGCTCAACATATATTTATCAATAAGTAAATGAGTGCTTTCCTCCACAAAGAATGAAAGTTCCTGGTGCCATGTTGAATATTTTGACATTAATTTTCCATGGGCTCTGTGACATTAAATGGAGTAGCGAGTAAGCTAGCAAGCTTTCTGACTGAAAAATAAAGCTTCTTATATTCTTTGTTGGGACATTACTCTCAACCAGGAGGCACTCAAGATAATTAAATTATAAAGGGTGGGTAATGAGAAACTTTGGGAGAAAATATACGTATATAAGAAGAAAGTGAGTGAAAAAAAGGAGACTCTGAAAGACGTATTTTAAAGTATATCAAATCTACAAAAGTTAATATCATTTTAATTTTATTACATATACAAGGGAATTTTGGTAATCTTAAACTAGTTGTCAGAATAATCTCAAACTATTAACTTCTTAAACTTTAATAGTTTTGGGAACTATCTTAACAAGTTGTCTTCATGAACAAAAATTAGATATACCTATAGATACAATTTTTTCAGACATGCTGAATAAAGGCACTGTAAAAGGGATTTTGGCATTGATACAAGTTGAGTGGTATTATAACATCAGACAAATTAAAGTCTTAAAAGTTATTAAATATCTTCATGTAGAGAACTGATGTCTTGGGATATGAAAATGAGCCTTTGTTCTAGAATTTTTCCTTGTGGTGGAAGATTGAGTGCCTTTGGAGCAAATTTTATAAAGAAAGCAAAGCCTTGATTTCTAGCAAATATGTATTTTATTTACATTAAATTATTATTCCATGTATTCTTTCAGCAATCAGCTTTTGAGCCTCTACTATATGCTAATCACCAACCTTGAGTCCCATAAATAAAATTAAAATTCAGGGATATGGATGGAGCTGGAGGCCATTACCTTTAGTAAACTAATGCAGGAAGAGAAAACCAAAACCAAATACTGCATGTTCTCACTTACAAGTGGGAGATAAATGGTAAAAACACATGAACACATAAGGGAGAATCACATGCACTGGGGTATATTTGAGATTGGAGGGTAGGAGGAGGGATGGGATCAAGTAAATTAACTAGTGGGTACTAAGCTTACTACCCGGGTGATGAAATAATCTATACAACAAAGCCCCATGATGCAAGTTTACCTATATTACAAATCCGCACATGTACCCCTGAAATTATAAGTTAAAAAGTAAAATAATAAAATTAAGTACTTAAAAATTTTTAAATAAGAAAACTCAGGGAGTTTACTATTTATTCAGTTAACCCTTCTCAGAGGACAGCCATGCAGCTAAGCAGACTGCCTAGGAGTAGAGTGGAATATTATTTTGAAGATATAAAGACGTCACCGAAGAGAAAACAGCATATGAAAAGGATCATGGCTAACCACCAGGTCACTCTTTCTTAGCTGATCAGTCTTATGTTAATTCAATATAATAGTAATAACGCAGTAGGCTGAATTATTGCAGTGATAATCTTAGAAAATTCATAAAGGATAAGCATTTTTGGGAAAGACTAGGAAATCACTGTCAATTAAGATTCAGGCTAAAATTTGATGTTATAAAATTTGCGGGTTCCTAAAAGCTATTTGTTCACAGGAGGGTGACTTTCTGGAAGAACTCTTTGAACAGGTTTTTTTTCAAGCAACAAAAATGCATGATATGGAGATCCAGATTTATAGCTTCAGGTAGCATTTTTGATCACTCTTTTGTGTATTATACCTGAGAAAAAGGAGGTGTGAACAATCAATTATATAAAATTCAAATATTTTGAAATCTCTGTCACACACACACACACACACACACACACACACACACACACCAAAAAACAGAAAAATAAATAGAAAGTGACCCAGAATTTTTGGTCTCTAATTAAAATGTTTTGAATTCAGAGGATAAAATCAGGATAGAAATCCTGCTCTTCCTATTTATTACTGTGTGACAATTTTTTCTGCTGCTCAGTTTCCTTATTTGTCAAAATGGAGCTAATGATATTTTTGGCATTGTTGGCAAGAATTAGAAGCAATGTATGTCAAGAGCTACACAAAATTCAAGTATTACTTGACCAGAGGTTTTAACTAAAAAAAAAGTTGTCCATCCAGCTAATAACAATATCATTTTCAGAGTCAGTCAGCAATATCTAGACATTTAAAAAGTGGAAACTCTATTTTCTTGATTTCAAATCTTACTCCTGTATTGTTTTAAATTTATCCTAATCTACTGCAATATTAATCACCTGGGCTTTGAACACTTTTGCAGAAAAGACTTACAGAAGATTTGCACTTCATCCTTAGATGCTTTTGTTAATTTTAATTCATTTCAGAAAATGTCTAAAGTCTTTAATGAAGTGCTATCTTCATTTATTAGTTGTACTATAATTCAGTGAACTTTAGCAGCTTAAAGTAAAAGGATGACATAATCAATTATAATTGTTTTAGAAATGTTTTGTCTAATTTTTTTTAAAAAGCTCTAAGGTAATAATAGCACTTTTCTTCAGAAAAGTACTTTATAAAGGTGAACTAACAGGAAAAAATGTTCTCTGGTTGTTCAACAAGAAATTGAGAGTTCAGAAAACCGAGGTTGTTTCAGTCTGCTCTGTTGACTTCACTGATTTTTAGCTAAGTTACCTAACATAGGTGGTGCTCTTCATATATAATGTTTCTGGCTTTAAAAGGGGTCAAAGAAGTACTATCTGGCTACCTCTCTAGTGCTGAATAATTAGATAATACCCCCACCATCTATGTCACCCTATTTCTTGTCTTTTCTCATTTTATTTCCTACCTTGTGTATCTTTCAGTATTTTATATATTGGGAGATAATGATGAATATTAATCTAAAATAAAGGCTTCAATTTGGAGACAGAAGATGATGAATTTAAATTTCTATTATCTCTTGAATTAGCTGCATGGCCTTGGGCAAGTAACTTTGCTATTTTGAATTGTTTTCTTACACGTAGAGTTAGTGATAATTATTTCTTAAAGCTGCTCTAAGGAGTAAATTAAATATATTTGATATGTATTATTATCACCTAATTAGGCCTCTGATTGTCTTCTTCATTTGGTGTAGTACTTGAAATCATAAAAAGGTTTCCAATCTTGCTTTTCTAAAAAATACAAAATATTTACAATGAACCACTGGCACAGAAATTTCTACCTACTTTTTCTGGTTCCCCCAAAACACACACACACACACACACACACACACACACGGCTTCTCGTTATGTCTATTACCTCATTTCCTGCCAATTCTCTTTCTTTCTTACAAATTCCTTTTTAGACATGCTTGCACCCTTGCCTTCTCTAAACATAGAATTACTCCTACCTCAGTGCCTTTGCACCTTCGCCTTCTCTAAACATAGAATTACTCCTACCTCAGTGCCTTTGCACCTATTCTTCCTTTTTCTGGAAATTTCTTCCCCGTAGATAGCTTACTCTGTCAGTTCCTCTAAAGTTTTGCTTAAGCGTTAAAATCTGATTGAGTCCTTCTATGATGATGCTGCATAAATTACCATCTGCTTCTCACTTCATTCTTTTAGCACTAGCTAACTCCTTTCTCTGCTTAATTTTTCTCAGTGTGTCTTAATTATCTATTGTTTTATATCAAATTACCTCAAGTCCTCATGGCTTAAAACAACAAAAATTTATTTATTTTTTTTACATTTTCTGTGGGACAGGCAGCATTCTTGGCATAGCTTTGCTACATGCCTATGATTCAAAGTCCATCATGAGATTGCTGTCAAGCTTATGGCTGGGGCTGTGGTCTTATCTGAAGGTTTGTTTGGGAAAGAATATACTTCTAAGTTTGTTCCTGGGACTGTTGGCAGAATTCAGTTCTTGTGGGTTGTTGGAGTGACAACCTCAGCTCTTTGATGTCTGTTGGCTGGAGGCCACACACAGTTCCTTGCCACATATGGCTCTCCATAAACTCAAAACACAGCAGTTGGCTTTCCTTAGAGAAAGTGAAACAGTGAGAATTTCCAAGACAGAAGTTGCATTTTGTTTATAACCTGCTCTCTGAACTGACACTTATACTATATTCTGTTTATTAGAAGTAAATCACAAGGTTTAGCTTACACACAAGGGGAAGACATTATACAAGGCATTAAATACTAAGGAGTGAAAATCATTATGGACCATTTTAGAAGCTAACTACAACACTATGCTTGTATGGAATTTTGCCTGTTTTGTTCATTGTTATACCCCAAGAGTTTAGAACAATGCCTGACACATAATATATTTTCTATACATACTTGCTGAATTCATGAATCTAATACAGAATCTGTGTATAGTTAATGTATAATAAATGATGGTTGCATTATACATTCTTAAATAAGATTTTTCCTAATCATTCTTATTATTTCTTAAATTATTTATATTGGATTTTATTTTCTATGCTGCTACTAAATTATAAGAAACAGCATCATAGGGTGCTTCCTCTAACATTTTCATGCTTTAGAGAAAATATATTTCCTTTGCCTATCAAACCTGCAAGTAATAGGAAGATCAGGATGACTACATAAAAGACTGTAAGAGACTAGTAGCAAAGAAAATTAAAGGTTGATAGTATTCATCAGAGTAGACTGTGTAGCTTAAGGCTTAGATGGAGAAATAAGGTTTATACGGGAAAAATCTGAAGATTTCTGATTCACAACAGCTATATAATTTCATGTTTCTATTGTTATTTTCTTTTCTGAAGAAGTCTGGATTGCTGTTAAGGAATCAGTATTCATTTTTAAAAGCTCTTCTCCTTCATTAAAGAAATATCTTACCCTCACTTAGACATAATTTACCAGGGATTTTATAACTTTTAATGTCAATGAATTAGGGAAGCCATAGAATTAGAAATCAGCAGTACAAGAACATCCAAAGCATAAAGAACATCTCATTACCATTTGAAGCAAGGTGAGAGTCAACTGAAGAAAAGTATACAGTTTGATGAGTTCCACAACATCTGTTTCTCTTGTTTTTAACTGTTTTTGTGAGTTAATGAATAAATGATAGGTGCTAAAGAAGAGGAATCATAATAGAGGTTGACTAGAAATGGGCTGCTGTTCTTAATGGCAACTGTGCAATACCAGAAGGCCTAGGTGTTCATCAGGCTGGTGGAAGATACTAAGCACCTATCCTGTGTGTGACCCAGTACAGCAGCCCCTGAAGGGATCTGAAAATCACATCCAGTGTGGTACCTGTGTGACATGTCTCTGATGAAACAGGAAAACAATCACTCTTTGTATTTTCACTTTGGTTCATCTTTGCTCTTTGTACTGTTACTTCAGTTAATGATCAGTAGCATCTTACTTATATTCTTCCTGAAAATAATTGGAAACTTCTTACCTACATTATTCCTGAAAATCAGTTAATAATTGGTATCTTTTTAGTTACGTTATTCCTGAAAATAAGGTCATTGTATGTTCGGGAACTAACACGTCTACACTTCAGTTATACTGGAACTGAGGCTGCTTAAAGACCTTGTCATCAATTGAGGAGATGAAGATCCTTTTCACCCCTTGTGGCCATTGACCCCAAGAAATGAACATTAAAGTTTATGCAACAATTGTGTGTCTCAGTTGTACATTTACTTCTTTGGGACCACTGACTACGGGGAATCAACTGCACAAACACCTACACTCCAATGATAATGTGGTATATATTAAAGCTATAACTTGAAGAAGGATGGGGACTCACAGTCTGTATATCAGAAGTGGAGAGAGTTGATGAGGCTGAAGCCCCCTTCACTTCCTCCATGAACCTTATACCACAAGTGGGGAAAGGAGTGGTTGTCTAACAAACTTCCTTTGAGGAGACAAAAGTCTTGAGGGTATTAAGTGACTTTTCTTGGAAGTATAAAAGCTTATTAACACGAGAATTGTAATTTTAAACAAGCAATCAGGAAGTGCTGGAGAAAAAAATGTTTAAATGATTATACCAAGAATAAAAATAAACTACTCTTTATCAGCCATGAGATTAGAAAGATGACATTTTTTCCTTGATATTATCTGGAAGTTAAACTGATGAATATCTGAGAGAATACACTTAGTTTCTCAGCAAACAATTGAAATATTAGATAATTTTAATTATTTTAAAATTACACCTGTGTAAGCTGCAATCACATTTGTGCAGCAGCAGTGGAATATGAGAAAGTGTAAGTGCAGGGGAGTTGAAGGCTTTAATTAGAATTGAAAAACAAGAACACTGATGTACTATTCCTTTTAAAATAGATTTAGCTTCATTTAATTTAGAATTAGAAGATTTGCAGAAGAATGGGACAAATATGGTTAGACTAGAGGTAGCAAAAAAGTGTAAAAACAGTCAACAAAAATATGCTAAATAAATGCTGTTATTTACATTAGCACTTAACAGAGTAAACAAGAAAAAAGACTGTTGTTCTAATAAAGACAAAGGTAACAATGCAGTTGTAACAATTCAAGTTTTAAAAACTGTATTTCAATAATTTAGGAGGCTTTAATAAAAACCGCTGTTAAACCAGATATAAACAACTGTGAAAGGAAAGATGTAGTGTTCTCTTGTGGATAGAGCACTGGACTAGAAATGTCTGTCCTTAAAATTCTATTCAGCTGGACCTCTGACTCCTTATGAGGCAAAGGGAAAACCACTCTATTCCTCAGTGCCACTGTTTTCTCATCTGCAAATCAGAACCCATGAAAAATCTCAACCCTATGTAACTCCTGGACATACCATGTGATAGATTGGTTCAATTTCAGATATGCAGCAACTTGCAAAAACGTATCTAAACATTTCTCCTGTAGAAATATATTTAGTCTTGCTCTTTTTTCTTTACAGGATAAGATCAGGGAAAGCGTCGGCATATTTAGCAAACCAAAGTGGAGTTGCTCTTTTGGAACTGAGGGATGCACAGAACACCTCCCTCCCACCTACTCGGCTACCCTCATTTGCTCTGCTCTGGCTGCTTCTAAAAGGGGCTTCACAAAATCCCACAACTCTGTTGATTACAGTTTTAAAATTCTCATCTTCATGATGCTCACAGCTGAATATTTGGGACGATTCAAATAAATATTTTCCTCCACTTTTCATTCAGCTTTTTTCATGTATAGGGTTTTAATGGAACGATAATTTTTAAAGCACATTAAACCATGAAAGGTATTATTGAGATCCAAGATTTAGTAATTATCATTTTTTCTTCTCAATCAAAAGGTAAGTAAAAAACAAAATTACTGAATCCTGAAGTTATGTTTCAATTTGTTGGATAAGACCAAAAATAAACATCTCCCACAAGAATTCCTGTTTTTAAAGAACTCAATTCAAAGGAAGTCCAAGTGTCAGTAAAAAGCTCTCCACATTAATAATTAAAAGACTTGGAATCCTGAGTTCTAGCCCTGGCTTCTTCTTTAATTGACCACATGGTTTTGAAACTTCCCAAAATATATTTTCTCCATATTCCATATTTACATGATATGTAAAACGGGAATCATACACAAGAGATAAGTTTTATAAAGATAGTGTTTATAGTGAAGAGTAGAGTCAGAGCTCGTAGCCTCTTTGTTAGTTTAGTAAAGATGTAGGTTTTTTGGCTAAATATTTTATGTATGAGAGAAAGAAGAGAATATATATGTATATATATTTTACATATGTATAAAATTATCTACCAATAGATTTCTAATACGAAGCTTTCCTGTGTCTCTCTCAACTAAAACTGATTCTTGCATTCGTAATTGCAAATCACAATATCTGAGAAGAAACATGACAATTGACTATCAAATGAGTCAGAACACAAAAATAGTTACACCTCAGGACATTAAGATACTATAAATATAGACTTGGAACCCATATACATTGGAAGAAAAGACATATTAAATTATAATATTTTATTCTGTATTCAAAATTTTAATATGTTATTCTTTAATGGTTCTTTCACATCTTATTCTGCCCCTCACATCCTTGCAAAGTCACTCCTCCTCCTCTCTGCTCCTCCCTCCTCCTCACTTTCTTCAGTTTCAACACTGTGCTTTCTGGCTCATTTATCAAAGTTCTGATTGTCTTCTGGATTTGCCACAAACTTACAGGAACTTTTTCTTAACTTTGCCCACATAGTTACAGGGTAAGTTATGGACATATAATTATACCAGAATGTGGATAATGTGTAAGTCAGTTAACAGAATTAATGCATATCTCATTAGATAGGAAGCTATTAGATGAGTAGCAGCAAAGTGGGTGTTGGCATTCTTACGCTTTTCTACTTAAATCTCAGAAAATCGAAATTATCAAAAGATAAAGCAGTTTGGCTGTCAATATTACATTATTACTCATGTCCTGGCCAACTCTTCTTTGTGCAACATTCATTTTATTATAATTACAACTAAAGAAAGGTATTGTGTTAGCACTTTCTTGATCAGATCCTATTAAGGGTGTTTTTAAGTAAATCCCTTCAAATTGTTTGAATGTAAAAAGGAGTCATTTGATTATGTAGATGATATCTTTGTCATTTGAAAAGTATCAAAACAAAAATTTCTAGACTTTAAACTGAAATACACCCTTTTCTTTAGATCCAGTAAAAATGCAACACAATATTATATTAATTTTTAATCTACATAGAATTTTCACCATGTTTCACATAAAAAGAAATCACAATCTGGTATATTGGCTATTTTACTTGTAAATAATGTATTTATGGATAAAAGCTTTTAGGTTAGAATTTTAAAGTACATTAACAGTGGAGTGATTTTGTGTATAAAGATACACTTAGTTTTTTTTTTTTTTTTAATTGTACTTTGGGCTCTGGGGTACATGTGAACATCCTGCATCCTGCAGAATTGTTGCATAGGTACATACATGCCATGGTGGATTGCTGTCTCCATCTCCCCCCCTCCCCTTGCCTACATCAGGCATTTATCCCGGTGTTATCCCTTCCCATCCTCCCTGCCCCCTGCCATCACCGCTGTCCCTCCCCTCCCCTCCCTTTCCCTCCACTCCCCAACCTAGCCTAGTGAGTGTTGTTCCCTTCCCTCTGCCCAAGTGCTCTCATTGTTCATCACCTGCCTATGAGTGAAAACATGTGGTGTTTGGTTTTCTGTTCTTGTGTCAGTTTGCTGAGAATGATGGTTTCTAGATTCATCTGTGTCTCTACAAAGGAAACTAACTCATCGTTTTTTAAGGCTGCATAGTATTCCATGGTGTATGTGCCACATTTTCTTTATCCAGTCTATCATTGATGGGTATTTGGGTTGGCTTCAGATGTTTGCTGTCATAAACAGTGCCGCACCGAACATATGTGTGCATGTGTCCTTATGATAGAATGATTTATCATCCTTTGGGTATATACCCAGTAATGGGATTGCTGGGTCAAGTGGAATTTCTATTTCTAGATCCTTGAAGAATCGCCACACTGTCTTCCACAATGGTTGAACTAATTTACACTCCCACTAACAGTGTAAAAGTGTTCCTTTTGCTTCACATCGTCTCTAGCATCTGCTGTCTCCAGGTTTTTTAATGATTGCCATTCTAACTGGCATGAGATGGTATCTCAATGTGGTTTTGATTTGCATTTCTCTAATGACCAATGATGATAAGCATTTTTTCATATGTTTATTGGCTGCATAAATGCCTTCTTTTGAAAAGTGTCTGGTCATATCCTTCTCCCACTTTTGAATGAGTTTGTTTGTTTTTGTCCTGTAAATCTTCTTTAGTTCTTTGTAGATATTGGATATTAGTCCCTTGTCAGATAGGTAGACTGCAAAAATTTTTACCCATTCTGTTGGTTGCAGGTTCACTCCAATGACTGTTTCTGTTGCTGTGTAGAAGCTCTTAAGTTTAATTAGATCCCATTTGTCAATTTTTGCTTTTGCTGCCATTGCTTTTGGTGTTTTAGTCATGAAGTCCTTGCCTGTGACTATGTCCTGAATGGTGCTGCCTAGGTTTTCTTCTAGGGTTTTTATGGTGTTAGGTCTTAGGTTTAAATATTTAATCCATCTGGAGTTAATTTTTGTATAAGGGAGACACACCTAGCTTTATTATGCTTCACTTTACTGCAAGTCACAGATATCACACTTTTTAAAAATGAAGGTTTGTGTAACCTTGCATGGAGAAAGACTGTTGGGACTGTTTTTCATGTCCTATGTCATTTTGGTAGGTCTAGAAATAGGAATGTTTTATTATTATATATCTGTTATAAAGATCTGTACTCAATGATCTTTAATATTACTATCATAATGTTACCCCCAGCCACACTCATGTAAGATGACAAACTTAATCAATAAACATTTTATGTCTGACTACTTCACTCATCAGCCATTCCCCCAACTCTCTCCCTCTACTCAGACCTATCTACTCCCTGAGAAACAATAATATTGAAATTAGGCCAGTAAGTAACCCTACAATGAATGGCCTCTAAGTGTTCAAGTGAAAGGAAGAGTCTCACATCTCTCATTTTAAATAAAACACTAGAAACTATTAAGCTCACAGAGGCAGGCATGCCAAAATCCGAAACATGCCAAAAGCTAGACCTCTTGTGCCAAACAATTAGCCAAGCTGTGAATGCAAAGGAAAAGTTCTTGAAGGAAATAAAAATCACTATTCCAGTTAACATACCAAGGATAAGAAAGCAAAACAGGCTTATTACTGATACAGAGAAAGTTGTAGTGGTCTGTATGGAAAATCAGACAAGTCACAACATTCCTTAAGCCAAAGCCTAATCCAGAGCAAGGTCCTTCCTTGAAGGCTAATAGAGGTGGGAAATCTGCAGAAGAAAAGTTGGAAAGAGGTTGATTCATTGGGTTTAGGAAAGAAACTGTCTCCATAACAAAAGTGCAAGGTGAAGCAGCAAGTATTGATGTAGAAGCTGCTGCAAGTTCCTCAGAGGGTCTAATTAAGATCATTGATGAAGGTGGCTACATTAAACAACAGATTTTCAATGCAGATGAACCAGTCCTATAGTGGAAGAAAATGTTATGTGGGATGTTGTTAGCTAGAGAAGTCGATGCCTGACTCCAAAACTTCAAAGAACAGGTGGCCTCTTTTTAGAGGCGAATGCAACTGGTGACTTTAAGTTAAAGCCAATGTTTATTTAGCATTTCAAAAATTCTAAAACTATTAGGAATTACACTAAATCTACTCTGCTTGTGTTCTGCAAATGGACCAACGAGGCCTGGATGACTGTACATGTGTTTATAGCAGGGTTTACCGAATATCTAAACCCTACTGAGATCTAGTGCTCAAGAAAAAAATTCCCATTAAAATATTACTGTTCATTGACAATGAATCTAGTTACCTAAGAACTATGATTGAAATGTGTAAGGAGATTAATATGGTTTTAGTGCCTGTTAACACATCAGTTATGCAGCCCATGTGTTAAGGAATCATTTTGACTTCCATGTCTGATTATTTAAGAAAAACAATACATAAGGCTATAGCTGTTATACATAGTGTTACCTCTGATGGACATGGACAAAGTAAATCGAAAATATTCTGAAAAGGACTCACTATTCCAGATGTCAATCAGAGCATTCATAACTCATGGAAGAGGTCAAAAGAGGGGGAAATTGATGAAGCAAACCACCATGGCATGTGTATACTTATATAACAAATCTGCGCATTCTGCACATGCACCCCACAACTTAAAGTATAATAATAAAAAAGAAGTAAATTGAAAACCTTCTGGAAAGGATTTGCTATTCTAGATGCCAATCAGAACATCTGTTACTCATGGGAGGAGGTCAAAATATCAACATTAATAGGAGTTCGGAAGAAGTTGATTCCAACCCTCATGGATGACTTGGAGGGGTTCAAGACTTCTCTGGAGGAAGTAACTGCAGATGTGGCAGAAATACAAGAGAGCTAGAATTAGAAGTGGAGCCCCAAGATGTGACTGAATTGTTGTAATCCCATGATCAAACTTGGACAGATGAGAAGTTGCTTATAGATGAGGAAAGATGGTTCATTAAGATGGACTCTACTCCTAGTGAAGATGCTGTGAATACTGTTGAAATAACTACAAAGTATTTAGAATCTTACCTAAACTGAGTTGGTGAAGGAAACACAGGCCTTGAGAGGATTGACTACAATACTGAAAGAAGTTCTGCTGTGGATAAAATGCTATAGAACAGTATTGCATGCTACAAAGAAATCTTTTCTGAAAGGAAGAGTCAATACATGTGGCAAACTTCATTGTTTTTTGTTTCAAGAAATTGCCAAACTTCAGTAACCATCATCCTAGTGAATAATAAGTCAACACAGTGGCAAGGCCCTCTACTACAGAAAAGGATTATGACTAGCTGAAGGCTCAGATGATCATTACCATTTTTTATTTAGCAAGAAAGTATGTTTTAATAAAGGCATATATATTGGGGTTTTTTTTTAGACAAAATGCTATTGCTCACTTAGACCAAAATATAAGGTAAACATAACTTTTATATGCACTGGGATAACAAAAAATTTGTGTGACTCGCTTTACTGCAGTATTTGCTTTATTGCAGAGATCTGGAAGCAAACACATAAAACCTCCATTGTATGTCTGCATATGTGAAATTTTAAATGCAAAATGATAAAGCTTATTGTTCTCAAAAATGAATGACATGCTTGAGTTAACAGTGTCCTTAAATTTCACTGTATTAGACTTTAACCAATTTTTTTTTCAAATCTCCAGCCTTTCCTTTAGTTTCTTAATTTCAATTTATTTTATTTATTTATTTTTAATTATACTTTAAGTTCTGGGATACTTGTGCAGAACATTAGATTTGTTACATATATACCCATGCCATGGTGGTTTGCTGCACCCATCAACCTGTCATCTACATTAGCTTTTTCTCCTAATGCTATCCCTCCTCCAGCCCCACAACCTCTGGCAGGCCCCGGTGTGTGATGCTCCCCTCCCTGTGTTCATGTGTTCTCACTGTTCAACTTCCACTTATGAATGAGAACATGCTGTGCTTGGTTTACTGTTCCTGTGTTAGTTTGCTGAGAATGATGGTTTACAGCTTCATCTATGTCCCTGAAAAGACATGAACTCAACTTTTTTATGGCTGTATAGTTTTCCATGGTGTATATGTGCCACATTTTTTTTATCAAGTTTATAACTGATGGGCATTAGGTTGGTTCCAAGTCTTTGCTATTGAGAGTAGTGCTGCAATAAGTATACATGTGCATGTGTTTTTATAGTAGAATAATTTATAATCCTTCAGGTATATACCCAGTAATGGGATTGCTGAATCAAGTGGTATTTCTGGTTCAAGATCCTTGAGGAATTGCCACACTGTCTTCCACAATGGTTCAACTTACTTACACTTCCACCACAGTGTAAAAATGTTTTTATTCTCCACTTTCTCTCCAACAGCTGTTGTGTTGTTTTCTGACATTTTAGTGATCACCATTCTAACTGGCTTGAGGTAGTATCTCATTGTGGTTTTGTTTTGCATTTCTCTAATAATCAATAATGATGAACTTTTCTTCATATGTTTTTTTGGCCATATAAATGTCTTCTTTTGAGAAGTGTCTGTTCATATGCTTCACCCACTTTTTGATAGGTTTGTTTGTTCTTTTCTTGTAAATTTGTTTAAGTTCCTTGTAGACTCTGTATATTAACCCTTTGTCAGATGAATAGATTACAAAAATGTTCTCCCATTCTGTAGGTTGCCTTTTCACTCTGATGATAGCTTCTTTTGCTGTGCAGAAGCTCTTTAGTATAATTAGTTCCCATTTGTCAATTTTGGCTTTTGTTGCCATTGTTTTCTGTGTTTTAGTCATGGAGTGTTCGCCCATGCCTCTGTCCTGAATGGTGCTGCCTAGGTTTTCTTCTAGGGTTTTTACGGTTTTAAGTATTACAGTTAAATCTTTAATCCATCCTGAGTTCTCCTTGAAGAGTTCCTTCACATCTTTTATAAGTTGTATTCCCAGGTATTTTTTTCTCTTTGTGGCAATTATAAATAAGAGTTCACTCATGATTTGGCTCTCTGTCTATTATTGGTGTATAGGAATGCATGAGATTTTTGCACATCGAATTGTATCCTGAGACTTTGCCGAATTTGCTTATCAACTTAAGGAGATTTGAGGCCAAAATGATGTATCTTTCTAAATATGCAATCATGTCATCTGCAGAGAGAGACAATTTGACTTCCTCTTTTCCTATTTGAATATGCTTTAATTTCTTTCTCTTGCCTGGTTACCTTGACCAGAACATCCAATACTATGTTGAATAGAATTGGTGAGCTTGGAGGAGTTTGTTATTACCCACCTTCTAAAGCCTACTTTTGTCAATTTGTCAAACTCATTCTCCATCCAGTTTTGTTCGCTTGCTGGCAAGGAGTTGTGATTCTTTGGAGAAGAACGTTCTGGTTTTTGGAGTTTTCAGCCTTTTGTGCTGGTTTTTTTCTCATGTCCGTGGATTATCTACCTCTGGTCTTTGATAATGATGACCTGTGGATGGGATTTCTGTGTGGATATTTTTGTTGCTGTTGATGTTGATGCTAGTCCTTTCTGTTTGTTAATTTTCCTTCTAACAGTCAGGCCCCTCTGTTGCAGGTCTGCTGGAGTTTGCTAGAGGGCACTCCAGACCCCCCCGTTTTCCTGGGTATCAACAGTAGAGGCTGAAGAACAGCAAAGATTGCTGCCTGTTTTTCTTCTAGAAGCTTTAACCCAGAGGGGCACCCAACAGACGCCAGCCGGAGTTCTTCTGTATGAGGTATCTGTTGACCCCTACTGGGAGGTGTCTACCAGTCAGGAGACACGGGGGTCAGGGACCCACTTGCGGAGGCAGTCTGTTCCTTAGCAGAACTTGAGTGCTGTGCTGGGAGATCCAATGCTCTCATCAGAGCTGGCAGGCAGGAAAATTTATGTGTGCTGAAACTGCACCCACAGCCACCCCTTCTCCAACATGCTCTGTCCCAGGGAGATAGGGGTTTTATCAGTAAGCCCTTGACTAGGGCTGCTGCCTTTCTTTCAGGGATGCCCTGCCCGGAGAGGAGGAATCTAGAGAGGAAGTTTAACTACCATTGCTTTGTGGCACTCTAGTGGGCTCTGTCCAGTCCCAACTTGCCAGAGGCTTTGTTTACACTGTGAAGGGAAAACTGCCTACTCCATCCTCAGTAATGGTGGATGACCCTCCTCCCCCACCAAACTCAAGCATCCCAGGTCAACTTTAGACTGCTGGGCTGGCAGCAAGATTTCAAGCCAGTGGATCGTAGCTTGCTGGGCTCTGTGCAGGTGGGATCCACTGAGCTAGACCACTTGGCTCCCTGGTTTCAGTCCCCTTTCCAGGGGAGTGAATGGTTCTATCTCACTGGTGTTCCAGGTGCCACTATGACAAAAAAAAAAAAAAAAAAAAAAAAACCTCCTACAACTAGCTTAGTATCTGCCCAAATGGCTGCCCAGGTTTGTGCTTAAAACCCAGGGCCCTAGTGGCAGAGATACTCAAGAGAATCTCCTGGTCTGTGGGTTGCAAAGACCATGGGAAAAGCAGAGTATCTGGGCTGGAATGCACCATTCCTTAAGGCACTGTCCCTTACAGCTTCCCTTGGCTAGGGGAGGGAGTTCTCCAACCTCTTATACTTCCCAGGTGAGACTATGCCCCAACCTGGTTCGGCTTGCCTTCTGTGAGATGCACCCATTGTCTAACCTGCCCCAATGAGATAAGACAGATACCTCAGTTGGAAATACAGAAATCACCTCCCTTCTGCATTGATCTCACTGGGAGCTGCCGACTGGAGCTGTTCCTATTTGGCCATCTTGGTTCACACCCATATATTACTCCAGGTATTTTTAAAAGCTGTTGTCACCAAGAGGAAACTCTGCGATTTGTGTCAAAGACATTAAGAAATACAACAAAGTACAGCCAAATCTTAAAAACGGATATATTCATATGCATTTACTGATACCATTGTTTTACAATGCCATTATCAATATAAATATTATTAAAGTATAAAGAAACTTTATCCAATTTCAATTTGAATAATGGCCAAAAATGGAGTTGCTCAGTTTGACCTCAACATCTTTCTATAATGAAACCTTGAAATAATTACCAGATTCTTTTCTCTCCATCCTTAGGTAAAAACCAAAGTTCTCTTTTCCCTGAGTTGTTTTCTCATCTCATTCTCCCCCAATAACATCCCATTTTCACATAATCCTTTTCTGACCTTCACATATATTAGAACATTGTAATAGGGTTATTCAAACATAGCCTTGTAATGTGAATGTGAATACTTCCAGAAAGTGTATCCTATTTACATGAACGGGAAAGATAGTAGCCACCTACCTTACACGTCACTGAAGAACAACATCTGGTAACTGGTGTTCTGTTTTCTAATTCCACAGTTTAAGTCAACTCACATAAAAGATAAAAAGCACAGGCATTCCACTAATCACATTGGAATGGAATTTTTAGAGGACAGCAGCAGTCTTACACTTGTACTGTTCATTGCAGCACCTAGCACTTCTTGGGTGCTTAATAAATATTGAACAATCTAGCAATCAAGCCCTCCAGGCAATGGCTGCAGTTGTTTTTCCACACATATGCAGCCTGTACACAGTAGGAATTGCCAATCAAACAGATCTGAACACACAGAAAATAGCAGAGACAACCACGGCAGCATCACCTTCAAATACAAAGGACAATCTATATGTATATATTGTGCTATGTCTGAATTTAATAGTATTCATGGTTTCCTTTGAATTCTACTCTGCATTTACATAACTCACTGCATGTGAAATTAGTCAAATGCTAAAAACTCTTCAATGAATATGCTTAACAAAAGGTCAACAGTCCCAAATTATTTTTTTAAATAAATGATGCATTTGCCTGCACTAAATCCAAAATTGTTCTGGGTATGGAATATCTAACAGTTTTATGCTATCAAATGTGGAATTTCCTTGATCCTACAAGCTAAAATTACTCACTCATGAGCTCCACAAGTCTGGGAGTCCACTGTGAAATATGTCCCCTCTCTAATATGGCCAATTAAAAATTAATGTAAACTTTGCCTTTAGCACAAGATAGTACTTTGAATTTTAAACTTTTATAATTAAGAACTATCATTTTGCTTTCAGACAATAAAGATGCCATTTAGTAAACTGTGTCATTGTCCTTTTTGCAACACTATCTTCCTGGGAGTCTCGAAGAGTTAATGAATCTCCAAATACTCCTAATCTCTGTGCAAAGATTTCGCTTTTCCTAAGGGATCTGACCCAGTTCTTAAAAATAAAAATTAAACCTCACATAAAAAGCAAGATAAATGAAGCTATGACTGTACTGAGGTGATGGGAAAAGCCTGAACGTGCTTATCATTTCCCTTCTCACCTACATTTTCCTGTGATACTTGCTCTTGTGTCAACTCTTTAGTGAATATTGCTTGAGCTGCTTAAAATTATACATTCATGTGTCAGTTTTATGCTCTAAGGAATATTTAATGTGAGGCATCATTCACTTTTGCATAGAAATTAGCTCTGTAGTATGAAAACTGGCTTCAGGTGAATTCTACTTTAAAAAAAAATTGCAAGTGAGAACAGGAAGAACCTCCAAGCAAGAACCACCAGCAGCTGGAAGGTCCAGTATAGTGAGAAGATTGTTGTATACACAAATCAATGGAGTCTATTTACTGTACAAAAAAACATTACATCCAAATTAGGAAAAGTAAGAGTCCCAGCATATGTAAGACATGCACAGAACATTTTCTTCCTTTAAATCTCAAGAACATTGTGAGCTTGACTCACACTTTGACATTTAAGAAGGCACTGAAAACATGCTCAGCACAGTGAAGACCTTGTCTTTCACTTGCTCTTTAAAATGTATCTTGATACGCTCTTATTCCTCCTGACCAGCAGGTAATATTGAGTTACCTCATCCAAACACAGCACTTGTCTGATTTGAGTCATTTATTCAATGTTTACTGAGTGCTTATGATGTGCCAGGCATAGTAACAGCTGCAAACTGTAAATGAGGAAGACATACCCCCTCCTGCTCTTAGGAAACACACACTCCAGAAGAGAAGATAGATATACACAGATCATTACAATGCAGGGTGGTAAAGGCTAAAATAGAAGCATGAACAAAATAGACACTTGGGGAGCAAAGGGCAGGGAGAAGCTAATCAGAGCTGGAAAATGATAAGACAATATGTAGGTTTTACATACAGTTAAAAGCATGATCCAAGTAGATTGTATGTTCCGGGTAAAAAGAGCCGTTGCTCATATCCTTTAATACTTTTTCCACTAGATCTTTCAGAATATCCAATTCTAGGGACACACAGATTTCCTATTCAAGAGGATGATGCAGAGTTATTGTTCACTCTAAAAGGTAAGAACACTTAGGATATCTCTGAATGACTTAATATTAATCTGTTTGTCACTTAATAGGAGGTGAATTTCTACTTATTTCCCTTAAGTAGGCAAAAGTCATAGAGATCACTCTAAGCTTGGCACTAGATATATAAAGATGAATATAATTTGGTGCATGATTTTCAGGAGTTTGTATTCCAAGGAGAGAGACAGCTACATAATGATGGCATACTAACACAATCTGCTAAGTGCAATTATAAAAAGATGTCTTCTGTGCAATGGGAACATAAAAGAATGGACAATTGACCCATCTAGGAAGACATCAGAGAAGGAAGGATTATTTAACCATTGAGTACTAGAGAAAAAAATAAGACATAGACAAAGAAAAATATAAAGAGAAACCAGACAGAACTGGATGAACTAACACTTGGAAACACCAAACAGCACTATACCAGCATCCTAAAAATCTAAGGTATCATGGAGCATAAGGAAGAAGGCAAAGGAGAGATGTCAACCTAGGAGATAAAGGGTCACCATATGCTTAGGCAACATTACATGTGTTTTTAGAAGGAGCTCTATATTGTAGTCTAGTCAGTGGGCAGACATTTTATAAAAGAGAAAACAGAGATGCTAAAAATTTAGTCACTGGCCAAGTTTGCAAAAGAAAGGTAAGTAGCAGAGCCAGATGTCAGAGTTAGGCCTATCCTCTTCCAGAGCCTGCCCTTGACTAATATTCTATAGGTGAATTGGGGGCTGGTTGCAAAAAAAGGTAAGTAGCAGAGCCAGAGGTCAGAGTTAGGTCTGTCCTCTTCTAGAGCCCACCCTTGATTAATACTCCATAAGTATTAATTGGGGGCTGTTTTCAGGTCTTCCCTTAACTTACCTTGCCTTTTTCTTCCTCTCATTATCCGCTGATGGTATAGTGGGAGGAGCTATAGCAAGAATATGTTTGGGATTCACAAAGATGGAAAATATGAGATCGTTTGGAAGAAGAATGGCCCACAAGTACTAATGTGATATCAGAAGCCAGTGTAATTTTCCCCCACTAAAGCAACAGAGTGTTATGAAATTAAAGTCATAATTGTACCTAGAATGCTAATAGGTGCAGTTGTACAACCTAATCAGTAAACAAAAAAGATGACAAACAGAGAGAAAGGAAATAGAATGTAAAAATGCAGGGCAACTGAACATGCAGCCTAAATAATTTGAAGAAGAAGAAGAAGCATGGTATAATATTAGCGTGAAATATATAAAATAATGCTTCTCAGGTGGGGGGAAATTAACTGTATTCTCTGGCAATAACATAACCAGAACTATTGGACTTAACTGATGAAGGAACAGTAGCCTACATAGTAGAAAACATTTTAAAAGAAAGGTCAACGGCAAAGTAGTGAGATTTTTGATATGTGGAAGAAAAAATTACTTACAATTTTCAATTTGCAGTTTTGCAGGCTAATTGAGTCTATTTTCTTTATACCAGAATCCTTCAACATTGGAGAGGGGCTGATGAACATAGGTGACTTAACCAGGGGCCCTTTCCTTTCTGCCATAAGTTTTCAGTGGTGCTCTCACATCATATCAAGTTTCAAGAAAATACTCTCTGTAGCAATTATAAATGGGAGTTCATTCATGATTTGGCTCTCTGCTTATCTATTGGTGTATAGCAATAGTTGTATGTGTATAACAATGCTTGTAATTTTGCACATTGATTTTGTATCCAGAGATCTTGCTGAAATTGCTTATTAGCTTAAGAAGCATTTGGAAAACAATGGGGTTTTCCAAATACAGGATCGTTTCATCTGCAAAGAGGAATGCAGCTAACAAGGGAAGTGAAGTACCTCTTCAAAAAGAACTACAAACCACTTCAAGGAAATCAGAGAGGATACATACAAATGGAAAAGCATTCCATGCTCATGGATGGGAATAATCAATAATGTGAAAATGACCATACTGCCCAAAGTAATTTATAGATTCAATGCTACTCCCATTAAACTACCATTGAAACTTCACGGTATTAGAAAAAAACTACTTTAAAATTCATATGGAACCAAAAAAGTGTCCATATAGCTACAGCTATCCTAAGCAAAAAGAACAAAGTTGGAGGAATCACACTACCTGACTTCAAGCTATGCTACAAGTCTACAGTAACCAAAACAGCATGGTACTGGTACAAAAACGGACACATAGACAAATGGAACAGAATAGAGATCTCAGAAATAAGACCACATATCTACAACCATCTGATCTTTGACAAACATGACAAAAACAAGCAATAGAGAAAAGATTCCATATTTAATAAATAGTCCTGGGAAACCTGGCCAGCCATATGCTGAAAACTGAAACTGGACCCCTTCTTTACACCTTACACAAAAATTAACTCAAGATAGATTAAAGACTTAAATGTAAAATCCAAAACTATAAAATCTCTAGAAGAAAATCTAGGTAATACCATTCAGGGCATAGATACATGGAAAATTTCATGATAAAAACATCAAAAGCCTAAATTGACAAATGGGATCTAATTAAACTAAAGATCTGCACAGCAAAAGAAACTATCATCAAAATGAACAGATATCCTACAGAATGGAAGAAAAATTTTGCAATCTATCCACCTGACAAAAGTCTAATATCCAGAATCTACATGGAACTTAAACTTAGAAGGAAGAAAAAAAAGAAAAAAAAAAAAAAAAAAAAAACTAACAACCCCATTAAAGAGCAAACAGAGAACATTGATAAATGAAGACACTTCTCAAAAAAAAGACATTTATTCAGCCAGCAATGAAAAAAAGCTCAACATCACTGATCATTAGAGAAATGCAAATCAGAACCACAATGAGCTGCCATCTCATGCCAGTCAAATGGCAATTATTGAAAAGTCAAGAAACAACAGTTGCTGGTGAGACTGTGGAGAAGTAGTAATATTTTTACACTGCTGGTGGGAATGTAAGTTAGTTCAACCATTGTGGAAGACAGTGTGGCAATTTCTCAAAGACCTAGAGTCAGAAATATCATTTGTCCCAGCAATCCCATTACTGAGTGCATATACAAAGAAACATAAATCATTCCATTATAAATACAAATGCATGCAAATATTCATTGCAGTGCTATTCACAATAGCAAAGGCATGGAATCAACCTAAGTATCCATCAATAACAGACTGGATAAAGAAAATGTGAGGCCAGCCATGGTGGCTTACGCCTGTAATCTCAGCACTTTGGGAGGCCAAGATGCATGGATCACCTGAGGTCAGGAGTTCAAGACCAGCCTGACAACATGGTGAGACCCCATCGCTACTGAAAATAAAAAATTTAGCCGGGTGTGGTGGTGCACGCTGATGTAATTCTAGCTACTCAGGAGGCTGAGGCAAGATAATTGCTTGAACCTGGGAGGTGGAGGTTGCAGAGAGCTGAGATCATGCCACTGCATTTGAGCTTGGGCTACAGAGCAAGATTTTGTCCCTGCCCCCACCCCCAGAAAAAAGAAGGAAGAAAGGAAGGAAGGAGGAAATGTACATATACACATGGAATACTCTGCAACCATAAAATGGAACAAGATTGCATCCTTTGCAGGGACATGGACAGAACTGGCAGCCATTATCCTCAGCAAATTAACCCATGAATAGAAAACCAAACACCACATGTTCTCACTTATAAGCGGCAGGTGAACAATGAGAACACATGGACAAAGGAAGGGGAACAACACACACTGGTACCTGTTGTAGGGTGGGAGGGGGAAGGGGAGAGCATCAGAATAAGTATCTAATAAATATCTAACACCTACATGATGAGTTGACAGGTGCGGCAAACCACCGTGGCACACATTTACCTATGTAACAAATAAACAAATATTCACCTTCTGTACACGTATTCTGGAACTTAAAATTAAATTAAGTTAAATGTTTAAAAAAGTTTCAATAAAATACTGTCCAGGAAAATGATTTGATGTACTCTTTGAAAGAAAAATGTTATGTTAATAAAGGCTGGCAATGGAAGGAATCCATGATTACTCTCAAACACAAGAACAACCTACCCCTCCCATTTTCTCCATTTTTGAGTTAAATGCTGGAGGTGGGGATAAGATGTTGAACTTAGAATAAGAATTAAAGAATTGCCACTGTTATGCATGCTCTTTGAGCTAATGCTATTAACGTATCTTCTGTCCAGCAATTGTTCAGGTTAAACAACAGAAAGGGGTAAGTGTCTATTTTTACAATACAGATGGGTTTTTAAAACTTATTGTTTGAACACAAAGCATGTTATTAAGCTGAGGTTTGTCAAAGAAGGAACATCTCATGATATTGATTTGCTAGGGTTTCATGTGAAAATGTAATGACAAGTATTCAGTTGAAGACTAGCATCCCTACCTGTACATATGTATTTATCAATTTCTTTTGGGGGGAAAAATACAGGTGACTCCAAATTTAGATTTTGGCCCTGCTCCTGTTTATTTTGTACCTGGAACATTTTACATACAGCCTACATCAGTTCGACAATAATTCATTATTTAAACTAATTACTAGGTCCTGCTGTTTTAAAGGAATTTTAGAGACAGCAAGAACATATAAGGAAGTACATCATATATGGATCATCAAGGAACTTGCAAAATTTTGAGAAAACAGATGATTACATTAAAAGATTTTAATGTAAAATAATACAAGTGATTGATTCAGAATATAAGAGCAGCGGAAAGATAGAGAACATTATTCTTTATGATTTGATTCATATTACATGAAATGACAGTAATTTGATCCGCAACTAGAAATCTCAACTAGACATCAGTATTCCCTCAGTATGTTCACTCTCCACAGTTCAAAACAGCCATTTGGTATCCTTTTCCCGCTTCTCAAACCATTAAGATTCCTCCCCAACTCTAGGCTCATGACCCAGCTCCATAATTCATTAATAAAATAAAAGCAATCATAATTCAGATTACCTCACTCCCCAGCTAATATTGATAAAAAAGCTTCCCACTGCATTAAAAGAGAATACAAACTTTTACCTACAAATATGCAAGATTGCAGATCATATCTTCTCTACTTGCCTCTCCCTCCCATTTTTATACTTCTCTCCACTCTGCATCATTGGTTCCACTCTCATTGACCTTTTACTTCCTTGAATAGACCCAACTTATTGCTCTCTAATGACTTTGCACCCACAGTTACCTCTGTCACAAATGTCCTTTCCTTACACTTTCTCATGGTCAGCTTTTACTTACCATTCAGTTCTCAGCTCGAATGCCACTTCATAAGAAATGCCTTCCTAAACCTGGGTATCCACCAACAGATGAAAAAAGAAAATGTGGTACATGTACACAATGGATTACTATTCAGTCATTAAAAAGAATGAGATCCTGTCATTTGCAACAACATTAAATTGTTGGAGGACATTAAATTAAGTGAAATAAGCCAGGCACAGAAAGAAAAACTTAGCATGTTCTCACTAATTTGTGGTAGCTGAAAATTAAAACAATTGAACTTATGGAGATAGAGAGCAGAAGGATGGTTACTAGAGGCTGGGAAGGGTAGTGTGAAGTGGGAAGGAAGGAGGGACAGTTAATGGGTACAAAAGTATAGTTAGATAGAATGAAAAAGATCTAGTGTTTGATAGCACAACAGAGTGATTACAGTCAACAGTAATTTATACTATATTTAAAAATAACTGGAGAAGTATAATTTGAATGTTTATAACACAAATAAATTATAAATTCTTGAGGTGATGGATCCTCCATTTACCCTGATATGATTATTATGCAGTTATTTGCCTGTATCTCATGTATCCCACAAACATAGACACCTACTATGTATCCATAATTTTTTAAGTGCCTTTCCTTACTATCTTATCTAAAAAAGTTCTGCTGCATCCCTTCCCCTAAATTAAGCATTTTCTTCTGCGTACATTTATCTTGTTTTTACTTTAGGACTGTGACTTTCTAAAATTATCCTGTTTATTTATCTACTTTGTTCTTGTCTGTCTTGTACCACTGGAATGGAAATTCTATTGGGAAAGGAACCTGTCTTACATCTCCAGAGGCTTACCATATGCCTGTTTTATAAAACTCAAAAAATATCTGCTGATTGAATTAATGAATGCATAGCTAAAAGAATGGCTAGGCCTGAAAGCAAATGTGCAAAGAAGAGCAATACAACATGTGTTATTTGTAAGTTAATCCTGAGAGAGGATTGATCAGTATAGGCTTCCAAACCTGATATTCAAGTATAGAGAAACTCATTCCCCCTTGGTTGTAGGTGTATGGTTGCGCTATAGCATCAGAAAAATCCAATTAATCTGTGGTTTGGGTTGATTGTCAAAGGAATAACAAATATTTATTAAATAATATTTATTTTAATTTACATTATTTTCATCCACTAATTTTGCACTTACGTATTCTTATAACACTTCTCATTATCCAGCTAGTTGGACAGTTCTTCTACAATAACAAATTTGTGAGTGCAATACAGTACAATTACATATTCATAAGTCTACCAAATAATGCAAATACCCTTTAGCAATTAATGTTTCCTAATTATATTACCCAGAAACTTGCAGTGTGACATCCTCCTCTGAACCCCAAAGAATGAGAAGAGTCTAGTTTACCTGAGCTACACTATCAAAAAGCTGAAAGAATATTTACTGTTGCAATATATAATAGGACTTTATGCTTTCTTAATGAAGAACACATTCAGTGAAAATGTATTTATTTTAATGTCTTTTAATTTAATGTTTTCTCTTAATTTAAGTGGACTTTGGGAGACTAAAAAGAAATTCAACAGATTCAAATTGGAGGAAGCAGTCAAGAGTGTTAAAATAATTCTCTACACATTTTTCTTTGTGCACATTTAATTTACATGAATCTCAGCAATAGCACTGAAAAGTGAGTACCTCTTAAGAGACTTTTAGTTACTTTTAGTACCACTCTCTGGGTTCTTATAGCCACTTTAAAATTAAGGTGGCTTAGAGAAAAAATCATGCCATTCCTGTAAAGAAGCTCTTTAAGTAAAAAGAAAAAAGAAATCCTTTTTTCTTTCTCTTAATTTTATTCTTCCCACCATATCCTTTAATGTACTTACTAATATAATGAAAGATAATGTTGCATATAAGTTCTGAACATGTAGTTTTGGACTGATAATTTCATAGGTTAGAACATTCAGTCAGAACACTCATTAAATTACTATGGCTTCTATCCTATTCTATAATTTTTCATATATCCATATGTCTATCCAAGCACAAAAGACAGTGGCTGCTCTCTGCTGAGAAATGAAACAGAAATCTCCATTACAATACATTGTCTCCTGTATGAATGCTCTGCATTTCCAGCTGTCTTCACTGTATTAACTGATGTCATCTTGTAGATTTGTTTCCTTGTCTAAACTGCTCTTGCAATGACACTAATAAAAAGATACATCATAAGCAGCAGTTATTAATATATAACACTAATTACATAAAACATTGTTTTGTCTAGCACTAAGATATTACATTAAAAACTGCCCTATCATCTTCATTTAACATCAACATAGTCTATACATGGAAAACTATATTTTGAAAGGGAAGCCGGTTAACTCTTTTAAAAGTCTTATGAAAAGTGGATTTGAAATTACGATATATCACCAACCAAGCCATTATATAAATTTGCTTTTGTGAATGAAGATCAATCTGAGTACCAAAAGTTTAATAATACAAAACGAATATGAATTATTCAAAAAGAAGCAAGAATTTAATGTTTTTTAATGAAAATGCAGATAATAAAAGTGGAAATGTCTTACCAATTTGGGGCTTCTTGCAATTTTGTACTTCCCACTCATGTAACTATAAAAAATGCTTTGCAATATGGAAAAGCATGGAAATCACCATTTTGAAACATACTGAATCAATGTATGTCTTTATTGGCTAAAACTTTTCTTGCTAATTGCAAACTTAAATAACTTGCAGTTGAGAGATAGATTAGAAAGGGAGAGAATGTAACCAAATTTTATTAATCAATAACAGACAGTAGAACATGAGATGCTCAAAATTGTATCTGGGATCACAGTAAAGTGTGTCAAATGGTTATGGACCTTAAGACACTAGTCTTTCAGTAGGCCTACCCACTCTAGCAATGCCTCAGAAATGGATATGTGAGAAGAAACTCTAAATGGTGGCATCAGAATTACAATTGTTTTTCATTTCTCTGTCCCATCATTCTCACATTTGGCTTTCCTGTTTTTTCCACCCTCCAGTTATTTTAAATTTACATGTTAGATCTCAGTCCTTGCCCACTCCCTTGGTTTGTCAATTGGTTTCAATTAATTACCCTAACATATGCTGTTACCCAAGATGTTACTTCTAGTGTCTACCTGGTGACTTATGAACTTTGATCATGAGTAGGAGAAGAGTTAATATTTCTTCTTATCCTTTTGCATGCTCTTCATTAGAACTTCCCACTTCAAACCAGTCAGTTATACCTCAACTTGGTCCTGGCTAGGTCCTCCTTTGTATGGTAGAGGAAGGAACAGGTGCCTGTACCTCTCAGGATGGTTGAGGCTCTGGAAAAGGGTAAGGGAATGGTGACTAAAACAGAGGACTATTTCAGGGGCATCATCAGAGTATGTAGTGGATGTTTAATTAGAGCCTGAGAAATTTTCAGTGATTTCATCACACATATTAATGATAGGGAGGTAACGTGTCTCAGCTATCTGCAAATGTCATATGAGGCAACTGTGCACATAGTCTCCAGAAAAATAAAAGGGCCAACCAACAGGACTTCCATTTCCATAAAAATGTTACTTATGTGTTAGATTAAATGCCATATTTTTGAGTCCAAGATAAAAGACTAATATCTATCTTAGGTTGTGTCTTAATAGAGAGAAGAATCCAACAAACATTGTTTGAGGAACTATGAGTCTAGACAACTTAGTATCCCTAGTTCTTTGACCTGGTATGTGTAGGGTACCTACTAAATTAATGAATGCTGGGTGAAAAAATAAATTAATGAAATAAGCTGATGTTATAAAAAGAGAAATACAATTTCAACAATGGAATCTTTGAAAAATATGCTTTTTAAATAAAAAATGACGAAGTTGCAAAAACAATGTGAATTTAAATAGGTAAATAAAGCAAGAAGAAAATCATTTAATCTGTGTATGGGTAAAAATAGAAAGACTAGAATAGTTTTAAAAATCAAGGAGGCAAAATATAGAACTGACTAGGAAAATGGACATGACATAACGTTCTTTTGGTCCTGTGAGCAGATCTTCAATAACTTCTACTTATTCTGTACACTCTGAAAGACGAAGAATTGAGGAGGTACATTCAGCAAGGGTAAAGAATCTGTGAGTCATCAGAAAAAAAAAAACAGAAACAAAAATCAAAAAGAGTCTGAATCTGATGGATTTTGGTTGGCCTTAGAATGTGTTGTAGAGATATGCTACAAAATATAAGCCCTTCAAAAGAAATGAGAACTGTATTGCACATCTATCTCAAACTCTGTAGACTACCGTAAAATTTTCAAATGTGAGGAATACTTCAAAGTAACCAAAAATATAAATTTATCAATCTGGTAAGTTCTCTGTCAGAACTGATTCATTTGCTATTTATCATATTACCTCATTTGCTATTCATTTCCATTTGCACTTTTATCATCATAACTTAGCATTAATTACCACAGCATTAAAATAAAATGCCATTGTAATTCTATATTGATGGCATAAATGTCTCAAAGTGACATCTATGCTTAGCAATTTATTTTATCTATCAAACAGATGTCTATTTATTTTTTAAAACTTTCCATATAATTATAGGCATTGTCTAATTATCAAGTCAATATATTGATTATATTTCATTAGAGTTATCTAATGGAGATTTGCCATTCTGTCATTTGAGAACCAGTATTTCACCATTAATTAAATCTTGATCTTATAAATAAGAAAGACGTAATTCACTTCTAGAAAGGGACATTTTTTTTCTCATTAGAAGACACTTAGTTAATTCTATTCACTATCTAACCAAGTGTAAATGATCTCCCCAGTAATTTTTAATATGGTTAGATATGTTCTTAAAATGAAGTTTTAATTATAACACATCTCCGTGTCATAATCATCTGTCAAAAATGGTTTTAGTTCCTAACTCTGACGTTCAGAATACTCAATATTCTCCTTCATTGTATATTTTGGTCTCTGTTTTCTTTGCAAACATAGTTAGTCAGTATATTGTTTCTCTTTTGCCAGAAAAAATCAAGCCTGATTCTAATATTACTTAAATAATATAGCCCAACAATCAGATATTAGATCTGTATCACACAATAAGATTCACTTATTGAAGGACTCATTTTGTGAGTGATCCTTGGGCTGCTCCACAATCCCTTGACTAGGAAAACCGAAGAGCACTACTGTCACTGAAAAATATCCATTGGACCAAGAGCCCAGATCCAAGAAAAGTTGACTAACAAACTCTGCAGCTTCAAATTATAGCTCCACTTACTACTTAAAAGAACCCCATTGTGTAAAAATTAAACACCTCTCACTTTTCTTTTAGGAATTATCAAATCTTGGAGTATGAAAGAATCACTATGTTCTACTCCAGAAATTCTGATACTTATAAGTCTGTGGGTACAGCCCAGCCACTGCATATTTACCAATGAGTTACGGAATGCCCGTGCAAATGGATAATGTTTCACACATAGAGAAATATCCTAAAGCTCTACAAGATAAAATATTTTAATAGAGTAAATACATCTTATGAGGATATGCAAATTAATTATAATTTTTTCATCTATTTCTGAGTTTAAGCTACAGTTTGATCACATTGTTCAAGAATAGAAACAGACTAATAGAAAGAGCTACAGAAAGACCTGTGGTCCCAAGGGGAGACTAGAGTCTCTGAACTTGAGGGAAAGTGTAGAGTTCAAAAGGGTTCCAAAAAGAGCTGTCTCTTCTCCATCTACTAGGTTACTTGAGCCTATCTGAAAGTAGTTTTAAAGTCCAGGGATAGATAAAAATCTCTTAAAAATTACCTCTTGCTTGTGACTCTAAACATTTCCAAGCAAATTCGAGGAGACAAAATATGTTTAAAGCTTTTCAGTTTAAGTAATATTAATTGACAAATATTATAGCAGCCTATAGAATGTAGTGCAAACACTTAAACCAAGTGTTTGTGAATGTGTGTGTCAGTCCTGTCACCTCAGTTTAAAGATGTTTTACCTGCTATGAATTACAGGTACAAGGACCTAAAGAAAAGACATCACCACTTCACACTATGGAGTGGTCCAATTATACCCTGTTACCTGCGTTAATAATTGACAATTGCAGAAATATAAAGATATAGGTCTATAAATCTATATTGTTAATTAATTTATGTGAGAACATACTAATACAATCCTGATTTTGTTTATGACTTCTAATGAAATTGAACTCAAATGCTTATTATTTATAACCTAAAATATTTTAAAGTAAGTTTGAAAATCTTGAGCTTCTATTTTATCATATGTCTGATTTTACTTTTTCTAAAACATACACAGTAAGTGTGTCTCCTTGCAAAAGTTAAAATAATGTGTTTTACGCTCTAGATAAATTAGATCAATAATAAATATGACTGATAGATCAGAAAAATCCATTCAATAGACACATAATTATTCATTTAATTTGGGGAAGAAGGGAAGTTTCTAAAGGTCGCTTTCATTAAGGACTAGATAAGATACAGGCAGCAACTAACATATCAACTAGTACATCCTTAAGTGTTGTCTCCAAACAAGCTACACATTTTTACTAATTATATCTGCATAAGTGTGAGTGGCTACACACCCTCCCATACAAACATCCACATACAAATATACATTCACACATGTATGACATGCATATATAAAGAGAGACATACTAATTTTTAGACTATATGAACCACCAACAGTTTCTTTCTTAACGTCTTGTACCAAATTGGCCACAAATACCAACCAAGATGTAAATATAGTAGTATTTGTGAAAATAACTTTTCCTCAATTATTTTAGAGTAAATATTACTAAATATTTTAGAAGTACTATTAAGATAAAGGTAATATTATGATATATTATGTTATTTTCTCCCATTTTTGAAGGAATTTGACTTCCTGAATCCCACTAAGCAGGAAGAAGAAATAAAAGAATAAATTACTGCCTAAATGTCTTTTTAAACAATCTTTTAAAAACTATTTTTTCTTTTGTGGAATCATCTTTCAATTCAAATGAACTAAACAATGAAACTGGCAACATAAAATATAAAAATTTTGTTAGCAGCTGAAATGTTTTTTAAAATACCAACCTATTCAATATTTACTTTCATTTAAAAGGTTCAATGCTTTATGGAAAGTTAAAAAAATATTGACCTCACCAAGCTCTACTTTATTTCTTTATATTTAGATATCAGTCTGCGTGTGATATATAACCTTGCAAATGTATGTGTTACATTTATATGATTAGCGTATCTGTGACCAAATTCAACTGTCTCTTTTGTAAAATAATAAATCATAATCAGCCTGTGAACATTTCTTTTTCATTTTACTTTAGATTCTGGGGTTAATGTGCAGATCATGCAAGATTGTTGCATAGGTACATTCATGGCAAGGTGGTTTGCTGCCTCCATCCCCCCATCACCTATACCTGACATTTCTCCCCATGTTACCACACTCCACCCTCCCTCCTACTATCCCTCCCCTAGCTCCACCCAACGGACCCCAGTGTGTGATGCTCACCTCTCTGTGTCCAGGTATTCTCATTGTACAACACCCACCTATGAGTGAGAACATGTGGTGTTTGATTTTTTTTTCTTATGTCAGTTTGCTGAGAATGATGGTTTCCAGATTCATCCATGTCCCTACAAAGGACATGAACTCATCATTTTTTATGGCTGTATAGTATTCCATGGTGTATATGTGGCCCAGTCTATCATCCATGGGCATTTGGGTGGTTCCAGGTCTTTGTTCTTGTAAACAGTGCTGCGATGAACATGCGTGTACATGTCTTTATAATAGAATGATTTATAATCATTGGGATATATACCCAGTAATGGGATTGCTGGGTCAAATGGAATTTCTATTTCTAGATCCTTGAGGAATCACCACACTGTCTTCCACAATGGTTGAACTAATTTACACTCCCACCAACAGTGTAAAAGTGTTCCTATTGCTCCACATCCTCTCTAGCATCTTTTTTTGCCCGATTTTTTAATGATCACCATTTTAAGTGACATGAGATGGTATCTCAGTGTGGTTTTGATTTGCATATCTCTAATGACCAGTGATGATGAGCATTTTTTCAGAAGTTTGTTGGCTTCATATATGTCTTCTTTTGAAAAATGTCTGTTTATATCCTTTGCCCACTTTCAGCCAGTGAGCTTTTATGTGGTAAGTGCTGTTCCATACTTATCAGGCTTTACATTTTTCTAACCCTGTGGATCCAATTAATTCAATAGACACAAGATAGCACTGAGTAAACATTTGTTGATTTTTTTTAAAGTAATCATACTTATAAAAAGGATACTAAGTTAACTTAAATAAAAATATTGAAGAGTAAAAATTTTAGAAATATTTAATAATATATATTAGTTAGAATAAAATCTTAGTTAGAACAAAATCTATCTATATAAAGTTTGGCTAACAATAATTAGCAGTACAAATCCCTTGAATTAGTAGCCAGACTCTCAGAGAGTGAGCATAGAAAAACTTTATTTGGAAACCAATTAAAATAGAGATAAACAGTTTTTGGCATAGAACAGTGAGGGGATGCAAGTAAAGGCCATGGAAGCAAGATAAATTGAGGTTACTCATCCCTGATAGGAAGATATTAAAATCTTGGATATCAAACAGAGAAATTAAATCTAAGAAAGAAGCCTGTCTGTCTGGGAGGTGCAAAATTAAGTTCTAGAGTTCGTTAAGTAATAAAAACAATTTAATAATTAGGGAACAGTTGGGAGAACAGATGGATTGAATGCCATTTTTAATGTTAAGTAGAAATTCAGATTATCATTTTTGGCATTCAGAAGTGGACCACCCATGAACCTCAGCAATAGGCATTCCTGCTCATGAACTCTAACTCCAGTTCCCTCCTTCCTGTGGACCCCACCAACATACCCAATCAGAATCTCTGGCCAGACCTACTGTTTAAGGATTTTCCCTTCCAAAGTCAGTCTACAATGACTGGTAGAAGTCTGAAGTTCTTCAAGTACACAGACACCAAGGCAAGGCTACAAGGATAAAAAAGAATCAGGAAACAAAACATCACCAAGGAGACAAAATAAAGTCCCAATAATAAACCCTAAACACCAGAAATCTGTAAACAACCTGACAAAGAATTCAAAGTAACAATATTAAAGAAGTTCAGTGAGCTACAACAAATAGACAACTAAAAAACAACAGATAGACAACTAAAAAATATCAGGAAAACAATACAAGAAGTTTGGCAAAGATATAGAAAGCATGAAAAAGAGCCAAACAGCAATTCTGGAGCTAAAAATACAATGACTGAACTGAATAATTTAATAAAGAACTTTAAGAGCAGACTCAATCAAGCAGAATAGTCAGTAAACTCTAAGACAGGTCATTTGAAATTATCCAGTTACAGGGGCAAAGAGAATAAAGAATGAATGAATAAACTCTATGGAACTTACTGGACACTGTCAAGTGAACCAAAATACTCATTATGAGAATTTCAGAAGGAGAAGAGACAGAGAAAGGAGTAGAAAGTTTATTTAGAGAGCTGATGACCAAAAATTTGCTAAAAGTAGGAAGGAAAATGGACATTCAGATGCATGAAGTCCCAAAGTCCTCAAACAGGTTAAACTTAAAAAGTCTACACTGATACATTAATTAAATTTCAAAGATGAGGAAACAATTTTGAAAGCAGCAAGAGAAAGCAACTCACCACATTCAAGATAACTTACATAAACTATCAGTGGTTCTTCAACAGAGACATGCAGGCCTGAAGATAATAGAGTAATATATTCAGTGAAAGAAAGAAAAACACTATCAACTAAGAATACTATACCTGGCAAAACTGTCCTTTAAAAATGAAGGAACAATAAATACTTCCCAGACAAACAAAAGCTGAGAGAGTTCATCACCACTAGATGCCTTAAAAAAAATGTTAAAGGTAGTTTTTCAAGTTGAAATAAAAGAACAATGAACTGCAACATGAAAGCCTATGAGAGAATAAATCTCAATGGTAATGGTAAATATATAGAAAAATATAGGATAACGCAACCACTTTACCCTAGCATAAAAATTAAAAGACAAAAGTATTAAGCATGACTATAACCACTAAAACTTTTAATGAATAACAATATAAAAACAAAGAAATTCTGGCATCAATAATATCAACTGTATATGAGGGATTTTAAAGTATAGAGTTTTTATATGTAATTGAAGTTGTTTTTGGCTTAAAATGTACTATCATATAAGAAGTTTTATGCAAGCCTCATGGTAGCCACACAAAAAAACTTACAGTATATTCCAAAAAGTAATAATAATAAATAGGAAAGAATCAAAGTATGTAACTTTAAAAAAATTATCAGATAACAAAGACAAAAAGAAAGGATGAGGAAAAAGAGAACTACAAAACAGACAGAAAGCAGCAACATGACAATAGTAATTCCTTAGCTATCAATAATTACTTTAAATATTAATAAATTAAACTCACCAGTTAAAAGTAGAATAGATAAATGGATTAAATAATTAGATCCAACTGTATAGATCATACCAGAGATGCACTTTTTATTTAAGTACACA
The DNA here is from genome assembly GCF_009761245.1 of Sapajus apella. Classification (NCBI taxonomy): domain Eukaryota; kingdom Metazoa; phylum Chordata; class Mammalia; order Primates; family Cebidae; genus Sapajus; species Sapajus apella. Next base: position 14,016,440 of record NW_022436990.1, read on the forward strand.
CCTAGGCTGAGAGTGAAGGAATTTCACGGAAAAAGATACTCCATGCAAATGGTAACCAAAGGAGATTGAGGTGGCTCTTTTTATAAAAGACAAAATAGAGGCATTAGTCCCAAACTGTCACAAAAGACAAAGAAGTTAATTATAAAATAAAATAGTCAATTAGACAGGAACTTATAACAATTATAAATATATGCACACCAAAATCAGAGCATCTAACTATATAAAGCAAACATTGATAGCTCTGGAGGAGAAATAGACAGCAATACAATAATAGTAGATGACTTCATATCCCACTTTTAATAATCAAAAAAATGGGCAAAGGAACTCAATAGACATTTTCTCAAAGAAGATGTACAAAAGGCCAACAGGTATATGAAAAAATGGTCAATATTATTAATCATCAGGGAAATGCAAATTAATATCACAATGAAATCAAATTAAAACCTCACACCTGTTATAATGACTAATATTTTTAAAATAACAAGTGGTAGTGAGGATGTGAAGAGAAAGAAACTCTTGTACTTTTGTGCTAATGATGGCACTGCTAATTGCTACAGCTACTATGGAAGACAGTATAGAGATCCCTCAAAAGAACAAAAATAGAACTGCCATACAATCCAGCAATTTGATGTTTGATTATATATCCAGAGGAATAGAAATCAGGATTTCAAAGACATATCTGCACTCCCATGTTCATTTCAGTATATTCACAATAGTCAAGATACGGAAGCACCATAAAAGTTTATAAATGGATAAAAAGATAATAAAAATATGGTATGTAAATGCAAGAAATACTGCTAATTCTTAAAAAAGAGAGGCAACCCTACCATTTGCAACAACATGGATGAACCTGAAGGACATTATGGTAAGTGAAGTGAGTCAGACCACAGAAGAACAAATACTATATGATCCCACTTATATGAGGTATCCAAAACAGTAAAAATCACAGAAACAGAGTAGAAAGGTGGCTGCCAGGGGCTAAGTAAAAGGGAAATAGAGAGATGTTAGGAAAAGGGTACAAAGTTTCAGTTGCACAAGATAAGAAGTTCTACTGATGTACTGTACAATGTAGTACTATAGTTAATAATACTGTATTACATACTTAAATATTTTCTCAGAAGGTAGACCTTAAGTGTTATTATCACACATAACAACAATAACAAATTAATTAATAAATAAGGCAAGGAGGGGGAAGAAGTGGATGACCCATGACCTGAATTAACAAGAATGCTGCATCAGTAAAGTTAGATGGCATATGGGATTGAGAGAGTGGCACACAATATCTATTCTATCTTCCTTTCAATGTTTCCCAGATCCCTTTGCAGATGGGGTCTATATGTTATCCATGCTCAAGCAATCGAAGAAACTAACATAAGATTTGGAAGCAGGAGCATGGTAGGTCTGTGCTCCCCTGCTTCTGCTGTTTCTGCTGATTGGCATGTTCATGATTGGACTCTGCTGTGGCAGCATCAACAGAGGCCCAGTGATGAGTCACAAACTTAATAGGTGTTGAAAGCCAAAATGGAAGGCATTCATTTTAGTATATTTTCTCCTGTAATGAGAATATATGATCTGGAAATTGAGGTTGTGTTCTTTAGCAAAAATTTCCTTCTTCCCACAACACTGACCTCTTTTGATTTAGAGTCTATAATCTCCAAGAAAGTAATATTTCCACAAGACAACACACGGGTTCCTACAACTGGAAGTTAAAGCTACCAATAGGCTATTTGGGTGATCTTATGACTTTAAAGTTAAAAAAAAAAGGTGGAGGAGATAAAAAAGAGGTTACTCTGTTGGATAGGAAGATTGATCTTGGTTTTAAGGGGATGCAGGGTTGGTACTAAAGTGTGTGTCAGGCAGTATGTGATAATCAGGGTTTTACAGTATGTTTTAGGATATATAATCAAATTCCCAAGTCCAGAGGTAAAAGTTCATGTACAATTTCAGCAGTTCAAGACAGACAAAGTCACCAGTGGCTCAGATCCATCAAGAATGAAGACTGGCTTTAACCCATCCACCATCTAATGCCATATAGCTATGGATAACAGAAGCATGAAATTCAGAGTAGAAGAAGGATGCTCTGAATACCAGTTATCATCTCGTGATCATTTGGATAAACAATGCCATATTTGCTTTCTTTTTCTTTATGTATTTTATTCTATGTAGACATATTTCCTTTATTACACTCTTTCCCCCATTTATGTACTGTATGTACTGTATTTTGATAACCTTATTAAATATGTAGACATTTCCATCAGGGTCCTTCAGGCCTGCCAGAGTCAGAAGTGTAGTCTGTGGAGGTACCTGGGCTTTAGTGCGGGGGGTTGGGGCAGTGCCAGGGAGGAGCTAAGATAGGCTGGGAAGACAGTGTCATGGGGAGAGTGTATGCCAGGCTTGGCTCTATGAGCTCTCATCCCTTCTGATTTGTCCCCTCTCACCCACATGGCTTTCAAAATGCCTTCTGTATTTTTTCCATTTTTGCCAAAATTAAGCCCTTGCGGAGAGGAAAGTGAAAAAAAAAAAAAAAAAAAAAAAAACAGTGCACTGGAAGAAGTGACATCATCCAGAGAAGGAATCTATGACTAATAGAAGTTTGGCTTATTTTGTCTGGGGAACAGTATAAGTAGTTTTCATTTGTATGGGAGAATTGTTACATTGGATTGGGTGAAAATTGATTATTGCAGCTAATATTGTTTGGAAACGTATGTACAGGAAGAGAAGCATGAATGGTCAGGAAACTGACAAACAGAAGACTAATGGGAGTTCTGGTGGATTTGGGCTCACTGTCCACTCCACAATCTGTCTACTAAGCTTTCCTAAACTTCTGAGGCTGATAAGTTAAGATCTAGATTTCTAAGTTTCTTTTGCAGATGGAACACAGAATGTGGTTTAGGTTTGGACAGTAAAATATAGTAATGTGACATTTGAAAGAGGGTTAATTTGAAAGCCACAGGTCTACCATTTCTGATGGTCAGCATAATCATAGAGGCCCTGTAGTTTTCTACAACGGCATTTTCATAGATCCCAGTGTCCAATAATTAATTTCTGAATATTGAAAAACCTCCAGGCATCCATTTTTGCCTGTGCCAATATAACAGATGTAATGTGGCTCTGGAGTCAACAGTACATAGTTTTCTAATTTATTGATTGCATACCTAAAGCAATATATTTGTAGAGCCTGTGATTGCAGTGACAGTACCTCAGATTCTTAACTACAACAGAGGTAGAAATTCTCCTGGTAGGTTACTTCTGAGGTACTGGAGCCTGTTATCCAGGCCTTCCAATAAATTTGTATGAACTTAATTCCTGTATTAAATCCTTTTCTGCTTTAAATAGCCAGAGTAGTTTCAGATATCTTCAACTTAAGCCTGATTCAAACAGATGGTATACTGAGAAAGAAACACAATTAACCAAATTAAACCATTCTATGTGATGAAAATCCATCCTTCCTGAGCATAATGTGAACTGGAAACAATAATGTGTTGGGAATAGAGATAATTTCAGCAGAAAGGATGTTGACTGATTTATCAAGAAATTAAATATAGTTATAAGTTTCAGTAAGTTATTGCTTTTTATTGTCGTATAGCTAAGTTAAATGACTTCATTAATAGAACTAGTTCATTCTTACTTTGAACCCTGGGCTATCAGCTTTTTTTATTGGTCACACATACATTTGTATTTAAATTTGAATTTTATATTACTTTAATAGTCACAGTTTGTTACTTGCAACTTATTTGCTATTTATAAACTATATATTTATCAACAAATTTTGACACCTGAAAAGCACTGATGCATATCCATATGGGTGTTTTCATAGTATAGAGATGAAAAGATTTATGTTATACAGATGATCAAATGTAACAGTTTTAGGAAAAAATGTCCTTATCTGTAAACAGAAAGAAAACTCATAATTAGGTTCAGTTAAGATCAAGTATTCAAATATAAATTAAATGTTTACATATTGATTTAATGTTTGTTGTAATCTCCAATTCTTTTGCAAATCAGACTGAGGTTACAAAGAGACTCAGAGACACAGTAATTGGGTCATGTAAGTTTCTGAAACAGTGGCTGATTACAAAGGTCCAATCTGGAGTTAAATAGAGCAGTTTATTCCCAGTTTACTCAAAATACCAAATGACTGATCAATTTAGGAGTTATCTAGCATGGATATTGTTTGGATCTCCTGCTTCCACTTCTTTTCTTCTCAAACTCAAAAATGTGGAGTTGTGTAACCTTCTTATACTACCAAGGTACATAGAATCACAGGTAATTAAGAAATATAGGTGGACAGGGTAACATTTATTAACTTTATTTAGCTTTGCTCACCTGACCTAAAGCAGAATGAGCTTTCAGATCTAAACAGGAAAATAAGTAAACACCTACCTTAAGTTGCAATTCAGAACCTATTTTTCACAGATACTGAGGATTCACATTATTGGTAATCTTAGCATAGAAACAATTCTAGTAGCCATAAATTATACATTCAAAGACAGCCCACCAACATCATAACTGCTGGATTAAAAAGCATCTCCCATGAAATAACTAACATACTGTTTCTACATCCTGTGTTCTACTTATCTCACTTATTTCTACTTATCTAAACTTATTTCACTCTTGTTTTAATTTGTGAGAGGCTGATTATGTTTTCCTATCATTGGAGAGAATAGACACATACGTATGTTTGGAAAACAGGAGTTTCTTTAAGATTTAATTATAGGTATAAATGTCCTATTTGGACAAGGCAAAACAAATGAAAGTTGTAATACACTACTTACCAAGTCGATTTCCTATTTTGTTAGGTACTGCTAGATGTACAACATTTTTAAAGTGCTATAATTTCAAAAAAGTAAAAAGCAATCATTAGGGTATTTCTTAGAAACAATATAATAAAACATCAAATGAAAGGTTTTTTTTCCAAAATACCAGCCCATATACACGGAATGTGAAAAGTTGAAATTGTATAATTAAGGAAAAAATGAAAATTGTATAATTAGGGAAAGAATTTATACATGATGGATCCAGTGACTGTTCCTTTGCCCAAAGCTTTCTTTCCTTTCAAAGGTTCCTGGAAACTTGTAGGATAGAAGTAAATTTTATGATAAAAATTAGTTCTAAATATCTTAGAGCCAACAGTATTTTATGTTGTCTCATTCTTCTTTGTCCACAGGCAGTAGGAAACCCTCTTGTTTTCTAAGACAGTGTTTGATAATAGCCTTTTGCTCCTTGTTATATTACTTGGAGTGCTCATCATTTGAGATGTGTAATGTGTTGCGAATCTACCGTCCTCTTCAATTACCACACACCATACTTTCCATAGCCTCTCTGCAAGCCATTTTTTAAAATCCAACTTACCAGCTGAGTACATTGAGGCACACAATATTTTCTGAGTATCCCATGAATTTCACATATGGAGTTGGCAAGAAAATGTGTGCTATCCTGTCCACCCTAACCCCACCTCCGTGTAGAGTCAAACAGACTGCATAAAAAAGTTTGGTTGATATTTTCCCCTTCATCCATAATGTCTCCAACACTTCAAAAGGTTGAATAGCATATGAGAAAAGAAAAATAAAATTTAAACTTGCTGAGAAATTAAGTTGTGTAATTCCAAAGCAGAGCAATATCTTTTAATACAAGATTTTAAATGAAGTTAAGACCAAAAAGTGGAGAAATGTTTCGGTGGCATGGATGTTTAAATTTGGGCACTAAATGCAGTGTAATTATCTGAGTAGTTATGTAGCAATTCAATTTCTGGTTAGTTGGTAAAAGGAGTAATGTTACTGAAAGAGACATATCTCAACTCTTTTGTAATTGGATAACAAAGTATAATTTTGAACTAGATCTTGAAGCCAAGATACAGCTAAAATTGGCATCTCTACATTATCAACAGACAAATATCTATATATACATCTCATGAGAAAAAATACATGATTTATTCTTGAATCTGTAATCACACATAAACACAGAAATATGCACAAAAACATACATACACTCATACATATGCCCATATTAATACACACACATAGACACAAATACATACAATTGCCTTCACTTAAATATGTACACATGTACTCATATATATGTGTGCATATACAAATATACACACAGACTTGCCCTTTCTGAGAACATATTGCAGGACAGTGGCCTAGACCTAGATTTATGTCTTTTTTTTTTTTTTTTTTTTTGGGACGGAGTTTCGCTCTTGCTACCCAAGCTGGAGTGCAATGGCGCGATCTCGGCTCACCGCAATCTCCGCCTCCTGGTTTCAGGCAATTCTCCTGCCTCAGCCTCCTGAGTAGCTGGGATTACAGGCACGTGCCACCATGCCCAGCTAATTTTTTGTATTTTTAGTAGAGACGGGGTTTCACCGTGTTGACCAGGATGGTCTCGATCTCTTGACATCATGATCCACCCTCCTGGGCCTCCCAAAGTGCTGGGATTACAGGCTTGAGCCACCGCGCCCGGCCTGATTTATGTCTTTTTATAAAAGATTTATGCCCCCTCTCTCTGTTCTCTAGATTTTTTACAGGGCTAAAGCAGGGGTCAGCAAACCAGAGTCCATGGGCCAAATCCTCTCTGCTACTTGCCTTTCCATGGTCTGCAAGCTAAGAACAGTGTTTACATTTTTCAATGGTATGAAAAAAATAAAAGAGGCCTAATGCTTCATGACATGTGAAAATCACATCAAATTCATATTTCAGTGACCACAAATAAAGTTTTGTTAGAACATAGCCATGGTCACTCATGCATATATTTATCTAAGGCTATTTTGAGCTACAAAAGACTGCAGATGACTCTCTCAGTGCTTGACAGTGATGCCCAGGACACTACAAATCCCAGTGATACAGTTAAAAATCAATAGTGTTTCAGGCATCACATGTATCTGCATACCGTGACATTTTACTATGATTCTTATTATTCATGCATACCCATTATGTCAGATCAAAGAAAAAAAGAAACATTTTTAAGATATAGCAGAGTGTGGATTTTATTGAAATAAAATAAAACTTATTTACACTATAACTATGCTAAAAGCACAAAATATATGTTGACATTATCAGACCAAGTATTCATCATAGTGGTCACAATTCATCGTGATAGTCAGAAAAATTTGTAAATGCAAAATGGTATTTATTATCACAACAGCATTTCTACACACACACACACACACACACACACACACACTCAAATGAGCATAAAACTACAATTTCTGAGAGTTTCATTTGTTAGCCAAGCAAGGAATGTGATTTACCAATGGTGAGTTAATTAAATCATATCTGAGTTCAACAAAACAAATAAAAAATGTCTATAGAAATAAACTTGTTTAAGACTATTAGCCTTTTGACAAGAATAGTTGTTCAACAAACTAAGAATATGAGGAGAAAAAAAATAATACATTAAAAAACAAGGTATGAATATTATACTGAAGTTCCTAGCAAGAATAAAATGCAAGATAAAGAAGTAAAAGGCATACAAAATGGAGAAAAATAAGTGAATCAATCTTTATTTGCAAATGATATAATTAGATATGTAGAAATTCTCAGACACTACAAAAATCTCCTGGAACTAATAAGTGAAAATTGCAAGGTCGCAGGATAAAGATTAACATAAAAGATCAATTTTATTTTTATATGCTAGTGATGAACAATTAGAATATGAAATTCAAAGTCATAAACCATTCACAATAGCACAAACAGAAGAGGAAGTACTCAAGTAATAAATCTACTATACAGAAAGCTATAAGACACTGATGAAAGAAACACATAATAGCTAAGTAAGTGGAGAGATATACCATGTTCATAAATTGGAAAGCTTTATATTGTTAAGATGTCAATTCTCTCCAATTTGGTGTTTAGATTCAATGCAAACTCAATCAAAATATAAACAAGCTTTTTTGTTGGTATAAGTAAGCTCATTCTAAACTCCATATGGAAAGGCAAAGATCTAAAATAGCCAAGATGATTCTGAAAAAGAAGAAATTTGGAATACTCACATTACCAGATTTCAAGACTTATTTATAAGTCTACAGCTATGAAAACTGTGTATTATTTAAAATGTATAGATGTATGTTAACAATAAAACAGAATAAATAGTTCACACAAATGCAATCAACTGATTGCTGGCAAAGCGGGTAGGGTAACTCAGGGGAGAAAGGATAGTTTTTCAACAAATGTTGCTAGAAAAATGGGGTGTGAATATGCAAAAAATTAGTATAGAAACATACTCAGCATCTTAAACAAAAGTTAATTAAAAATAGATCACAGACTTAACTTAAAAGGTAAAACTAAAATTTCTAGAAAAAAACCTGCATGACCTTGGTTTTGGTGATGGTTTTTAAGATAAAATACCCAAAGCACAATTCATGAAAGAAAAATAATGTGATTTAATTTTTTTAAATGTCTGCTTTGGCAAACTTGAATTGTTTTGCTCTGTACAAGACTGAGAAGAGAATAAAAAGACAAATCATGGACCAGGGTAAAATATTTGCAAGTGACATACCTGATAAATGACTTGCAGTCAGCATATGTAAGTATAATTTAAAACTCAACAATAAAAACAAGTTAAAATAGCAAACTATCTGAGGAGATATTTTACCCAAAAAGGATATATGGAATGGCAAATAAGCACATAAAAATGGTATCAACAACCACAATGAGATACCACTATACATGTATTAGAATGCCTAAAATTCCAAAGGTTAACAGTAACAAATGCAGACTAGGATGTGGCACAATGGGAACTTTCATTCACTACTGGGAGAATGAAAAATAGTACAGCCACTTTACAAAGCAGTTTGCATTTTCTTTTAAATAAAACATACACTTCCCATATAATCCAGCAATTGCACTCCTTTGTATTCACCTGAATGTTTTTAAAAACCCATGTCCACACAAATACTCGTACGTCAATGTTTACAACAATTCCATGGCTTAATAGTGGTATTGTGATTTTGTTTAACCTCAGAGTCAAAATTCATTTTTTTTTTAGCAAGAAGAAGCATACTCAACCAATATTATTAAATATGAAATGACTTTGGAAATTAGCTTCTGCTGCAGAATTGGTAACGGTTATTAATAAATTCAGGCTAAAATTACAAGGAAAATGGCAGTTAGTATATGAGAATTATACTACGATAAAGTTAATTCTAAGACAACTAGTACTGTTTGGATAACAAGTAAATGCTGATTTATATATTTCCCTCAATGTCAAAAGTTAGAACAAGATGTAAGATATCCAGTCTCAGAAATAAATAAATTAGTGGTTGTATTTTATGAACTCAGACTATTTCCAGCAGTGTTTTTCAAGCTTCAACGCAAGGGCAAAGGAAATTTCTTTATTTCAAATGCCATTTACTTGTGCAACTAAAGAGTTTTCACCACACTTCTAACTGGAAGTGACTAATCTGCAATTTAATGAAATGCTGAAGGGCAAATATCAAGAGAATACACTAACAGAATTCTATAAATGCCTTATAAGTGAAAAATGTTTAATTTGGGCCATAACTCGTGGACTGCTACATCAGTATTTGGCAGTACTTACCTGTGCAAAAATATATTTTAAAAGATAAAATATGTATTATTTCCCTACAGATCAACTTAACAGATAAATGTATAAAATTGATTTTGATAAAGAATACTAAGTTTTGAACCAAAATTCAGCAAAATATTATCCATAGATCAAAATTATTAAAAAGTGTAATCACTTGAACCTGGGAGGTGGAGGTTGCAGTGAGCCGAGATCACGCCATGGGACTCTAGCCTGGGAGACAAGTGCAAAACTCCGTCTCAAAAAAAAAAAAAAAAAAAAAAAGAAAAAGAATCATCTCTTAATCATTTCACTGTATTTCTGGTTTTCTTTTCCTGTTTTTTGTTTTTCTTTTTGTTTTTGTTTTGAGGCAGAGTCTTGCTCTGTCGCCAGGCGCCAGGCTGGAATGCAGTGGCACAATCTAGGTTCACTGCAACGTCCGCTTCCCGGGTCCAGGTTCAAGCAATTCTCCTACCTCAGCCTCCCAAGTAGCTAGCTGGGATTACAGGCACGAGCCACCATGCCCAGCTAATTTATTATGTGTGCAAATAAGGAAACTAACATATTTAGAGCAAGTTTCTTCAGCTAGTAGAACCTAGTAATACTGTAGTAATTTTTTTTTTTTTTTTTTTTTTTTTTTTGAGACAGAGTCTCCCTCTGTCCCCAAGCTGGAGTGTGGTGGTGCCATCTTGGCCCACTGCAACCTCCGCCTCCCAGGTTCAAGCTATTCTCCTGCCTCAGCCTCCCTAGTAACTGGAACTACAGGTGTGCGCCACCATGTACAGCTAATTTTTGTATTTTAGGTATACACGGGGTTTGACCATGTTCGCCAGGATGGTCTCAATTTCGACTTTATGATCCACCCGCCTCCGCCTCCAAAAGTACTAGGATTACAGGCATGAGCCACCACACCCAGCTGTAGTACAATTTTAACTACAGTCCAGGGGTCTCAACTGCCAACGTAACATTGATTTTATTATCATTGTTATTATTATTATTATTGGAGAACTTTGTCTCCCATCTTAGCAAAATATAATCACTGCTCTCATTCCTAAAAGATTTTCCTATGCCAGGTCATATATTCTCATATATTATTCATAGTTATATATAAACAATGTAAATTGGTTTTATGTTCTCATTTTAAGTGCCAAAAATATAATGTTTACAAAACAAAATTAAACAAACGAAAATCCAGAAAATCAAGTATATCATGGATGGAATTGTAGAACATGTTAGACAGTGAGTTTTCTTCTTATAAGTTCAACTTACGCATGTCTTAGATCCTATTTTTGGACCTAAAAAGTGTTGTGATAAAAAATAAAAGCTAAGTTTCTTGAATACACGGAGGTTTAAATTTTGTAAAATGTCATGACATCTATCTTCTGAGGCTTTTGAGAGAATTCCTCTCAAAAAATTCATTTTATTTAGAAATTTTGTGTGTGTTGAAACAAATTTGAAGTCAAACTGGAGTTTAAGAAAACTAAATCATATAGCCAATAACCAGTGGGATCTTAAGGAAAATCTGGCTTGTTTTCTTAGGTAAAATTTGGAATCATTTTTCACAATAATAAACAAGAAAATAAAAGTTATATATCCCCTATTGGACTGAGATGTGATTAGGTTGCATTCCTAATTAAATGCAGGTTTTGAAGAAAACAAAACTTTCAACTAGATAAACTCCTAACATGGGTTTAATAAAGACATTGTAAATATCCATGCACAGCATTTGAATTCTTGGACCATTTTAGCATGTGTATGTACCACGGAAGGGTAGTCACCTCGGTTTTAAAAAAACAACAGGCACATTATTTTCCCAAGAAAGAAGAAACAAATGCGAATTATTAAAAATAAAAAACACTTAATCACTCTGATATTTTTATATGTTTTTGGTGGCACTTCTTTAAATAAGGAGTGTGAGTGGTGGTGATGATGCAAGTACAATAATGACCACTGAAAATTTATTTCTGTCCTGTGGAATTTGAAGGTGTTTGTACGAAGTGAAAGCAAATCTGCATTATAATGGCAGGTATCCGTAGGAAGGAACTCGACAGAATAATTGTTATCCACCTGTCATAGTATGGAATACTACATGTATAGGAGGTGAAAATTAGTGTATGATTTGAATGTAAAATGCTTGCCTACTATTTCTAAAAATGTTAAAGTCTTTTTCCTTTAATGTAAGGATTACATAAATCAATAATGAGGGCCATTATTACTTACATGGTAGAATTTTAATGTTTTATTCTATTTTCAATGTAGGAAAAATAATGCATACATTGTCAGATACACTCTCCTTAAAAATGTTTGGTTCTTTTTGTTAAAATTTATTGATGTCAGTTGTGTCAAATTCTGATCTTGCAGTCCAATTCTTGCTACTGTTAATGTATATGCTTTTGCAGTGAAATTTCCTGTGTTCTGCTATATTACCTTAAAAGCAACTTTTATTTAGCACTTTATTACTCTTTGTTATAATTGTTTATCTTGGCCATTTTTTTTGTGAACTGATGGCATCTCGAGGGCAGAGACAGTGTCTAGAACAGTACCTATATTAACAAGAATGCAAATATTTCTTGAGTTAGTGAATTAATAAAATATTTATACATTTCGCACTTGATAATGGCAAACATAGTTAATACATATTAAGTGCCTAGGCTGGGCCAGACACATTCAATAACCCATTCACTCCTCACAGAAACACTGTGAGATATGTACCATTACCACAAATATACAGATTTAAAAAGTGAAACATAAAGAAGTTAGAGTGTTCTCAAAACCAAACCACTGGTAAATGGTAGCGCTGTGAATGAAAGCCACACAGCCTTACCCCAGAGAACATCACTTAATGTTAGCCCTGGGCTAACATATTAGGATACCTATATCACATAAGTCTTATTACACACATAGGGTGAGATGTTAAGTGGAGGTAGCCTTCTGAATCATTGCATTAAAAAAAAAAAAAAACAAATCCTTTTATCCATGGGAAAAGGGACTTTTAAAGCTACTCGACCACACCTGTTTAAATGACTGGATGAGAGCCATGTTAATGCCTACAAACTAGCAATAGGTAGAGTGTCCTTAAATGTTAAAAAAAAATGGTTAGTGAAAGAAATTGGTCCTAAGAACATATTTTAGTTAAGATATAATTCCTGAAATCAAAGTTTCTAAAAACAGCACCACTATGTCATTAATTCATCATACTATTATGTTGTTTAACACAACTGCCAAAGGAAACTATGTTTTATAAGGTATATGTACCTTACTTTTAAAGATAACCAGAAAAATATAAATATTTTTGTTTTAATATTATTGTAAAAATGATCCAAATCTCAGAAACAATTGAGTTGCAAAAATAAGAAATGGTTTGGTTTGGTCATAGCAAAGGTGCACTGACTTTTTGAAAGGTTTCTCAGTTGATGTATAAGTAACTTCAGGTATTATTCCAAATAAAGTTTGGAATAATTGCAATGCTCCTACTCCCTGGTAAGTACAAAAGTAAGTTCATAGAAATCAGTTCCTCTTTATGACTTATGGTTTCAAGGTTAAAATGGTTTTATATTTCATTATTAATGTATACAACTTGGCATTTTCTCTCATGCAACCTACAGCAACTGGTAAGGCACTGTAATGATCAATATTGAGTGTCAGCTTGATTGTATTCAAGGATGCAAAGTATTGTTCCTGGGTATGTCTGTGAGGGTGTTGCCAAAGGAGATTAACATTTGAGTCAGTGGGCTAGGAAAGGCAGACCCATCCTCCATCTTGGGGGCACCATTTAATCACTTGCCAGCAGGTCTAGAATAAAGCAGGCAGAGGATGTGGAAGGACTTGACTTGCTGAGTCTTTCAGCATCATCTTTCTCTTGTGCTGGATGCTTTCTTGCCTGAAAACATCAGATTCCAATATCTTTAGCTTTTTGATTCTTGGACTTACATCAGTGGTTTGTCAGGACCTCTCAGGCCTTTAGCCACAGACTAAAGGCTGCACAGCCAGCCACCCTACCTTTGAGGTTTTGGGACTCGGACTGGATTCCCTGCTCCTCAACTTGCAAACAGCCTTGTGAGATTTCACCATGTGATCGTGTGAGTGAATACTCCTTAATGAACTCCATATCATCTATCCTATTAGTTCTGTCCCTTTAGAGAACCCTAATACAGATACCATCTACAGAATAAGTTACAACTATGAAAGTATCCTCTACATAATTTCTTTGAAGATCTGTATTCCTGTCAGTACAGGACCTAAATAGTCATGTTTTAAGCTTTATTACCAGGTCTGTGTCCATGAAAATTGCAGTCTTCATTTTGGAAAGTCTTTTCTTCATCACTTTATTTTGGGTATATAATAAACTTTATGATTATTGCTCTGTTATAGTCATTTTCCCATTACTTTTTTGATTCTGTAGCCAAACTAGCAGCTCCACAATTTGCAAGTCTTTATTGATGTTAAGACATCCTGCACCAAAACTCTAAATTAAACCTTGTGCCCCTGTACTCACTTAAAAATATCATGTCTCCATCAATATGGTGTTCTATTAGACATAGTGTGGATGAGGCCCATATCTTTCCAGGACTCATCCATTGATAACCAACTAGTTAACATACTGTTTGGATTATTTTCCATTTGAAAAACTGGATAACACAATTAACTGCATACTTACAGTCAGGATGTTTTATGGGAAAGGATAATAGATGTTGATGTATTTTTAATAGCATTTCCATTGGTCGGAGGGAAAAGAATAATTGCAATATCAAATCTGGAGAGTTATGTACAAAATGAGCATTGAGTAGGGATGAAGAGAGAAAAAACAATTTTAGTTTCCCTAAACTAAATGCTAAGAAGTTCATGTGTAGCAAACAATATTTATGTATTCTGGATATTTATATTGAATATCTCTGTGGGAAATAAAAAGCATTATGTTAGGTGCTTTGGAGGGATATCAACTTGAGTAAGAAAACTATTTTTCTAAACTCTAAAAATCACTGTTCCAGAGGCTGAGTTCCAAACACAAACAATAAAATGGCAGTAGAATTCAGCAGGTGAAACTGATACTCTTAAACCTTGAGATCTGAGCAGTGTGCATAGATCAGAAGCATGAAAAAGCTAAGCAAACATTGGAGAGTTCAGAGGAAAGGAATATCCCATCCTGTTAAGGAAGAATTCAAGGTAAGAAATGTAGAGTGTGCACTCACCTATGAAAAGCTAGGAATACTAAAGTGTATCACAGAGGGAAGGAAATACAGGAGTGAAGAGAAGGCAAAGACAAGACATACTTAGAGGGAGGCAAAATGGTTAAATTTAAGATTGTCAACTGCATGAAGGGGTTACTTACTACAAGATGTAGAGAGCATTCACATTATAGGCAGATAATGGAAAACCTTAAATGTTTTAATATATTAGAAGTTTGAAACGTATATGTAATGCATTCAGCAAGTAGCTGAAGAGTCACCCCTGGCATTTAGACCTGGACCTAGTGATTTGGACATTACTTATGAAAAAATGATTGACACATATACATAAAGATCATATATCAAGAAAGATGAAAACAATGCAAAAAAGTAGAGGTGGGCTGAGAACAGATTCATGGTTTTTCTGTTTTAAAGCTTGCCTGTTTTCTTTAGTTAATCTACGTTTACTTACATGGGTTGCCTCTTTTAAAGAACAATAATAGGGGGCCAGGCACGGTGGCCCACACCTGTAATCCCAGCACTGCCTAGCTGGGTGGATCACCTGAGGTTGAGAGTTCAAGACCTGCCTGACAAACATGGAGAAACCTCATTTCTACTAAAAATACACAATTAGCCTAGCGTGGTGTCACATGCCTGTAATCTAAGCTACTCGGGAGGCTGAGGCAGGAGAATCGCTTGAACCCAGGAGGTGGAGGTTGTGGTGAGCAAAGATCATGCCATTGCACTCCAGCTTGGGTAACAAGAGCAAAACTCCACCTCAAAAAAAAAAAAAGAAAGAAAGAAAAGGAAAAAGAATCAATAATAGTGAAGAATACACAAAAGAGGATGAAAAAATAATTATCAGAGATTTTGGAGAAGGTAATACTAGAGAGCCAAGAAAAGGCATGGCATGGAGAAGGCCTGGTTGGCGAAGGGCCAAATACTCCAGAGAGTCATTAGCCATTTTCAAGAAAGCAGTGTCTGAAGAGTGATGGGAAGAGAAAGGCAGTTGTGTGTGGAAAAGAGA
The DNA here is from genome assembly GCF_009761245.1 of Sapajus apella. NCBI lineage: Eukaryota > Metazoa > Chordata > Mammalia > Primates > Cebidae > Sapajus > Sapajus apella. Next base: position 14,032,154 of record NW_022436990.1, read on the forward strand.
AATCTACAAATGGAAAGTTGTCTCCTTGATATTTTCATAGTAAAGAAAAAGAGAGGGAAATTGAAGAAATAGAAATATTTTTATGCTAGAAGATATCTAAATCTCTTTGTAGACAAATGGAGATAATCTAACGGAGTGAGATTGATGATGCAAGGGAAGGTGATAATTCATAAGGAAACGAAGAGGGAATATAACCGGAGTATGGGGACATGATCTAGCTCACACGGTAGAAGGAAGACCCTTTCCTCTGAGGAAGAGTCTAAGCATGAAATAATAGTGAAATACGCAGATATATTTTAACAAACGAAGAACAGCATATGGAATATAATTCAAATGCTTTAGATATTAAACATAGGAACTGGATACTTTGTTTATCTATGTATGATGAAAACAAACATAAGTTTGGGTCTTTAGGCTATAAAAATTTTTGAACTAATTGTGATGGAAAATGTAATGGGAAATAGAACATTTTCTGAGAAATGCAAATAATTGTTCAGATGTGGATCAAGTCAAAATTAGTTAACATACATTTGTGGTGGGCTTTATGTGCACAGTTAACAATATTCATACACACAGGCCATACAACTTGGGCACAAAGTATAGGACATAAAAAGTGGAGAATTTTCCAGGTAATGTTGATAATAATAATAGGTCTGGAGATGTTAATTAAATCAAAGGGGTCATAGCTTCTATAATGTTAAAGTTTCGTTATGTGGTTGACTAAAACAAAGATTCCAGGTAAGCAAACATAGACCCGTTTATTGAACAAATGGGAAGACGGAAGTACATTGTGAGGATGTGAGGCAGATTTCAGAAAAGTGAAAAGAAATGGAAGGCCAGGCGTGGTGGCTCACACCTATCATCTGACACTTTGGGAAGACGAGGTGGGCAGATATCACTTGAGGTCAGGAGTTTGAGACCAGCCTGGCCAGCATGGTGAAACCTCGTCTGTACTAAAAAATAAAAAATACAAAGAATATATGGGCATGGTGGTGAGAGCCTATAATACCAGCTACTCAGGAGGGAAGCTGAGGCAGGACAATCGCTTGAACTGGGGAGGCAGAGGCTTTAGTGAGCCAAGATCATGCCTCTGCACTGCAGCCTGGGGGACAGAGTGAGACTATGTCTCAAAAAAAAAAAAAAAAAAAAACAGAGAAGAAAAATAAAAAGAAATGAAGGAAGAGGATAGCAAATAATAATTAGATATTGTAAATTCATTTGTTCTTTTGTGTGCACTGTAGAAAAGCTAGTTTAAAGGTAAGCAAGGGGTCAAAAGGGCAAAATATAAAAAAGATGCTAAATCACAAAATATAAAATCAATAAATGACTTGCTGTATTCTACATGATAGAACTATCTGGGGTATAGATATTTAGAGAATACACAAAATTAGGAGCAGGCCCCCTCTTGCCAGATACGGAGTGTCCCTAGAAAATGGTTTAAGTTATGATGCAGGTATCGATTCATTTCTTCGGGTAAAAAATTATGTGGAAATTTGACTAGAATTAAATGGAACACTAGGTAAAATGATATTGTTCAATTTAAAATTTATTTCCACATTACTTCCCACTTGAAGTAATACAAAATTACCTTCAGTGACTTATCTCTGTACCCCAAAATTTCCGGCTACGTGGGAATCCCAGTTTAGATCTTAGTATACCTGGGGTTGCAAAACTGTCCTTCAAGTAATGTAGAAAAAGCTGCTGCTTTGTAAGTTTGAAATAGTTGATACATTCCTTGTGATTGTGTAATATTACATTACATGGAAATATTTGGTTTTGAAGTGTTTTGATCTAATTTATAGGGGAAAACACTTAGCATGTATTTTGGAAAATGTGTCAAAGCAATGAAAGCTTCTTAATAACAGAAACAGTCTCATTGGAAATTGCCTGACAAAGGAAAACATTTTAATGATGTCAACCTTTCTGAAGCTGAACCCAGTCATTGTTCAAATAGATACAATTTGTCTTTTAATTCAGTAATAATTCTAGTCCATTTTAAACTATAGTTTTTCATAATTCTAACAATAAAAGGTGTTTTGCAGAATTAATATTATTTTAAAAGAATATTTCTATACCCTTTTTTCTATTGAGTTTTTACAGCAAAGAACATTTAACACAGTTATCTTTGATAAATTATACAAAATTAGTGTTTTACCATTCCAGAATTCACACACATTTTGGTCTCCATTCAAGATACTTGAGAGCAGCATGAAATTAAATTCTTAGTAACAGAAGACTACTTCAAAATGGTGGGGAATCCAGAAAAAAAAAAGATAGGCTTGAACAAATTGCACAAAATAACAACTGAGAACAAATTACATAAAATAATTTAATAAACAACCAGCATGATATTTTAGTGATGTATCTTGGAAAAAGTAATTTCGGTATAGAGAAGATGCACAAAACAAAGCTCAGGCCTAATAAACTCACTGAAAGCTTATCCAAATTCCATTTATGAAATTTGGATTCCATGTCTAACATTGAGCAAGTGAGTATATAGATATGCAAATAAGAGATTAAGCAGAAAAAGTTAAAATTTTATAAGAATTCACTCTTAAAATTGAGAATCTATATTTATTTAATCATACAACAAATCCTAATTTAGTGTCAGCATGCTGGTATGGAACCTACAAAAGTTAACAAGCCATGAATTGTTCACAGTTTAGTAAAGGAAAAAGATAAAGAAAAAAAAGTGTAATTTAAATTTATGTTTAGATTCCTGTTTTTTATTTGTTATGTTTATACTTACTTGTGTAAGGAAAATATCTATAGAACAGTGTGAAATTAAAATACTAGACATGTATAAAACAATGTAGTTATAAAAATTACATAAATGGACTTCCACTGCTATCAGTCTGAACTCAAATCCCAGCTCCATCAGTAACTAGTCATTAAGTCACTTTAGCTTTCTCATATGTAAATAGTATAATTCTTCCCTCACAGAGTTGTTGTAATGAAGGTTGAGATAATTATCAACCACCTATTAAAGTGCATTTGTTATTTAATAATAACGTGATAAATGTTGGTTAAATAATTATCATTATTTATAGTATAGGTAACAACTTCACATACGAGAAAACTTTTCATTCTCTGACAAAGGCAGAGAAAGCATGTCAGTGGAGATAATATTTGAATTGTGCCACAAAGGAGGAATAGGAGTTTGCCTAACAGATTATGGAGGTGTTACTGTGCAAAATGTAGATGTAGAAAAATAAGATGTCAAGTGTGGTGAGATTTTTTTCTAGCCTCTTTCTTCCTATCTACTTTAAAAAACTGGAATTCAGCAGAATTAAATCCTGGCTCCTCCTCTCTTCTTTCTCTGTATTCTTTCAAGAACACATCAATTATTCCCTTGGTCATAAATGCGATCTAAATTCTGATTATTGTCAAAAGAGTATTTCTAATTCAAATGTCTTTTTTGTATTCTAATATCAAGAAATATATAACTTCCAACCACTCATTTCATTAATTGGCATCAATGTCCACACAGTAGCTCAAGTCAGAGATTTGGAAATCATCTTTTCCCCGTTCTCCATGGCCATATGTCAGCAAATCATCTTGATAATTCATTTTATCTCCAAAATATGTCTCCGCTGCTACTACCTCTTCCAATCTATTTCAATAGTTTTTTCTCGTTCCCATGCTTGTGCTCTTCCAGTCTTTCCACAAAGGAGTAGTTATCTTTTTTTTTTTTTTCCATTTTATTTTATACTTTAAGTTTTGGGATACATGTGCCGAACGTGCAGGTTTGTAACATAGGTATTCACATGCCATGATGATTTGCTGCACCAATCACCCCATCATCTACATTAGGTGTTTCTCCTGATGCTATCCCTCCCCCAAACCCTGACAGGCCCAGTGTGTGATGTTCCCCTCCCTGTGTCCATGTGTTCTCATTGTTCAACTCCCATTTATAAGTGAGAACATGTGGTGTTTGGCTTTCTGTTCCTGTGTTAGTTTGCTGAGAATGACGGTCTCCAGCTTCATCCATGTCCTTGCAAAGGACATTAACTCATTCTTTTTTATGGCTGCATGGTATTCCATGGTGTATATAGGCCACATTTTCTTTATCCAGTCTATCATTGATTGGCATTTGGGTTGGCTTCAAGTCTTTGCTATTGTGAATAGTGCTGCCATAAACATATATATGTATGTGTCTTTATAGTAGAATGATTTATAATCCTTTGGGTATATACCCAGTAATGGAATTGCTGGGTCAAATGGTATTTCTGGTTCTAGATCCTTGAGGAATCACCACACTGTTTCCCACAATGGTTGAACTAATTTACACTCCCATCAACAGTGTAAAAGAATTCCTATTTCTCCACATTCTGTCTAGCATCTGTTGTTTCCTGACTTTTTAATGATCACCATTCTAACTGGCATGAGATAGTATCTCATTGTGGTTTTGATTTGCATTTTTCTAATGACCAGTGATGATGAGCTTTTTTCTATATGTTTGTTGACCACATAAATGTCTTCTTTTGAGAAGTGTCTGTTCACATCCTTCACCCACTTTTCAATGAGATTGTTTGGTTTTCTTCTTGTAAATTTGTTTGAGTTCCTTGTAGATTCTCAATATTAGCCCTTTGTCAGATGGATAGATGCAAAATTTTTCTCCTATTCTGCAGGTAACCTGTTCACTCAGATGATAGTTTCTTTTTCTGTGCAGAAGCCCTCTCTCACCACTCCTGTTCAAAATAGTACTGGAAGTTCTGGCCAGTGCAGCCAGGCAAGAGAAAGAAATAAAGGGTATTCAAACAGCAAGTCGAATTGTCTCTGTTTGCAGATGACATGATTATATATTTAGAAAACCCTATTGTCTCAGCCCAAAATCTCCTTAAGCAGATAAGCAACTTCAGCAAAATCTCAGAATACAAAATCAATGTGCAAAAATCACAAGCATTCCTATACACCAATAATAGTCAAACACAGAGCCAAGTCATGAGTGAACTCTCATTCACAATTGCTACGAAGAGAATAAAATACCTAGGAATACAACTTACAAGGGATGTGAAGGACCTCTTCAAGGAGAACTACAAACCACTGCTCAACAAATTAAGAGAAGACACAAACAGATGGAAAACATTTCATGCTCATGAATAGAAAGAATCAATATCGTGAAAATACCATACTGCCCAAAGCAATTTATAGATTCAATTCTATCCCCATCAGGGTACCACTGACTTTATTCACAGAATTGGAAAAAAAATACTTTAAATTTTATATGGAACCAAAAAAGAGCCTGCATAACCAAGATAACCCTAAGCAAAATGAACAAAGCTGGAGACATTACACTACCTGACTTCAAACTATACTACAAGGCTGCAGTAACCAAAACAGCATGATACTGTTCTGTTGATCTATAAAACACATATATAGATCGATGGAACAGAAAAGAGGCCTCAGAAATAATGCCACACATCTGCAACCATCCGATCTTTGAAAAACCTGACAAAAACAAGCCATGGGGAAGGATTTTCTATTTCATAATTGGTGTTGGGAAAACTAGCTAGCCATATGCAGAAAACTGAAACTGGCTGTATGTTTAGAAAATACACAATTTCTAAGTCCTCACACCTTATATAAAAATTAACTTAAGATGGATTAAAGACTTAAATGTAAGACGTAAAACTATGAAAACCCTAGAAGAAAGCAATACCATTCAGGACATAGGCATGGGCAAAGACTTCATGACTAAAACACTAAGTCAATAGCAACAAAAGTCAAAATTGACAAATGGGATCTATTTAACTAAAGAAGCAGTTATTTTTTATTAACACAAATTGATTTGTGTCATAACCTTTCTTAAAACCCTCCATAGTCTTATTGTAAGTACTAAAAAAGTCAGTACTGGTTACGGGTCTAAGATTCAGAAAGATCTATTTCCTGCCTCATTTTCCAAACATAGTTTTTTCTCTTAAAAGCTCAAGGCATATTGGCTGTCTTTGAGTTTTGTGCAACAGACAAGGGCTTTCCCATCTCAGTGATATTGGCCTGGAATTCCTTGTACGCTATCTTCACCAGCGTAGGGCCTTTTCAGTCTATAAGGTTCTATTTAAAATATACCAGTTCAAAGGAGACCAGAAATGAATCCATGTATTTATACTCAACTGATTTTAAACAGAAGTGCCAAGAACACACAGTAAGGAAAGGACAGTCTCTTCAATAAATGATGTTGGAAAAACTGAATATCCACATGCAGAAACATCAAATTAGACCCTTATCTCTCACCATATAGAAAAATCAATTCAAAATAGAATAAAGGCTGAAATGTAAGACACAAAACTATTAAACTTCTAGAAGAAAACATGGGGGAAAGCATCAATGACATTGGCCTGAGCAGCTTTTGGAATATGACCCCAAAAGCACAGACAACAACAACAAAATAGACAAATGGAATTACATCAAATTAAAAACATTCTACACAACAAAGGAAATGATCAACAGAGTGAAGAGACAACCTACACAATGTAATAAAATATTTGCAAAGTGTACATCTTACAAGGAGTTAATATCTAAAATATATAAGAAACTCAACTCAACAACAAGAAAATAAATAATCTTATTTTTAAATGAGCAAATAGGCATTTCTCAACACAAGACATGTAAATTGCCAAAAAGTATATGAAAAAATGGTCAACATCACTAATCATAGAAATACACATTTAAGCCACAAGGAGATATTACTTCATATATGTTAGAATGGCTATCATAGAAAACACAAAATATAATAAGTGTTGGTGAAAAGGTGGATGAAAGGAAGTTCCTGTTGGGTGGAAATGTAAATTAGAGCAGCCTTTATGAAAACAGGTATCCCATTACTGGGCATATAGCCAAAGTAAATAAAATATTGTCAGAGATAATCTGCACTTGTGTGTTTATTATAGAATTACAGTCAAAATGTGGAATCAACTTGTGCCCATCAACTAACGAATGGATTGAGAAAAGTGGTGTATACGTATATACACAAGGGAATACTATTGATTCATAAAAAAGAAGGAAATGTTGTCATTCGTGTAACCTAGATGAGTCTAGAGGACATTGTGTTAAGTGAAATAAGCCAGGCACAGAAAGACAAAACTGCATGATTCCACTCATATGTGGAATCTAAAAAAGTTGACCTCATAGAATTTGAGAGTGGAATAGTGGCTACCAGAAGCTAGGGCAGTGGCAGAGGAGAGAGCTTAAGAATGTTTGTCAAAGGATACAAAATTTCAGTTAGACAAGACAAATAAGTCAAAGAAATCTGTTGTACAACATGGTGACTATAATTAATAATGATACATGTATTCTTGAAAATGCTGAGTGTAAAGTAATTCATATGTTAAATTAGCTAGATTTAGTCATTCCACAATGTATATATACTTCAAAACAATCATGATGTACATAATAAATACATATAATTTTGTCTGTCAATTTAAAATAAAAGAAAATAACTATTCAGAGTAGACTTCTTCAGCCACTTGAAGTATCTACCACTTACAATTTATTTCTCATATTACAGCTGATTTATAGAGATGAACTGAAAAAGGGCAAGAGTGAAAGCAGAAAATATTGCTAGTATGGAAGTCCAGATAAGAAGTAACTTATGTGTGTCCATATGTCTATATGTGTTATATGTATGTAACAACAGTTGGTAAATAAAGTTAGCTTTAAATTGTTGGTAAAATTTTAAAAAAGAAATTATAGCCTACTTTCACTAAGCTGATAGCAATGTGGATTCAGAGAAATGAATGGGTTTGAGCTATTTTCTGGGGAATAGAACAAATAGGAATCGCCAATGGATAGAATTCAGAGAAAATAAAGAATGAAGAATTTCTCCTCAGATTTTTTTTTTTTACTGGAGCTACCAAACTGACGGTAGTGTCAAAACAGAGTGACCTTCATTTGAAGAGAAGATATAAAGATTTTCATTTTGTACATGTAAGTTTGATATGCCTTTTAGATATACATATGGATATATCAAATATGTGATTAAAATATTTGTTTGAAATCTATGTGTGATGTTTGAAATCTATGTGTGATATTTGAAATGAATATAAATTTGGTTTTTATCAACACAGAGACAGGCTTAAAGCCATTACATTAGAGAAAATACTCCAGGGGGAAAATTTTATAACAGGCAGAGTTAACATTTATAAAACATATATGAAGTCACACTCACTGTTCTCAGCATTTTGTTTATATTTTATCATTTAATACAATAACTCTATAAAATAGGTGCTATTATTACCCCTATTTTATGGGTGATAAAACTGAAACACAAAGGTGTTGAGAGACTTGTCCATAGTCACAGAGCTAGTAAGTGGTAAGGCTGGAGTTTGAACGCAGGGTATCAGTCGCTAAAGTGCATGGATAGAGAAGACGAGTCCCAAGACAAAACTCTCAAACAATTGAGAAATTGAAGTCACCAAACACTTAGAAAGTGGTGGGGGAGCTAGCAAAAATTAATGATAAAGAGTAGACAAAAGGAAAATCAGAACAAAGTAGTGTCACAGAGGGATGACTTTTTTTTTTTCCAAAGTGTAGGTTATCCACATTAAATTTTGCTAAGAGATAAAATACAGACAGGGAACTGTCCCCTTGAATCTGACAACAAAGCTGCAATTTCAGTGGAGCAGGGGGAACAGAGATTTCCTAAAAGTTGAGTATTTGAAGACAAGGCTATTGCATAGACAGTTACTTTGCAAAGTTAATCCATTTGACACATACAGAAGGAATAAAATAATAAATAATGAAAGAATGTAGTTTGATAATATGGAAGCACAGAGAGGATATTTAAAAAAAGAAATGAGAGAGATACTGAGTACCATATCACAAAGATCTCTTTGTGATTCTCTTTTGTGAATCTCTTCATGAAAATAATTGCAATAATTTTTATTTTGTGAGCAAATGTCTCAATTTATTATTTGAGAATGACATACCATCCCTGCAAGGAAATCAGATTATCATTTCTAAAGCATTTGATGTGAATGTGTAATAAATAATATTTATAAATTTTAATCTCTCATCCTTGCAAATCAGTTTAGTAAGAACAGAGAATTAGTAAATCTTCATGTGTAGATTTTTTAAAATTAAATTTACATATAGTAAAATGCACAGATCTTAAATATATTATCTGTCACTTTTGATTTATTATATTATTGTGTCAGAGATATTAAGTAATTCAAACTGGGATCAATCTAATATCTATTCAAAATTATTTCTGAACTATGAATCTTCCTCTCAGAGCTCCTCACAAAATGAAAAGGAAAAAAAAGTCATCGAATTTGGGAATAGAATGATTAGCCTTTGAAATCTGCAAGTGATACACAAATGTAAGGTACTAAGATAAAATATATCTTAACCAGTTTTATAGTAAAATTCTCTCCAAGTAAATTATGCAAAAACCACATGAATAAATCGGATGTTTATATGTAAAACATTTATGAAAGCATCTAAAAGTGATAAATATCTCAGCAGGAAATAAAATCTTTAGAAATCTCAAGAAAGAAAAAAAAATTTACAGTATTTATTGATGCATTCTAAAGCAAATTTACTGTCTTCTTACTTTTGAACCATTTTTAAAGGTCTTCTTGCCTCACCATTACTTTGCTATTTCTCCTCTCTTTGAACTTAAATGGTGGACGATGAGAATGACATGTTTCCAATGACTTCACCTCTGTTGTGCAATGATTAATCATCATGAATACAACTTAAGATCAAGCCATGGGAAACTTGTCTTCTTCCATCTAATTTGATTAATGAGTTTTATGGCTGAGATGCATTGTGAAGAAAAAGTTAAAAGTATTTGAGGCAAAGTACAATTGTGGCACATCTCACATAAATTGTTAGAAAAATTAAAACAATCTTGAACATAAAAATTACATAGCTACAAAGTGACAAAATCATCTACCCAAGGTAGTTACATATGATGACAAAAGATTGCAATATCCTCTATACCTGAAAAATAAAAACTAATTAATCCTCTACTATTTATTATCTCATTGATAACTACCAACATACTCTAGCAGCCAGTGAGAGACTCATGTTTCCTTAAATTAATTTCTTTAAAAGCCCAATAGCATCAGTCTTTCAGAAGTAATTAAAGTTGTTTGAATATTGACGTTGTCAGTCATACAGCAATGCAGTTCCTTACTTAAGTAACAGAATTGCATTTATAGCATTTAATTAGAGAATGGCCTATGACAGCTTTTTGGACCTTAACGATTCAGTGAAAAATGTAATAATCTCTTAACAAGTTAATTGAAAGTAAAAAGCAGCTTTGGCAATTTTTTTTTTCTTTCTTTTTTTTTTTTTGAAAGCAGTTTCGCTCTTATTACCCAGGCTGGAGTGCAATGGCGCGACGTCGGCTCACCGCAACCTCCGCCTCCTGGGTTCAGGCAATTCTCCTGCCTCAACCTCCTGAGTAGCTGGGATTACAGGCACGCGCCACTGTGCCCAGCTAATTTTTTGTATTTTTAGTAGAGACGGGGTTTCACCATGTTGACCAGGATGGTCTCGATCTCTTGACCTTGTGATCCACCCGCCTCGGCCTCCCAAAGTGCTGGGATTACAGGCGTGAGCCGCCACGCCTGGCCTGGCAATTTTTTAAATATCAATTCAGAGCTAGAAATAAGGTAAATTATTATTGTTATGTTTTGGACAAAATCCTTGTTATCACTATGACTTACTTTTTAAAATATAACAATTAGCACTAATTTTTAAGGATCAGATATGCTTCTGACCTAAATTTGCATATGTCTTTTAATCTATTCCTTATTAAAGCTCTTTTGACATTTAATCCTGCTGTAAGTATTCTTCCTCAAACTTCTTTACTTTAAAATTTTTTAAATTGACGTTTATGGATTTCAAAATTCAACATTTTAGTCTAATCTTTCAAAAACAGGCATTTTTTGTTATCTCACTTACATAGAAAGCAAATGGGGAAGACAAGATATCACTGGTCCCTGATACAGTCTCTCTTAGTTATTATAGTCTAATTTAATTCTGTCCAGAAATAATGATCTCTGTATTAGTTTCCTAGTACTGCCACAACAAATTACTACAAACCTGGATTGCTCACAGCAACAGGAATTTATTGTCTCCCAATGCTGGAGGCTAAAAGTCCAAAATCAAGTAGTGACCGATGCGCTCTTCAAAGACTTCGGAGGACAATCTTGCTTTGCCTTTTTATAGGTTTTGGTGTAACCCTTAGCATTGCTTAGATTATGGAAGCATCACTCCTATCTTTCCCTCTGTAGTCACATGGTGTTCTTGTGTCTAGGACAAATTTCCTCTTCTTTATATATATATATATATATATATATGAATTATATATATGTGTATATATATATAATATATATATATTTATTATATATTATATATTAATATATATAATATGATATAATATAAATATATTATATATATATATAATTGTATTGTACTTTAGGTTCTGGGGTACATGTGCAGATTATGCAGGGTTGTTGCATAGGTACATACATGGCAATGTGGTTTTCTGCCTCTATCTCCCAGTCACCTACATCTGGCATTTCTTCCCGTGTTATCCCACCCAACCTCCCTAACCCCATTGTCCCTCCCCTAGTCCCCCAAACAGGCCCCAGTGTGATGCTCCCCTCCCTGTGTCCATGTGTTCTCATTGTTCAACACCTGCCTATGAGTGAGAACATGTGGTGTTTGATTTTCTGTTTCTGTGTCAGTTTGCTGAGAATGATGGTTTCCAGATTCATCCTTGTCCCTACAAAGGACATGAACTTATCATTTTTTATGGCTACATAGTACTCCATGGTGTATATGTGCCACATTTTCCTTGTCCAGTCTATCATTGATGGACATTTGGGTTGGTTCCAGGTCTTTGCTATTGTAAACAGTGCTGCAATGAACAAATTTATTCTTCTTACAAGGAGACCAGTCATTGGATTAAGGCTCATTCCAATTCAATATGACCTCAACTTGATTACATCTGCAAAGACCTTATGCGCAATTAAGGTTACATTTATAAGAGCTAGGGTTCAGGAGTTGAACATATCTTTTCTTTTAGTGGGACACAATTCAATGCACAACTACCTATAATAACCAGTCTTAAAATCTAATTATTTATCATCACTGCAAATCATTACCTTAAACATGATTTATTAAGAAGTTGATTTTTATACTTTTACTAATAAAATATTAATTTTAAAAATGGTAACTGGTCCAATGTAGTTTGCGGAAGAAAGCTCCATAACAAAATAAATTTTAGTTAGTTTTATAGCTTCAATGAACACAAACTTTGGACATTTTATAATCCCTTATTAATATAACATTGAAAAGTAACTATAGGTTGGTCCAAAGGTAGTGATTTATCTCAATTGATTGTTCACAGTTAGCTGCAGATTAAACTCCGTGTTCTACTTTTCCTCCTTCTCACTGCTACACTTGAGTAGTCTTCACTTTTTTAAGTAAGTATACTAGGAAAATGAATAAGAATACTACCACTTGTTTTATTTGTTTTATATTTAGCGATTCAAGGTATTTTCTATTTTTATATACTTTACCTCAAATAAAATTTAGACATGAGTTCAAAGCTTTAAATCCTTAGCACAATAGAAAATTTCATTGTAACATCTGTTTAAAAGCAGATTGTATCTATGTATATGTAAAATTAATTAGTAAAAGCCTTACATAATTTATATTTACATGCAACTATAATTATATGCAATTGTATATTCTACATAATTTTTAAATTAAGGAGGAAGATTAGATCAGAGGGGAAATAAATGTATATAAATAAAATTTATGGAACTTGAAATATATTTGGGATGTTAATCATTGCTTTGAACCTATTTTCTGATGTGCTATTAATTTTTCTATAAGCTTTGTGACAGCCAGTGCAAACAAAGAACCTATGCAGTGGATACTTACTTTACTAGCAATTATTTAGAAAATGTATATTTATTTCTGGTAGCAAGATTTGGGAACCAGTTCCCATGTTGGTGATAATAAATTTTAAAAATTATGATAGAATAAACACAACTATAACTTTCTACAGGTGTTACAATTTTAATATCAAAATAAGGCTTTTTGCAGGATTTTTTTCAAAAATACTGTGTGCAATTCAGCTGTAGGTGACCAAAAGATTTCAACCCACATAGCAATCTAACAGACTGACATAATTAAATGACAAAATTTAAAGTGTTTGTAAATGGTTGGAGGGTATAAATATTAAACATTTAAATTTTCAAACATTTTTTCATGGAACTATCCTTTAGATAAGTTTTGAAATGCATAGAATTCGATTCTACCTTGCAAATTAAAGCCTGTCTATATGACTTAACAGGACCTATTTTTGCCAAAGTTGAAAGAACATGTAATCAAATAATGAAGATCTACAACTGAATACAGTTTGAATATCCCTTATCTGAAATGTATGGGCCTAGAAGTGGTTCAGAATTTGATTTGTTTCAGATTTTGGAATATTTGCATATACATAATGAGATATTTTAGGAACGGAATGTTGTTTCGAAGTGAAACAAACAAAATTCATCTATGTTTCATATTCACCTCATGCTCTTAGCATGAAGGTAATTTTATACAATATTCTTCTTCTTAATAATTTTGTGTATTCAAAAAGTGTTGACTGAGTTTTGACTGTGATCTGTCACATAAAGTCAGGTGTGGAATCTTCCATTTGTAGCATCAAGTCGGCACTAAAAATTTTTAATAGTCCATATTCTATAAATAGGAAAAAGATAATCAACACAGAACATATACAAATGTTGTGAATAGGAAATTAGTAAAAGAGTCAATATAAATGACAAATAAATATATGAAAGATGATCAAACCCATGGTAAACAGGAAAATATGGATTAAAACCATAAAGAGGAGCTCTCCTAACCCAAAATCAGGTTGGCAGGAATCAAAACATTGATGTTGTTCAGTTTGGCTAAAAGACAGGGAAATGAGTACAGTATTACACTAAATGTGAAAACATAAATTGAAAGTTCCATTTGGGAGACTATATGACCCAGCAAACTCTTTTATTTACCCTAAAGAAGAGGCCACGCTTATATACAAGAAGATGTATATGAAGATGTTCATGGTAGCGTTGAAATGGTTTGACTATGTCCCCACCCATATCTCATCTGGAATTGTAGTTCTCATAATCCCCACATGTCATGGGAGGAACCCCATGAGAGGTAATTAAATCATGGGGCTGGTTAGCGCCATGCTGTTCCTATAATAGTGAGTTCTCATAAGATATGATGGTTTTATGAAGGGCTTTTCACCCTTTTACTTGTTGCTTCTCTCTCCTGCCACCATGTGAAGAAGGACATATTTGCTTCCCTTTCCACCATAATTGTAAGTTTCCTGAGGCCTCCCCAGCCCTATGGAACTATAAGTCAACTAAACCTCTTTTTAAAATAAATTGCTCAGTCTCAGGTATTTCTTCATATCAAGGTGAGAATGAACTAAAACAAGCATTGTAGCACAAAATTGCAAATAAGCTAAATGTTCATCAATACGGGTATGGCAAATAAATTATCACCTGTCCATATGATGAAACACTGTGCACCCCAGTCGAAGAAAATGAAGTAGAACCATGTCATGTTCATTAATAAGAAAACATTTTCAAGATATATTTTTGAGTAAAATTACCAGGTGGTTACACATTATTTAATGTTGGAGGTCATTTACTACTTTTGTTTGTGGGACTGCATTTCCTAAAGCTTTTTTTTTTAATTTCTGGAAGTAAATACAGATCATTTTGCCAGTTAAGAGCTCTATAAATATGTTATAATTAAGATCTTATTGACAGCATATAGAAAAATGTTTATCTTCCTGTTGTTTATAGCAAAGAGCTATTTATCCAATTGATACAAAAGTAACACTAATTTGTATTACATGACTTAAAGAGAAGGGATGGAAGAAGGGTTTATCCCACTAGGACATCTGCCATTAAGCTTCTTACCAACACACACCCACACCATGGTAAAAGGTTATATATAAGCGTCAATAACTAAAGGTTTATGTCCTGTTCTTACAGTTTATTCCAAAGGACTTCCAGTCCATGGACTTGAAGTTTAAAAAAAATAAAAAGAAAGAAAGGTGTGGACAAATGTATCTTGTTCTAGTAGACTTGTTCAGAAAATGATAGAGGATAAAAAGTATCAAAGTATCAACAATAGGGTAATTATGCCAAAAGCCTGCCTATGGTTGCTTACATTATATAAATGGCCAAAGAGCTTGGCCTGTAAGTAGCAGGCTTTAGAGATGAAAAGTCTAAAAAGCTACTGTAAGAGAAATGTAATCTTTCACTATTGGGTAAATTTCCTCAAGAGAAAAAAAAGACGACCAGCAGAAAAGCAGGTTATTCCTCAGTAAATCCATACACATGACAGAAAAAATAGGATGCAGCCCCATCTCCAAGACCGTAATCAGATATGTCACTAATACCTTTGATACTTTATGAGGAGCTTTCGATTTATGGTAAAGAAATTTATATGATCCCCATTTGCTACTAAGTTAGTCAGAAAAATGCCTTTGTCACAGAGGATTTCTCACAGGGGATTTGAAAGAAAACTATTCTAATTAACACAAACACCAAATAGGATAGCTTTAATTAAAACTATATGTAAAAGCACAGACTCTCCCACCAATAGTGAAAAGAATAGACAAGTAAAATAAGAAATTGTATAAATAAAATAAAACTTAAAGTTCTTAAGCTGAAATAATATAGCTATTTCATAATCTTACAATTATACTTACTTCACTTCTACTATATGTTACTTAAGTTTGAAGGTATGATTTTCTCTTTCTACTCAGTTCCCGTTAATGAGTGAAGTTTGACTAAGTGCTTTACACAGAAAGTGTTAAAATCAAGAAGAATTTGAGGATATCTTCAAGAATAGAGATAACTCTATATTGATACAGCAGACAGAATAATAATGTGGGTAATGATGGAGGTATGACAATAAAAAGACCACAAGCAAAAGCTATAATTTTTTGAGGACTAAGTACAAGACATTGTGCAAAAGCACTTTATATAAATTTACTCCTCATCAAAACTCTGAAAATGAGATGTTTCTTTTTCATTTTGTATAATAGGGAACTAAGTCTGGCCTGAGTTTACACAGCTAAGACATGTTTATATCAGCATTCAAACCTGATCAACCTGGGTCTAAAGCCTGTGTTATTCAACAAGTACAGAGCTGCTAAGACTGGTTTTAAATCAACTGACTCTGAAAGACATTCAATTCAAGCTTGGTTTTTCTTGCAAATGCTTTGAGAAATTTATATTTATTGGTCACGCACTCAGCCAATTTTTCCTAGATACTGAAGATATATCAGCAACTATATTTTTTAAAAAGCATTGAAACATACAATTCAGGTTACAGAACAATTTTGACTAAATAAAAACCAGTTGTATACAAACATTTTTTATATAGAAAGGATGCTATTGACTTTTATTAAAAAAAAAAAAAACCCGAAAACAGCCATACTAAGCAGGTATGTACAGCAATGTGATGGCTTTGTAACCTTGCATTGGCACCATAATTAATATTTAGTGATTTACGGAAAATATATCCATTTAAAATGAGATTCACGGTATTCCAACCAAGAAACAAAATTAAATTAAAAGAGAGAAAGCACAATAAATGTTGTCATTTCCTGAAGTTTAGTAGAACTTTCCCATTTTTTTCAGTTTCACTTTTTAATCCTGAAGGCATTACTTCAGTGTGTATACATTTATGCTAATCATATACCACAGCCATGGGTTCTTCTATCAATATGAAATGTTTTGTACTTGCTGTTTTTGTGCATCTTGTATTGTTATGTGCAATATACAAAATAATGTGTCTAACTATGCCATTTATGTTTTTGAAAGAAAAAGCAAATTACTTACTGAAGAGAATGGCATTTGCATGCATGTGTGTCAGCTTTCAAGCCATTTCCTTCTACAAAATATTGCTTTCTACACTTAGAAAATGCATCCATCCATCAGTTACAAACCATTTCAAAGCACTTTATGAATCTACAGAGCAAAATGTACTTATCTTACATTGGCAGTGTCCCAGCTGTTACAAAATTGCTATTGTCCTAATACTTACAAGGCAATTTTAGCATCAGTTAATAATTTTACAGGATAGATAACTTCTAAAGCATTATAAAATGACAGACATTAAACAATAGCAACTTAGCATTTTTTGAAACAGTTCATGACAGCTTAAAAACTAAAGTGATTTTAATGTATAGTCTATGCAGTTTTAGTTTCTCATTGACAATTCCTTTAGAAGATAAAAATGTGAAAATCCTTTTAAATAGTGGGTAAAAGAATAAAACAAATTTATCTTTAAAAGATATTCAGTAAAAATCTCAATTAGGAATAATGTTTCAAATCTTCCTGTACAACTAGTAGGTGACAAGAATTTGAATTTATTTAGGCAGAAAAAAAATGCTGGTATCATTTAATGGTGGGGTACCACAAAATAAAAAGGCATATCTATTCATTAAAGTTAATACAAAAAGAAAAATACAGTGAGTAGCATTTTATATAAATCAGTATGCATTATTTCTTCCTAAACGCTGTTTTCTATCAATCTTAGTTTAAAAGCTTCAGTTAAAGGAAATATCTGGGTAAATGTAACATATATGTTCTCTCTTACTCCCTTTGTTTAAGTTGTTGGGATAGCCACACAATACATTTTTGGCTTGATGCTTTACCATTCACCTTTGATAGTGAATGCCTTGATGGTACACAAAGAAAAACAGCTCTAAACAAATTACATTAATTGGTAGTTTGATACATAACGTGTTATCTCTCAAAGAAAAATTTCTTTTGATAAGAACCAATGTACAGCAGTGGCAATTTTCACAAATGGACTTATTAAATAAAACCAATTATTCCATGAATGTTCATAAAGGTCAAGGAATTGACCACATCATCAAAATACACCTCCAAGTCTCTTAGTACACATTTATCATCTTCTCTATCACTGAACACATTGATGTCACATGGGATCATTGTACACCATGCTACTTCAGAAAATCAAGAACATGTTGAATTTTCAAAGGCTATAAATTATGTTCACACATTTAATCCTAATAGAATGTTATTTGTATATTTTAATACTACCATTATCTTAAAAATGTAAAATGTCCTGCAATACACTTATGTAATTTCAATCCTCCATGTCACTAATATGCCTTAAAAAGTGTAATATGAAAAATATCAACTACTTTTACATTATGCAATGCAGGATATTTATTGAACAGTTGTATATTATAAGACATGCAAATCCTTGTTTTACTGCTACTGGAAGGAATACCTGTGAGAAAATAAGTCAAATAGCCAGACATTCTACAAGACTAGCTCCATGAAGGCAGGGACACATCTCTAACAGATTGCTTCATTTCTGAAACACAGTGTGCATACCACAGAATTTGCTCACTATTTGAGTCTCTCTGACTCAATTAAAATTACCTATTTTCAATTCTGCATTAACTATTTTTTATTTAGATTTTAAATTTCAATTTTTTTCTCAGTGTATGTATAGAGAATGCTCCAGAAGAACCCATTAGATTCTGATTTAGAAAATCAAACAGCCACTTCTCGACAAAAATTGTTAATTAAGAAACACATTTTCTATGAAACAAACTATTTTATCATAAACTTACATGTCACAAACTTCAAGATATCCTTATTAAAATATGAAACTGACTCACATCTACAATGAAAATATAGAAAATGAAGATAATATTAGGTATTTCTTTCTTTCTGCCTTTATATATTACTAAATTAATAATGGTCCTACTTAAATAATTAAATATTGATTTACCATTGCCTTTTCTAACATGTTTATTAGTAATTGGTATAAAATATTGCAAGTTTGTAAAGCATAACTGAATTTTTAAAACACAAAAAAAAATCGACAGGTTTAAAATTTCAATAAAACCGTAATTTTTAAATGCCATTAAATGCAAACACTTTAAATCTCAATCTCAAAGTATGTGTCTGTCTCCCTAATTTTTAGTAGGAATGTATTTAATGGCAGTGGTAATGAATTCCTAATAAAAGAAACAAAGAAAAACTTACTTATTGGGGGATAGTGTGGACATCAGTAAGTTCCAGTTTTCACAAAGCAGACAGACGCAACATTACCTTTATCGCTGGGCTTTAGGGTATTTCAGATCTTTCAGCATTTAGTCCTTGACGTGTGTTTGTATTATCTCTTTCTCAGCCAGGCCTTAGGTAGGTTGCCACATCCCTCCTCTCACTATTAAGATGTCCATGCTTCATTACTAATAAATTTGCTACCCTCTAGGTTTAACCAAATGAGAAGCCTCTTTCTAGTCCTGCTCTCAAAAGGAAAGTAGATCAGATATTTGGGCTTCAGCGCAATAAACTTGAATTTATATTCTAATTAAACCTGAAGCCAATACTTGGAGATTAGACTACAGTACCAGGAAATTCTGCTGTAATTTTTAAGCACATATAAACTAGGAACTTTCCATGGATATTTACCTTGTTGTTGAATTCCTAATTCTTAAAACACATTGCTAACTTAGTTTTCTTGGGTAACTTTTTATACACACCTGCATTGCATGAAATATTAATGCAAACAAATTACATTTTGAAGTGTTTGTATTATTTAGATGAACATCAACTGGTTTTAGGCAAGAAATCTTGAAGAGCAAAGTATGACAATTTGAACAGGAAAATTACATGAGGTAAGTATTAGCATGGTGTCATACATTTTTATTACAACTCTAGACACTATACTAGTTTCAAAAAAATAGTCCCAAATTAAATTATGGAAAATGCCCTCCAAAGATTCCTCATTGGTTTGATTGGTCTAGTCTAAAGCAGGCTGACCCAAATCTGAGGAATAACGCAGGTTTTGATTACTAGAATACGCTGTACACTAAAATAAACATGATCCTGCATCTCTGGAGTTTGCTAAGTCACTCCTCCCAGCCTGTCTAAGACCCATTTCACTGAAACTGTCATTTTGAACAGCTGCTTCAATGCTACTGTCTACTGAAGGGAAAAGTATCTCTATTTGGTGTGAATACACCTCGTTAGAAATAAATGTTCAACCGTGTTAGACCCTTCCCACAGTTTCAAGTTGCCCCTCACATCACAGTTAATTTGAGCTAAGACTTCTATAGTTAGTAACTTGACTAGCATATCTTATTTGAGCCTTACATGACTTTTATCTTGACTATATTCAGCACATGTTATTATTTCAGCATGTACTGTAAAGCCAGAATACCTAGTTTTGAAGGCTGCTTTAATATTTTCACTATGTGTGGCCTTGGGAATTGCTTAACCTTTCTAAATACTTTTCCTTATTTACAAGATGGGGATGATGATCATGTTTCCTGCAACAGAAGATTAGGTTTAACCGATATAATCAATCTTAGGTGTTTTGACTAGTACCTGGTACAAATTAAGTACTCCATACAAGCTGGTTATAATTTATAACATCATTTGCTTTATCACCTGTTAAGTCTATTCTTTATCCGAGTAACTCAGAAATCTACTTAACTCAGTACACTTTTGAGTACTCACAAATTAGGAAATAATTTACGGAGTTGAGAAGATAGTACAGAGAAGTAATCTTATTCAGAAGACAAGTTTTGATATTTACAATATCACAAAACTATTTTCAAATTCTAAATTGTGCAATTGTGTATCTTACCTCAGAAGAAAGCTTTTATATTAAAACTAGTAACTGTTTCTTGCAATTGCATATACATATAAAGTATATAAGATATATAATCTATAACATAATAACAATGAAATAGAAGCTTCTATAAACATCATAAAGGTATCCAAAATTTCTCTGAAAAGGAATTTGGAGGAAAGTTTTCCCAGTGAACAATTTGTAAACCAGGAGACACAGTCTTCTATGCAAAACAAAAGTACATTTTAGAGAACTAAGAGAGCCATAGAATGTTACAGCAAAAGTTCTCACCCAGGTTCCCAATCAGGTCCTTTTATGCAAATGAAAGATTGAAGCTTGCTTAGTTTTGATTGGCTGGCACAGCTGACTCCTGATTAGGCAGTGCAGCTGAGCTCTGGTTAGTTCATTCAACTGAGCTCCGAGTAGCTAGAGCTCGTGAACCTTGACTGGTTAGTTTCCAGGCCCAAAACCAGAAGTCTCTGGCCTATGCGTATTTCAAATTAGGGGAAGGAGTTTCCAGCAGCAGAAACAAAACTAGTTTGGCTTGACCATAGAAGGGAGATTCTGCGATACTTTTACATCTACCTGAGCACACAAAGTATGTGACTGCTAGCTCACCCAGCTACGGCCATATGGTTCTAACTCTGAGCACCTGAGTTAGCCACAGGGAGTCCATTTTGTCTGTGGACCAGCGGCATGCTTTAACAGAAGAAAAAACACAAACTCTTTAAAGTTTGAGGCAGGATGACTAACCCTTGTAAAAGTTCAAGGAGTTTCAGGAATATAAAGCACATTTCTACTATTCTTGCTATTATTGTAAATGAAAGTATCAATGCTGATTTATTTTGGTTTATCCATTAAGCTTTCATTTTTTTAATATGCTAGGTAAAGTTTATTTTGGGGACTTATTTCCCTTGAATATGCAAATTTACGTACTTTTCAAACAAAAATTTTAGGAATATAAGGATGAATTCAATCTTAAGCAGATTCATTGAATAATTAGAATTTGATTCTCAATAAAAACTGTATAACTTTAAAAACATTATCATATAAAAGAATTACATTGAAAAGATAAATATATGGCTACTTACATTAACAGTAAGAAAAATTATGAAACAAATGGTTTCGTCTCAAAGAACTCTTTGAAAGCAGCTTCATATTGTATTAGTCCTATGTGAAAAGCAAGTAAGATAATGTATAAAAAGTGCTTAACAGATAGGCTGGCACAGAGTAAGCTGTTAGTACTTGTGAGCTATTATCATTATGTTATATACACAATATTTTTAATATTTGTTTCCATTTTGAGTGTAAACTTCTTGATCAAGAGATACACAGGTACACTTGTGGTTCCTAGGGATATGCTGAATCATTGATTGTTTTTTCAGACTCTGCTTCACCAAACATGCCCCCTTTAATTTAATCATAACTCCTCTTCAGATTGTTATTTCAAAACTGTGCAACACATCTCTTCCTAAGTTGAAGTTTATAAACATAATAATAGTAAATTTTATATTTTAATACTTAATAGGAAGATACTATTCAACGAGCATTCAGTTGGCTACCAGATAAAAGAGGTATTCTGTCTTCCAGTTAGCGGAGCAGATGATAATGGTTCTGGGTTGGCATTATTATTATTGTATATGGGCAATACCCAGTAATGTCAAAAGAAGATTTTTTTTGTTTTTGTTTTCTCAAGAATGACCACACATAATTTAGCAAAAGAATTTCACAAGAAATTAACAAGTTAACTGTTTTGTCTTTTAAAATAGAATAATTATCCCAATTGCAAATATTTATCCTAAATTAAATGGGCCAAAAGTTGTGTTTTTACAGTAATCTGCAATTGTACAGTAATTAAAATTGAAAAAATACAATTGCTCATCCACAATTAAATAGTGAATAAAGGAAAATGAAAAATAGCAATCTACTCAAGGCTGCTTGCAAAAGCAGCTGACACTTTAAAGATGAAGTGTCCTTTTTGTCATAAATTAAATCAGTTTACCATTTTTGTTCAGTATGAATATAGAATTTTCAATAAGATCGAAACATAATCCTGTAAAAAAATACTAGTTCATTCTTATCATGTCAGCACATAAACAGAAATTATAGTTTAAAAGGTATAATTAAATGCACATAAAATTAGAAAATTAAATAATGATATTTTCTAGGTAAACATTTTCAGAATTTACTTTCCTATACCAGCCAAAATGCTTATACCTTTGACTCTAAGGCTTTGATTTTTCAACTAGCTCTAATATTGTATGAGCTATATTCTACTATTAAATCTGCACATATATCACACCATTTGTCACCCACCGTTTGATCCCATATCAGTTTTTTTAATGTCTTTAAATTGCTCACATTTTATATGAGAAAGCTAGAATTCTCATGATAGAAATAGTGAGGTTTTTCTTGTTTGTTCTGTTTTTGTTTTTGTTTTTGACAGTCTGGCTCTATTGACCAGGCTGGAGTGCAGTGGCACAATCTCAGCTCACTGCAACTTCATCCTCCGGAATTCAACCAATTCTCCTGGGAACGGATTACTTCCTAGTAGCTGGGATTACAAGCATGCACCACCATGCCAGTCTAATTTTGTATTTTTAGTAGAGACAAGGTTTCACTATGTTGGCCAGGCTGTTCTCAAATTTCTGCCCTCGAATGATCTGCCCACCTCAGTCTCCCAAAGTGCTGGGATTACAGGTGTGAGCCACCACACATGGCCGGAAACTCTGTTTTCTTCAAGAACTTTTTGAAGCATGAAGATTTAGGTCATGAACAGCATTTTCAATCATATGCCCTCAAATTCCAACACATGTTTTCATCTCCCATAGATCCTGTAGTTACTTATAATATGTATGAGCTTTAAGTAGATGGCATTTATGATGATTTTCTATAGCTGAAAACATTTTTGGTATGGAAAGGCAAAATGGCAAACTTAAAGTTACCTATAGACAAACTTTTTCGTATGATCGACAAACTACTTGGTAGGAAGGAGAATAATAGACTTTGTTATTTATAGATCACCCCTCCATGTTTCTTTTTCTTTTTTTTTTTTCCAACTTTTATTTTAGATTCAGAGGGTACATGTGCAGATTTGTTTCAAAGGTATATTGTGTGATGCTGAGGTTTGGGGTATAATAGAACCCATTACCCAGGTAGGGGGCATAATACCCAATGTGTAGTTTTTCAATCCTTGCCCCACATCCTTTTCTCCCCTGTCTGGTATTCCTCAGTTTCTACTGTTTCCATCTTTATGTCCATGTGTACCCAGTGTTAAGCTCCTGCTTATAAAGTGAGAGCAGATACTATTTGATTTTCTTTTTTTGCATTAGTTTCCTTAGGATAATGTCCTTTAGTAACATTCATGTTGCTGCAAAGGATGCCATTTTATTCTTTTTTATGGCTGCATAATATTCCAGGATATATATTTATCACAATTTCTTTATTCACTCCACAACTGATGGGCACCTGGATTGATCCCATGTCTTTGCTATTGCCCTGCATTTCTTTAATACTATACTCAGTGATTGGTGGTGAATGTACTTCAAATAATCACCATAATATGCGTTGACTAGTTGGTGTTTGTTAATATGTTATGGAGATACAAATGATATATGAGATATTAAACTTGGCTTCAATGTAAGCAGGAAAAGCAAAAGTTAAACTTCTGGGAACAAACCTGAGAGGATAGTCAGGTATTCAAATATTAAAATATATTTAGCTGTCTATAAATGTGCCAGGAATAATGTTTTTAAGTGCCTCTGCGTCTTGAGTAATAATCATCCAAATTTTTTGACTTCTGATATTTTATTTCCAGTAAAGGTTAAAGTTACGCAACTTGAGGAGAGAGAAAGGTACAAACAGTATCAGTTCCTTCCAGATGCGGAAGTAGAAATCTCTGTCACCAGTAGAGGAAGAAGCTAAGAAAGACAGACAGAATGAAGGGAAAGGCATGAGGTCAATCATCAGTGTCCTTTCTCACCTTTCTTAACATTCTCCCTTCTCCAAAAAATGAAGAGCTGGGAATGATACATAATGAAGTAAATGTGTGTATGCATGTGCATGTGTGTGTGTTTTGAGGTTTTGAGTCTCATAGAGTATTTATTTAAATATTTTCAGAACACTAGTTTGAAATCATTAATGACTTCAATTGATACAATATGTCTTTTCAAACTACTGGAATTAACTCACCTTGATGCAAATTGAAAGTGTATTCTTAAAACACTTGAGTTATTTTAGACGGGGCAAATTCATTAGTGTTCCACTTTTGCCAAGTTTTTTTCTCATGTTTTAAGAACAATTTTGGACTTACAGAAGAGTTGCAAAATCATACAGGTAATTTTTGTACATCCTTCCCTTCCTTCCCATAATACTAACATATTTTATAAGCATAGTGCAATTATTAAAAACAGGAGGTTAGGCTAGATTTAGTATCTCACACCTGTACTCCTAGCACTTTGGGAGGCTGAAGCAGGCAGATTACTTAAGCCCAGGAGTCAGAGACAAGCCTGGGCTCCATGGTGAAATCCTGTCTCTACTAAAAATATGAAAAAATAACCAGGCATGGGGGCATGTTCCTGTGGTCCCAGCTACTTAGGAGACTAAGATGGGAGGATCACTTAAATGTGGGAGGTCAAGGCTGCAGTGAGCCATGGTTGTGCCACTGTACTCTAGCCTGAGCTACAGAGTGAGCCCCTCTCTGAAAACTAAATAAATGAAACCAGGAGATTAACAGTGATACCATATTATCAACTAATATACAGACCCTATTAGAATTTTGCCAGTTTTCCACTAACATCCTTTTTTATAATCTAAGATCTGACCCAAGATTTCATATTACATTTAGTTATCATGTCTCTTTAGGGCCCTTTATCTATGACAGTTCCTTAGTATTGTTTTGTCTTTCATGCTCTTGACACTTTTGAAGAGTTCATACCAGTTAATTTTTAGAATATCCCTCTATTTGTGTCAATCTAATGTTTTCTCATACTTAGATTGCGGTTATCCTTTTTTGGCAAAAATAAAACTGAAGTGATGTAACGTCATTCTCAGTACATCATATCATGAGGCATGTGATAGCATAATATCTCATTACTAGTAATATTAATGCTAATCACTTGACTAAATATTGTCTACCAGGTTTCTCTATTGTAATGCTAACATTTCCCCTTCATAATTAATAAATAGCTTGTGAGAAAATTTTTTGAAACTATGTACATATGCTGTTTCTCAACACTCACTAATTTTAGTATCTGCTGATGGTTTGAACAATGTATATACAGATAGATATGACATGTATTTCCGTGATATTTGCTTAATAGTGATT
Source organism: Sapajus apella (assembly GCF_009761245.1). Taxonomy (NCBI): domain Eukaryota; kingdom Metazoa; phylum Chordata; class Mammalia; order Primates; family Cebidae; genus Sapajus; species Sapajus apella. Next base: position 14,058,153 of record NW_022436990.1, read on the forward strand.
TTCTATTTTCGATATTCCTTCTACATTATTAATTTATACTCTACTATAAAGGAGACCTGTGTCTTCTCTCTTACTAGTTTACTTTTTCATTTATATAGGTATGTCCATATGAAGCCATAATCTTTATTTTACTCTATGAGTCACAATCCAAATCTAGCATTAAGTTGTTCCAAATTGGGCCAGCTACAACCATTGGGAGCTATTTAAATTTTGTTGTGGGCTCTTGAGATTCCTCTATGACTCAAACAAATAAGTAAATATGATGTAAATAACAAGAGCCCTGATTCTGACTGCCAGAGAATGAGGTTACACATGAGAATGGGAAAAGACTAAAATGAACCCTGTAATGTTAAATTGGGGGACAGCATAAGCAGGAGGGGTATGTGAAGTAATACTGTGATTTTAAAAATAAGAGCTACACTGTATAGGGATGTACATTCACAAGGTATTGTTTCTCCTCCAGCCCTATACCATGTTCCCATTTCCCCTTATGTTTACCTCTTTCCCACCCACCCCGATATGTAACTAGTCTCACTGATTTCTCTTTTATACATTTTTATAGTACTTTTCCACAAATGAACAATACACATTGTCTTATACCTCCTTCTTCCTTAGATGAAGAATCACATGCTATAGATGTTTTTGGATTTTGCTTTTTTCATATAACAATATTCTGAAAATATATATAGTAGTCCATTGTGTGTCATAGTTTATTTAATGACTTTTCTATGTATGGATATTTAGGCTGCTTCTAATATTTTATAATTATAATAAAGAAAATTTGAGAGATTCCCAGTGAATGGATTTGTTCCTTGAGCCTCAGTTAGCAAAAAAAAAAAAAAACTGTAAAAACCTTAGAGAAACTCCACATAAAACACAGCACCAAGAGTATGGTGCCTCAAGAGCAACAGATAAAGAATAATCTGTGGTGGTGGAGCATCAGATTCCTTGGGGCCCATACTTGTTATGAAGGACATACAAAGCTCCACATGCACAACTGCTGGAAATGTAAGTTGATAAAAGGAGAACTGGGGCCATAGCAGAGACTATACGTTGCAAGTATTTTATGACTGGAAGCAAAGGCCAAATTAATAATCAGCATGTGTAGATTCCAGGGTGATGTTCAAATGAGAGCAATTCCTTGGTGGACTTCAGCAAAAAAAGAAAGAGTCCAAGTTGAATGAGGGTTCTCTCATTCCATGGAGAATGGCCACAGGACAGTTCATAACGCTTCCATCATAAGCTTTCCTCTGTAGCTGTATACCAACTTGAAAAGGACATGAGAAAAGAGAGACGCTCTGAGGAATATTGGAAGAGTTAACCCTGTTAGGGAGTTCGAACTTGAAATTTACTCAACATTAGCTGACAAAGACAACTGTGTTAATAATGTTTTTCTGTGCAATAAATTATCTCCAAACTCAGTGGCTTGTAACAACAAACATTTGTTTTCTCAAATATCTATGGGTCAGGAATTCAGGGACGGCTTAGTTTGGTGGTTCTGGCTCTGGGTTTTACGTGGAATGGTAAATAAGAGTTTAGCCAGGGCTTCTATAATCTGAAGGCTTAACTGGGTCTTCGACATCTGCTTTCAAACTCATTCACATGGCTGTGGGAGCAGGAGGCATCACTTTCTCATTAGCTATTGGATAGATCCCTCAGTTCCTTGCCACATGAGTGTCTCTACAGGGCTTTTTGAGTGGGCTCATGACATGGCACTTGGCTTTCTTCAAAGTGAATGGTACAGAGAAAGCACAAAGAGGAAACTACAATGCCTTTCTGTTTTAATTTCAGAAGTTACACGTTGTCAATTTTATCACATTCTTTTCTTTTGAAGCAAGTCACTAAGTAAGCCTACACTCAAGGATAGAGAATCAGGCTCCACCTTCTAAAGAAATAAGTATCAAAGAATATAGGAAATACTTTACACTCACCACAACTGTTTTAAACTGGAAGAGATAAACTACCTGTAGCTGACAAACTAAAACTTCTTTTGTTCATTAACAGTACTTGGACTCCAAAGCAAGATCAGTCCATAGTAAAAGAAACTGCTTTTTAAAAATGCATTACACATAAATTGCCACCATTAATATGAGGTAGATATGGAGCATTATGAGCTAATGTGCTGAAAAAGACCACATAAATTCTCAAATGACTTTTTAAAAGACTGAATTTATGCAAGCACCATAAATCCACTAATAACTTATTTCATTTTCTTTCCCACAAATAATATTATAGAAAGATTTAAATTCTTATTTCCACAATTCTTAATTTCTATGGTAGAAAATAACTTAGATTGCAAAATAAGCCATAAGAGAAAGATGTGGATTTAAATATACCTTGAGTGGAATCTCATTCTAGTTACTTACTACTTTTCTGTGAAAGTTTCTTTACATCTCAGCCTCCTTACGTGCAAATAGAGATGTAATTATCCGGCCTCAGTCTCCCAAGTAGCTAAGATTACAGGTGTGCACCACCACGGCCAGATATTTTTTTTGTGTGTGTGTGATTTTAGTTTAGACAGGATTTCATCATGTTGGCCAGGCTGGTCTCGAATTCCTGATCTCAGGTGATCCACCCAGCTCGGCCTTCCAAAGTGCTGGGATTACAGGTGTGAGCCCCCGCATCCAGCCAAAGAGATTTTATTTGGAAGTTAGATATCCTGGGTTAAACTACTGGTTCTAAACTTTTTAGAGTTGTAAAATCAAGCAAATAAATAACTTTTCTGTGCCTTTAAAGATAATAGTACCTATCTTTTAGAGTTGTTGGGAGGATTAAATGAATGGAAACATCAAAACAAATGAGAAACTGAAATGAAGTATTAAACTAATAATTGCTTTTTTCATTAACATGATAAATAAGAGTTTCACACGTTAAAAGAAAATGCCATTCCTAAAATTATACAAGATATTTTAAAATAATTTCCAGTGATTTTTGTGTGTTATTATTTTTGAGTTATTTTAGTGTATTAGACACGAGGTCTTACTCTGTGACTCAGCCTGGAGTGCACTGGCATGATTATCACTCACTGCATCCTCAAACTCCAGGGTTCAGGGGTTCCTCACTCATCCTCTGAGTAGCTAGAACTATGGTTGCATGGTACCATCCCAGGATGTAAGAAAAGGTTTTATTTTCAACCCCTAGACACTTCAAAGGGAAAAGAATCTCAGGAAGAAGCCCAATGTTGCAGGTAGGTAAATTTCAGAGCAAGTTGTCAAAAACAACTTCAGTGTCTCCAAACCTCTATGTGAATGTATAATTGTTACTCTATTAATCATGCTGTGGCCAATCTGAATAGAATGCCTTTTGAGGGAAGAAAAAAAAAGGCTTATAATGACTTCTGTGGTCTTGCCCAGAGGGATCACTCACCCTGTCTCCCTAGTTTTCTCCCATCAACGTTCCCCATCCTTATGCCATCTTTGGCAGGATCACTCCAAATGTGCTATGCCCTGCCTGGATTTTCGATTCGTTGCCTCATCACTTTGTTCCAGTGATCTGTGCAACCTTCCACAGGGGTGAAGTTTCTGCACTTGAGAGAAACTGCCAAGAGGCTGAGGAGTCCTGTGTAGCCATGAAAACTTGGAGACACCCTAGGAGCAATTACTCTAAACTTAGGGAAAATAACACTTTTTTTCATACTTTTTTTTTTTTATAGAAAGCTTGGTTCAACTGAGAACTTTACACAAAAACAAAATCAGCTTAAAATATGCATTGTCACTGAAAAAATATGGAACTTAAGCAGTGAAATTTTAAAAGTCACAACTTTTCGCAATATAGTAGTAGCAGTCTCTTCCGGCTGATGGATGTCCAGTAATCTAAATATCACCCCAGTCGGACTACAGCTTATGGAAAAATCAGTCAAACTCTAAACAACACCTTTCACCTGCCTCTGACCATAAGAATGGTCACATGTACACAAATAACTCAAATTATTGCAAGGACTTATTTAATTTTACACTTATTCTTTTGCTCAAAGCTCACCTTCTGGCATTCTCAAAGAAGAGCTTCAGTTTTTTGCAGAAAGGGATTTCACTTTATCTCTGCTCACCTCACAGAAGTCAGAGGCTCGTAAGACATTTGAGGAAGACAGCATACCACCATTATTGCTGCCATTCTCTTCTTCCTCAGGGGGATTCCCCCAGATACCTCACAATGTGAATTTTGTGCAGATGTCTAGGGCCAAGTGGGGATTCAGACATAGCCCTCTGTCCAACTCCAAGTAGAGCTTTGCTGATATTATCAAGATGATAATATTAGAAACTAATATGTACTAAAATGTTAATGACTTCCATATATTTCCATTGTAAATGAAGTAATTTAGTACTTTAATTCCATTTCAATAAAGGTATGATGAGATTTTTCACTGAAAAGCCACTGCAGGATATGTTATGGATGGTGTAGCTTTATGAGGTCTTTCAAAATGGAAAATTGATTTTAATGTGACAGAAATAATAAAGTATTATACATCTTGGCAAAGAAAAAAATTATAAATATGGGAAGTTTTTTTTAAAAAGGAAAGATTAAGACTCATCTTTGTCTCTTATAATAATTTTACTTCTTTTTTATTTTTATTTTTTTTTAGACACAGTTGTGCTCTGTCACCCAGGCCGGAGTGCAGTGGCATGATCTCAGCTCACTGCAACCTCCGCCTCCCAGATTCAAGCAATTCCCTGCCTCAGCCTCCTGAGAGGCTGAGATTACAGGCATGCGCCACCATGCCCAGCTAATTTTTATATTTTTAGTACAGACAGGATTTCACCATCTTGGCCAGGCTGGTCTTGGACTCCTGACCTCGTGCTCCAACCGCCTCGGCCACCCAAAGTCTGGGATTACAGGCGTAAGCCACTGTGCCTGGCCAATTTTACAACTTTTTGAGTAAACCCATAAACTCAAGGTTTCTGTTTGATTCTAAGCTTTAATGTGGGGTTATCAGTGTTTGACTATTTTGGATGATAAATAATAACTTTAAATAATGGGTGTAAAGCAAAATGTTTCAAAAAGCCAAGGCAGCCTCCCATCACTGCTGAAATTTTCCTTAGTAACTGAATAAATACCATTTCTTATTTGCTTTCAGTTCTTAAACAAGAAAGAAAATGCTTGCACCTTCAACTATAATTTTCTTGTACTCTGGAAAATTGTCATTAAACTAATATAAGATACGTTGACTTTCACCTCTGTTCTATGGTGACTTAAAGTATTCCTTTGCTTTCAGGTTAAACTCGTTAAACTCCTAAGTAGGTACTATTTATCCCATTCTAATCTTGTGCCAATTGAATAAAAAGGAGTTTCAATGAATTCAAAGGCAGAATCCATCATCTCTGTTCTCCTATAGTCTTAATACTCAGAAGAAAAACGAGATTCCATGTTATCATTGAAAATATATGATTTTCCTTAACTTCAAATGATAATAAGATAGCATATGACTACCTGATGGGTAGGGAAAAAATTATATTTTTCAAGGAAATAGAAGGAGCAAAGGTTTCTCAAGTGTAACACTAGCTAACATCAGGAAAGTGACAGGCATAGAGGTACATAATAAAGAAGGCTAATTTCAAAACTAAGAGAGAATTAGAAGGGAACACCTGGTAGCCCAGTGATTAAAAGCTATTTTGTGAAAAATTATTAATGTTAATATCAAAGTTTTCTTGGCAGTGATTCTGAAGTTATTAATTTTGGTACACTATAACTCTGCAATAGGTTTTTTACAACCTAGCCTAGAGGATATTCTTTATGTAGTGAGCACAATGCTCCCAATTCATTTCTTGCTTTGTTGTGTGTGCCACTCATCATAGAGGACGTTGTTATCATTCTGAGACCTGTTTAAGAAAAGAAATAGATTTCAAACTAGAAATGGGACTGCTTTAGAAACTGCACCACCTAGACATAAATCATTTTTAAGATTTTGAAGATATGTTTATATGATTTTGAAGAATTTTTTAAAAAGGCAGTGTGGACGATGGTCTATTCTACTGTCTCAAATCAAGGACACCAATTTGAAGTATTTCAAAATTTAAATAAGTATTTCAAAAAACAAAGAAAACTCAGCAGACCTCTGTGGTTGATGAGATCTAGCCCAGATGAGTGTGCTAATGGAATCATTTGTACCCTTTCCATGAGGCCAAACACTAGATAAAATCTTCTTACCATCAACTTAACAACTCTTCACTAGTCTGAGCCTTCTAAAAATATTAATTTTTATCTTCAAGATAAAGAACAGATGTATTTGAAAGTACAAAATAATATATTTCATAACAACCTATAAAATCTATATCCTATAATTAGTGAGGTTGCCTTGCAAAATAGTTCATTTTTAAAATATCTACCTGCAAAATGAAACCCTAATTTTTAAAAATGCTAATTCACTTTTCATTTGAATTTTTAAAAATGATTTTAATTTTTTTAAAGATTCTTTTAAGCAAAAACTAAAAGTTTGGTATAAAATGATCTTGAAAATACAATGCCTTTGACTGCCGAGAGTCCTAAATTTTATTAGTAGGCTTTTAATCATTTAAAATGATAAAGAGAGTATCATCTATTCATTTTCAATAGGACAAGGCAGTATTAAAACGAGACCATTCCATCAGAGAAGCTTGATTATTTTCCGTGTTTTAAATTATGCATATGATTGGTGACACAAATACATGTTTAAGTGGTTGCAAATTTAAAAAATCAATATTCCCAAAGAACTAAAATTATGCCCAATCATAAATAACAAATTAATTCACCTGCATATTTTGATTTACAATTTACCCTATGAACATGAACATTTTATAAAAGAGAAATATCTTTTTACATCAACTTGTGTTCATTATATTTCATACAAATATAGCTCAAATCAAACACAAGACTTTTCGAAGAGAAAAAAAATTAGAACTGTTCGTTTTTCTTTTCTTTTCCAGATGATCTGGTGTGCGATGTGGACTGCCATGTTGCACCAAACCCACAGCAACCAGGATCCATTGTTCCCAAGGGAAGCATAGCCTATGCGGGAATGCAATGGTGTGCTCTGCAAGGAACGTGGAAAATAGCATATGTCACTACTGTATAGTACACAACAGACAATTATGATTCAACTGTCCAAATTATAATCAGTTTGACAAATGTCCACAAGCGTCTTCATTCTATTTTATATTTTCCCTAAGACAAGGCAATCACACAACCAGACAATTCCATCAGGGAAGCTTGTTAGCTGCTTAGTCTGTTAAACCCTGGTTGCCATAGCATCTAGAGTTGAAAAAGCTGCAGATTGGCATGAAAAAGCATGTCGACAATTGCCCTGTCACAGCATGCAAGCCAGGTCTGCTCAAAGGCAGCACACTACAAGTTTTCTTTCCCAGTTTGCACTACCCCATGCTGTTTAATAATATCCATTTACTGGTATTGGGATTGATCTAGCGCAGTGTAAAATTCACGTCTAGTGAGACTTTGCTTTTCCCATGGAGTGAAATTCTTTAACAAACGGGAGTATGGCAATTAATTTAAAAATGTAATACTGTATATACTATAAGAAGCATATCTAGATTTAATTGAGAAACTGTCCAAAATTATAATGCACAGTTTTTTAAAGAGCCAGTCTTACTTGGCAATTTTTCAGTTGATTTCGTAGTCATTTCTGAAGCCTAGTTAGTCATACTTTGGAGATGACAGACAGCATTCAAAATTCAGTAGTATATTTTTAAACATGTTTTAATCATGCCATAGTCATTTCTTCTTTATATGCATGGTATAATTTAATTAAGGATATACATTTCTAAAATAACTATAATTTAATTAAAGATTAATATCATGAACATCGAAATTATAGTCTAGAGAGCAATGTGCATCAGCTTTTTTTCCAGAGGGATCATATACTTAATGGTGATAAATTACCATGTATTAATAAGAAAAAGTGGGTTTCAAACCAGAGTATTCAAACTCCTGCCAACTCTCAGAATTATAGAGTGTATAGATTTTCAATAAAGTATGTTTACAAAAAACCAATGTTAAGTTATTAAACTATAAAAATGTAAAAATATGTACATCTATTGTAAGACCTAAAAATAATTTTTGCTTGGAAGTTTATACTTACATTATTCAGTCTTTCCTTCTTCCATTATCTCCTTCTATTCCAATATGTCAATTTAATTTACTTTTCCTTTGACACCACAAGAAAAAAAAATCTGAAAGTGCATTCACAAGAAAACAATTAACCTAGTAAACCAATAAGGATTTAAAATATAGGTATTTTTCTATATTCCCTAAACCATTTTTTCTTTCCATTGATATTCATTGCTTTACTTTTCTAGTATTACAAAAGCATGTTTTGTTGAATATGAGTAATATCTTTTTTAATCTTACATGCGAAAAAGCTTGATAGTTTATCATAATACAAGAAAATGATGATATTATTTTAGAAATACTGAAGTAATGATTATTTTTCAGATTCCTGAACTATTGAAGACCTAGTGCAGCTTTTTTCCTAAACAAAATTAACAAGTATTTTATATAGAATAATCAAAGCATAATACCTTGAGTTTTATTTATATATATGTGTGTGTGTGTGTGTGTGTGTGTGTGTGTGTGTGTGTGTGTGTGTGTCTACAGTACCTATATTCATATATACACATACAGATAGATATATATGAAAATAGTGTTACTGACTGGACCTCTTCAGACTATAAAATTAAATCCCTCATTTTCTAGGAATTCTCAAAAATCTCAAAATCTTGGGATGAAACTTGGTTCACATATGGTGTCCATGAATGTGTTTTCTTATACCACATCTTCCAGTTTAAAAAAAAAAGGAGAAAAGCTGTTTACTTGTTAAAGGTCTTTTTATAAGCTTTGATGACTCAAAAACACCTTCATTTTAACACATGAAATTTGGCAAAGAACTTAACCATGTTACCATTTGAAAGACTTTGATATTTGGAAAAAGAGAGAATTAAAAACAACAGAGATTGAAACTTAAGTTGGCTTTTGTGTATAGAACACAATTTTCTCAAGTATTTTTTTAGTATAAGAATTTACTACGAAAACTTATCTGCCAGAATACCATAACATATCAAAGTCATAGTTATCTTGAATGAACAATGATAAATATAGCTGCAAAGTTTCCTTCAGTGTATTAAGTTAAAAACAAAACAAAATAAAACACAAAGTTCTTGGTAAAGAGATAATACATAAAGGATAAATATTTCTGTCAAGTAAAAAGCTTAACTGGATGTTGTGATAAAAATTATTCTTATTGTATTTTTCAAAAACATTGTGTTTAAACTTTTTTGTTTTTCCTCATCTCCTTATTCCACAATCGGTACAATGCATTGCTGTCCTTCAAGTTGGACTGAAGAAGGTACCACCTCTTAATCAGCCTCAGTACATGTGCATTTTCCTACGGTTCTCAAAGCATTAAGTTTGAAGAGCCTAAGAACTGGTTATCATGGAAATGAGAGTTTAGGCTTTAATTCACAGTACCTTTGCTTTAGCCAGGATACCTCAAATCATCCCTGTTACTCAAATGCTTGTCTTTGTCTGTGGTTCAAAAAAACAAATGTTTGTCTTTATAACTGTGCTGTGTTAATATTATGCATTCCCAGTCCATTTAAAAAAATAATTACGCATGAACGACATTTTCTTTTTATACCTGATTTACTTCATGTTCATTTTTTCTATTCTAAAATGGAAAATAAAATGATTCTTTCTGAGTTGCTTAGATTATTTTCATTGGATATTCATAATTACTTTAGGCTATCATCTAAATATACTCTACCTTTCAGTCATTTTGACTACTGTCAAATTGCCAAACAGAAATTATACAAGAAAATGTCGATAAACCTACGATTCTATAAAAAGATAAAACAACTTGTCGTAGCAAATAGAAATTATTTTGCAATGTTATTAGTTTCTTTCACAATACTCAGGGTAAATGTCATAATAAAGATATAACACCATTTTATTTCTTAAAATACATGCATCCCATTAATTCCCCGAGTGGAATACTACCTTATACAAAATGTAGGTTTCATATAAACACATGCATTCTTGTGTAAGGTAGTTCTTGTTTTTCTGGGTGATCTTGCCTTATTCTGAAATTTTCTTCACCTGACTGAAAGCACATTAACTGCTAGATAGGCATCACACTGATGTCTCCATGCTGTAGCATACAGCCGTGAATTTGCTACGATCTGTTTAATCAGCAGTGTATTGATTTTCCGCAGCTTTCCTTCATTTTAGCCCCATAGCAGGCTTCTGTAATTTCCTTTGGACAAAGTGTAACCAAACTGTGCTAAGTGATGTTGATTTGCAGGCAAAAGTAAAGGGGTAAATATAAATTAACAAGCTATAAACATTTTACAAGTGGGGAGTCAATAAAAACAGTGTCTGCAGTTTCTTTTTAAAAAAATGATTTGAAGCAGATTGTTAACAAAGGTGTCCAAAGAAACTGACATGAGTCTGAGAATAATTTTTGCGCTTTGTGATTAAGAATTGATCAGTCTAAAAGCCTCGGATGCAACTGAATCACCCATAAGCTGCTGGCCTGAAAAGGCTCAGCAGGGGCTGGTATTTGTTTGTTAAACTCCCATGATTCCAAGTAGATAATTGGTCTGTGAAGTTCATGGCAGAATCTGAATTTGCTTTCTTGCTTCCCAGCTGGCTGAGCACTGGTTTATAGACTTCTGTGTACAAATTTAGCCAGCAGCAAACCTCACATCTTTAATATAAAAGGTGTTTTGTTGTGTTTTTCAGGTGCTGAGTGGAAAGCCCACACTCCAGAAGCTCATTAAAAGGGCCAAGTTACAGTACAGGTTTATTTCTGTCACAGCGTTTCTGAAAACAGTGACAAGGATTAATATGTTTCTTTAGTACTGGAAAAAGCCTGACACAATCCCTTGTGAATTTGATCATCTGTTTCATTGCCTGTATAAGATTCAATCTCCTATTATATCCTGAAGTTACAGCTGTAAACTAAGGCTGGTAAGAATTCATAAGCTATTGCAGAAGCCTGCGGCAAAACTAATTGTTTTATTCAACAGTAGCTTGTTTATTTATTATTTATTTCATACTCCCCTCCTATAATCCTTTTCCACTCTTCTTCCTCAAAGTCAAGATTATCTTGGTTCTTTGTCTGAATGCACAGAGCAAATACAGAAACCGGGAGCCCTGTTCCAGGAGCTCTCAAAAAAGTTGCTATGGATCAGTGTTTTGCGGAAATACCCACTCTAAATGTTTTCTAAAAGTATTCTTACTCCCCTTTGATTGGCACAAAAATTTTTTGCTAAAAAGAAATATCAGCACAAATATTATAACCTTTGTTTTCTGTGTCATCATATGACATTAGGCTTTATTTGCTACTGGTTGCTATGTGTCTGACACATGATTTGCCATGTGGTACATGTAAATCACAGTAAAATGCAAAGTATATTATAAAACAATTCTGTTTTACATCAAATTAGGCAATTATATATTTTCTATTTTCAAAAATTAAAATGCAATATGCTTTATAGATGCTATAAAACAAATAATAGTTAACATTGAGAAAGCGCTCTCTCTTTCCTTCTCCTCTCCCTCTTCTTTCTTCTTCTCTCAAGTTAATTGTGGAGAAATATTTATTCATTATCTTCCAGGTTTTTTATTGTAAGAAATTATATGCTGTATAAGCATTTTGGATACAAATATGTATATAAACATGTATATTCAAAATTCCAAACTTTATGTAAGTACAAAATAAGACACAAACAAAAAATCTCTAATAATCCATTGTATATACTTTATAAATATTGGCAATTATTGCAAGATTAGGCTGAAGAAGTACTTTTTTTTCTACGTTGGAAATTAGGCGATAAGCTTCCTTTACTCTTAACAGAAGTTGTGTGCCTAATTCCCTATGCACCACAGACATTTTAACCCATAATAACTGATTGTAAATACAGTACGAAACAAGCTAGAGCCTATTTGCACCTGCCAATTTGCTGCCCTCAAGCAGTAAAAACAAAAACAAAATGGTAGCAAAAGAACTGCCAAGCAAAACACACTCTGCCCCTCATGTACACTCCTTTCTATTTCCACAAACAGAACCTTTTGCCTCATGTTTTCCATCAACAAACTCAACTATGAGATTTCAAACAAAATTAAGGAAAAATAAATTTGTGTGATGATAGAACTATGACAAAATAATTGTTAACATAGCCATCTCCTTCAAATGTGTCCCCTTAACATAATGTAAGTACTGTTTATGGCACTTTTAATTATGAAGTAACACATACTCCCTGAAATGCGTATTTTGCAATGGCAGCCACTTGTTTTTATTGAATAGCCACAACATTTGTGCTCAATTTTGATCATACAATAAAAGCCATGTTATTAATTAAAAATAATATATCACAGATATTTTAAAGTTGGTTAAGTTGCATTCCCTGCTGTTTTTTCATTCCCTGTGCTTTCTTATACTACATTTACATAAATAATGGCAGCCTAGTTATTTATGTTTCTATATTTTTTCAGAGCTTAAAGCATTTAACAACATTTTAGTGAGGATTTCCCTACTACCTTGATTCAATAAAAATAATTTTTGCCAACTGTTAGACAGTATTCTAGTCTTCTACTGTGGGTAGTAGTGATTTGCATTATTATTGCATATATTACTTAACTTACATTATTAAAATAGTAACATAAGGTACATAATAGTCATTTGTAAACATAATGATATGCATAATTTGTGAATCAATAGCATCTTTTTCCAGTGAGCTCAATATATGCTTTTTAATGTTGAGCCCTATTCTTAAAATATCCAGTGTATTGAGTACAAGAACATTATATATCTTGATTAATATTTTAAGGTTTTTGAGAACAAATATTATTTTTATCACATAGAAGAAAACTGAAGATAACTTCATGGAGAAATAATTGATGGCTAAGTCAAAATAAGAATTCGATACTCTTTAGACTTTAGATTACACCTTCATATTTCTTGCTGAAGGCTTATAATTTCCAGAGCTGGTAAACACTTAGGTGGAGGTTTATGTTTTACTTGCTAGATTGCAGCATCCTGAGGACAGGGTAAGTGTCTTGTTTAACTTTTAACACACATTAAACACATATTGGGTATTCAGTAAATATTCACTAAATTGAATTAACTGAACTTTCCAGGACATAAATAGCCTATATATGGCATCTTAGCAGATTATACTAATTTTTGGCACTTATGAGAATGATGTTGATAGCTTTTCAGATTAGTATCATATTGCAGCTACAAACTGTTGCATATACTATATTGCGCCTTTTAATGAGATATAAGATGAATAAGAATGAAAAACAGAATAGTAAGCAATGTTTCACATGCTATATTTGGATGTGATATTACTCCTGTATTTATAAGATTAGATATTTTAGTGGAAGAAAGGGTAAATTTCTAAGCCGTTTTTGTGGTAAGTTTGTAAAGTATAAAATCCTATGAAACATTAGTGCACATGAATATAGATATAAGAAGAATACTATAAAAGATATGATTGCTATAGATTTATGAGACAGTATTAATCAACTCATTCATTAAAAATTGTATGTGAAAATATAAAGTTTCAATCTTGTAACTGTTTGATTTGAGTAAGTATGCAGCATGGTCATATATTTACCACAGAAATGTATACTGAGAAAGAGACCAAGACAGACATAATTTGTTAAAACAAACTCTGAAGCTACCTATATGTAGCTTCAGTCAGTTAAAAGTAGCCAAATATTTCAAATTGCTAAGAACCTCTTAAAGGACAAAAGAACATATTTTCTCACATTCAAACTAGAAGAACATCCACAAAACATCTTCATGGTTACTTTGGACTCTTCTTAGGGCTAGAAATATTTTCCCATCAATGTCTCCTCTCAGATATTAAATCTAGAATGGTAGGCATTAAATTAATTGTGTAGGTGTGTGTTAAAAATCCGAGGCATATTTTTAAAAGAAGGACACAATTTATGCTAACAGTGTCAATCAAACACTTAAAAGTACTGTTTATTTAGGATGATTAATGACTATCAAACATCTTTGTTGACTTCACTTTGCACTTAAGTGCTGGTCTCAAATTTACTTTGATAAAGCACTGTTCTGGGAAATGAATTCTAGTCTTTAGTTCTCATCTATTTAACCTTTAGATTTTTGTTAAGTGGAAATGATGCTTTGTTCCCTCAATTTCGTTTATTCTGCATTGTACTACACCTTTTTACTGAAATATATTCAAACCAGTGAATTGGATACCTACTGTAATGTACTAAAAGTTGTAGCTGCCCATAGTTCAAGTAACTTCAGAAAGTTAAAATAAGTTAATGATCAATTGTCTGTGAATAAAAACTATTGCCAATAGTCAATTTGCACATACACTGAACAAAAATGAACTATTTGTGCTTTTTCAGCTTGTTCTCATTCTTCTAGTGTTTTTAAAAGTCCTTTTATTTAATATCAAACATATGACTCTATACAATTATTTTAGTCTTCATCCAAGTAATATACATTCTAATTAATATAAATGCCATCAGTATAGGTGATGTGCCTTGGGGAAATTCTATAACTAAATAAAATAATAATAAATCTTTACATGAAGCATAGGTATAATTTTTTTTTCTTTTTTTTTTTTGAGACAGAGTCTCACACTATCTCCTGGGCTGAAGTGCAATGGCAGCATTTCAGCTCACTGCAACCTCCACCTCCCAAGTTCAAGTGATCCTCCTGCCTCAGCCTCCCAAGTAGCTGGGATTACAGGTGCCCGCCACCAAGCCTGGCTAATTTTTTGTATTTTTAGTAGAGACTGGGTTTCGCTATGTTGGCCGGGTTGGTCTCAGACTCCTGACCCCGTGATCTGTCTGCCTCAGCCCTCCAAAGTGCTGGAATTATAGGCATGAACCAAGCAAACATGCTACGTGTACATTTATCTCATTATAACGTATAATAATACTGTGGATATGGTACTTACTTAGAATGAAACCTATCCCATTATTTCCAAATTATACATTGTTACTTTTGTTGAACTATTTGTTTCTAAATTAAAAGTGTGGTTATCTAATTAATTGAGTCTTCTTACAGGAAACTATCCCTTTGGGGAGAAAATTATAACATCAGGTAGGATATTTGCCCAAGTGACTTTTTCCAAGTTTTATATAATCCACAATATTTATTATGCTCCTATTTCATAATAGGATACTATGTAGATATTATGTAGGAATTGTCCATAAAAGGAGAGTGCAGTGCCAGATACCTGCCCACAAAGCATTTTAGTATATATTGGAGAATGAAGATACATCAAGACTTAGCTGAACACTTTTATTAACCAGAGTTACATATGTTCCAATAAAATGCAGAGTGGAAGCACAATTAGAATCAGGTGGGATTAATCATGAAAAATTTTTCAGAAAACAAATAGTTTTAAGCCAGATTTTGAAGTAGTTATTATCATTTGATTGGAAGGATAGGGATTAAATAAGCTCACCAGAAGGGAATTAAATGTCATTCAACAAATTCTGAATATCTCCTATGTGCAAGGCACTATACTCAGAGGTTCAGAGCTTCTTTGATACACGAAAGCTTCACACACTGTGCCTGCCCTCCTAATTTCTCCATCTAGTGATGGAAATGTACAGACAAGCAGCAATGGCATATGTCAAGCCTCACAAGCAGAAACACAGGTAAGATTCTCAGGGAATGAAAATAACTTGTTTGCCTGCACTAATGATTCCATGTAGAAAAATTAGAATCCATTTATGAAATGAGCAGGAGTGGATCACCAGTTGGCAGATGATGTTTAAGGCACACACATCAGCTAGAAACAGTTTCAGTCCTGAGAGCTATGAATCAAGAATTCCAAAATATCATTGATGTCCCAGGTTCCTGCTCTCTTTCTGCTCCATGATTCATAATGTGAAGCTCTAGAACTCATAATCACAATATGTCTTCAACCCACAATACAGTGCTGGGACTGAATTCCAGACCAAAAGAAAGGAAAGAGCAAGATATGACTGTGTCACTTTCCCATTCTTTTTTGAGGAGCTTTTATGAAAGACTCACCCTGCGACTTCCTTTTATACCTCTTTGAACCATACTGTGCCCCCTAACTGTAGGAAATGCTGCCCTTGTAGTTTTTCGCTGGCCATTTTGCCACCCCTAACAAATTAGACTTACCTAGTAAGAATGATGAGAATGAATATGAGACTGTGTTTACCAAGGTAGGATTGAGAAGTTCTTATTTAGAAAGCAGTGAACATAAGCAGGAAAGTGCTGAAGAAGCATTATGAACAGAATAATTGACAGATATTATGTTAATAATTGTATATATGTTTTGGAAAAATGATTGGACATGAGGTTGGTTTTAGACTATTGAATTAAACAGCAGAGATATTTTTAATTCAAATAGTTGTGTAAATTTAAATAGTTGTGTATTGACTCTGAAAATGGTAAATCTGAGAGAGAACCTGAGAAAACAATCCTCAATACTTGTGAATGAAAATATATGGAAGAATCAAAGGATGTGTGTGTGTGTGTGTGTGTGTAAGAGAGAGAGAGAGAAACAGAGAAAGATTATTTAAATTTCTGTTTAGTTAACAATCAGCCAGTTTGAATCACCAAGACAGACGGTGGTATGGTTGTAGAAATAAAGAAATCGGACATCTTTGAAACAGAAAAAAGGTGAAAATGCTTGAGTGGGAAAAGACACATGAGTAATAGATTCCTCTCTTTTATATTAAGTTTTGTAGCAGAAACTAGAATGGGAACATCTCCTCTGAGCCTACAAAGATGGATGCAGAAGTGAAACATATTCTAAGGGGCCTGGACTTTTCTCCAGCAGGCATACACACACATGCACAGACATACGCCTTCCCCATCTTAGCTGCCACTGCAGTCACTTGAACTAAAAATTTGAGTCATCTTTTCTTCCTTTCCTCAATACTTACATCCAATCAGCAGCAATTCCTATAAGCATTACTTCCAAAATATGTCTTGAATTTGACCACTTGTTATCCTCTCTACTGCTACCGACCTAGTTCAAGCCTCCAATATCTTTTGCTGGTGTTTCTACAACAATATCTCATCTGATCACCCTAAACTCTTATCCCTAACAAGGTAGTCTCCCCATGACAACTGGAGTGATTTTTAGAGAACATAAATCAGATTCTACCACTCATATGCTGAAAAGCGTTAGACAGATTTCTACTGTAATTAGAGTTAAAACCTTCAGATTCCATATCATGTCATACATAATCATATAAGATCTGACCCCTCAGCACTCTTCCACACATTCTCTCTGTTTTGGGACACTTTCTATTTATTTAGTACCTTGAGATCACTCGTGTACCTTTGCACTTACTGTTTGCCCTTCCTACAACACTCTTCTCCCATACAATTTTACCCTTATATCTGGTTCCTTCTCTCTCAGGCATTCAGAGAACAGCCCATCTCAAGGGGTTTCCTTCCACCAAGTCATCAACCTTGTTTTATTGTCTGCATCATAACTTTCACTATCGAAAATACATGTGTTATTCTATAGTGTATATTGTGTTTATCCACTAGAATGTAAGCTCCATAAGGCAAGCAGATTATCATTCATTTGCATTATTGTTTCCCTGCAAGTAAAACAGCTCTAAAACAGCTCTTGCCTCATCAGAAACACTCAGTAAATATTTGTGGAATAAATAAATGATTAGTATTTCTACTGGAAAATGGTCATAGCATTGTTTTTAAAATGAGGCAACCCTTTTGACTAGCTGATGAGAAACATGAACTATTAATACTCTTTTGCAATAGCAAGACCAAGGCCATAGCAGGAAAGCAAAAACTAATTATAGGCTATTGGGACATTCATTCTTGCACAGTAAACGGAGGGTAGAGGAACAGGGCTATTCAAGTTTGAAACTGAAGGTATATGTAAAGGAATAACCAGATCAGGAACTGTAGTCTAGTAGAGTGACTGTTTAATCCAATTTACTCAAGACAGTCTTTGTTTAAATCTATTATCCCACCTTCATCATCAGCCACGGCCCATTGCACTCTCAACAGTGTTCCTGGGATGAAAAACTATATAGTCAACTTTAGTCTAGGATGCTACAGATCTATCCATGGAGTTCCTACAAGCCAGTGAAAATGAAGGAAGATCTCCTGGTAGTTTTCTACCATGCTATTTGCTCCTCTGAAATACAGAAAAACTCAGAACGTTTTGCAAAGGCACAGGTCTCAAAGGGATCGGCATGGACATTTCCACCAGCTGCTTCGATGACTTTGCAATAAGCTGTCATCCAAGGAACTCAGCCTGAGCTCCTGCTAAAGTATTTGGCATAAAAAAAAATTAACACTGCTACTTCTGATGCAAGAACAGCATGTACTTCACTGAATCATCAAGTCAAACCAAAGATGGAAGGAGTCCCAGAATGCCAGCTGGGCTAAGCTCCTGCTTTAGGAAGCTAAATACAAAAACTTGATCTGGTCTCTAAGGGCATTTCCTTAACACACAGGTAAAATGGGCCATGTGAAGACTACATTATAGAAACAAATTATATGACTGTATGGCAGCTCCTTTACTGAATTTGTAAATATGGATCTAATAATTTTCCATTCAATTTTCTGTAGCTTTCTTCCAACTCTGACTTTGGAGAGCAATATTTTGAAAACTAACGTTTGACAGGTTGTCTCTGATAAACTCTATTACAATTTCTGCTATTAGCAGAATTAGTTTAGTAGATAAAATGAACATGTACTTCCTTAGAGCTTTATGAATGTTAAATCACTTAATCCTTAAAAAGACTCTAGGAAGTAGATTCTGTTGCTATTCCAATTTTACAGATAAGAAATGTGGGCCTCAGTGAGATTAAGCACCTTTTCAAAGATTAGGTAAGCAGCAGAGTTAAAGTAGAATTTACATCTAGGATTGCAAACTATAAAGCCTGTGCTGAGTTGCTGTGCTCTGCTCTTTAAATTATGCTATTATTTAGTACATAGTGCTATAAACAGGATGCCTTAAGTAATTGAAATAAAGAAAATATGAGCACTGTATCCAAAGGGATTTCAATCTATATTCTTCCTACTAGTTAAAATAAACCAAGCTTATACATCAAAAGATTAAAGAGATGTCTCACAAGCTTTAATAGAATCATTTTTTAAAATCCCTTTAGCTTGTTTTAGCATATCACTAGAATTAGTGATCCCTCCTCAAATTCCTTCTTACATTATTACAGCAATAGCAATAATCATTGCAAGTATGGATACACACACACACATACATACACACTCACACACACAGATGTTCTTCAACTTATGATGGAGTTATATCCCAATAAACTCAATTGTAAGTTGAAAATACTTAAGGCAAAAATGCATTTAATACACCTGATCTACAGAGCATCAAAGCTTGGCTTAGTCTACCTTAAACATGCCTGGAATACTTACATTAGCCAGTAGTTGGGCAAAATAACCTAACACAAAGCTTTTTATATTACAGGAGATAGCATTTTATTTATTTTATAATAAATATTTATTATTACAAAATATATTTATTTAATACTAAAATGATGAATATCTCATGAAATTTATTGGCTACTCCACTGAAAGTGAAAAAAAATGGTTATGTAGGTGCTCAAAGTAAAGTTTCTACTGACTGCAGATTGCTTTCATATCACCGTAACATTGGAAAATTAAGTCAAAGCATTGTAAGTTGAAGACTCTCTGTCTGTATATATGAGCGAGCGTGTGTGTGTGTGTGTTTGTATACACTATGTACCAGGCTGTGTTCTAAGTGTGTCACATAAACTCATTTAATTTTCTTTAATTGTCTCAAATTTTCAGATGAGAAAACTGAAGTGGAAACAGAGAAAATAACTTGTGTAATGTGACACTTGTTTTCAGTGGTAGAGCTAGGATTCAAACCCAGATCTTCTGTCTCCATAATGTGTTTGTAACCACTATTTCCGTTGTTCTATATAAATCAATTGACAAATGGCTTTCTTTCCTTTTCCAGGTTTTTATTTTGCTTTGTTTTTAAGAGAAATCAATTAGAGATAGTGTTTCATTTCCTTTGTTTTTTAGCACAAAGCATGTGGGTCACAGTGAGATAATCTAAGTCTATGCTACAAAACAAAAATCATTAGTTTATCACATAAAAATACATGATGACATTACCAAAACTTCTCTTTTCCTCTCACACTCTCTATATAATATGTAGGGTGCTAATGACATCAATAGAACATAAATTTTAGTATTTTGCCTGCTTAAACTATGGGGTTGGTTTTTTTAAAAAGAAAAAATTTAATGTGCTCTTCTCTTTTGTACTTTTCTGCAGATGATCTCTTTCCAGTAGAATCAAGGCAGCCATCTGCAGGAAGGAGAAGAGAGAGATAAATAGAAAAAGAGAAATAAGAAATAAAAGCTTTAATAACAGAAATGCATGGAGAAAGAGTTTCAGCTGATGATCTCTAAAATAAAATTTTAATTTCAAAATATGTTTAAAAGCTATTTCCAAGTGTTAAAGTAGGTTTGAAATGAATATACTACTAGAAAAAGAAGAGTTTATTAATTCTTATATTTTCTCTCTTGACATTTTAAGAGACAGGCCTGCCCATTTGGCCATGTAACTTAATATAAGGGACATCTTTCTAGGAGGATTAGGAATAAATCATCCACTTCTCATACAAATGAATTGTGAGATGAAGGAGAAAGTGCAAGAGAAAGCAGGTATTCAGACATGTCCTCTTACTTCCTCTTTGGACAAGATTAGAAATATTACATTAACTGAGAAACATACATTAAGACATTTAAAAAAAATTACACAGTCTGTAGTATTATATAGAATATTGAAATATAGGTTATATAGATGTCATTAGCCACCTAAACTATCTGGAATTTCCATCCAGTGCCTTCTCTAAAAAGAAATGAAATTATGCCAATATTAAGATGACCCCAACAAAGAAATCTTGGTAGCACTGCATAGAAGTAGAGAAAATACCTGAGCTAATACCTTACAATTGTTCTGAGCTGTTGCATATCATAGAGAGTACTCAAGATTTCCTTTAACTTTGGATAGGGACAAAGAAAATAGCCAAATTGATACTTAGACATCTACATGTGGGCCTATGTGGTGACAATCAAAAGTAAATCCACAACACAGATTATGGTGCAGCTATTATAGGCCAAGAGCAGAACGGAGACTTTGACATAGAATTGGAAAGGTCCATAGGACAAGCAAAAGGTGAAATGAAACTTGGTTCACCCAAGGAAAAACACTAAGTCTCGATCAAGCTAAGAGGCTAGATTATAAGTTATACTAGTGGCAGGATTCAATAACATAGGCTGAAGGAATGTTCAAGAATGACACCACTTGGACTCAAAAGGACCTAGTCCACAGAGATTAGACCAATGAATCCCAGCCAAATCTAAGGAAGACCCAAAGAATTCCAAGTCAGAAGCGGCTGGTTACCTTTCTACTAATAATCCTAGACTCCATCATGAGGAAGAAGGTCTGACTCCAAGATCACAAGAAAAAATGAGTATTTACCAGATTATACCAATCAGAAACAAAACATACTCCTAAAAAAATGAATTAAATTATTGCAGTAGACTAACCTTATATATTTGAATAAAATATAAGAGTTTTTAAAAAATTCAACACCCAGTAAATGTAGGAGTACATAGTAAAAATCAGATAAGATCGAGAAGTATAAGTTCTAAATGACTCTGCATTTTCTTATCATATGTGAATATAGCAAAATTAAGTATGAAAATAAAAATACAACTAACAGGAAATTTTGGATTTCATCAAAAGCAATGCTTATAGGAAAATTTACAGCATTGAATGCATGCATTGGAAGAGAATAAATATCTAAAATCAGTAATCTAAGCTTCCACATGAAGAAGCTAGAAAAAGAGGAGCAAATTAAATCTAAAGAAAGTAGAGGGAAATATCAAAAATTAGAGCAAAAATCAATAAAAACTAAAAGAGAAAATCAGCAAAACAAAACTTTTTGTTTGGTTCTTTGAAAAATAGGAATAAAATTGATAAATTCTAGCTAGCCTAGGCAAGAAAAAAGAAAACACCAATTACTAATTTCAGAAATAAATGATGGACAATTATTAATTATACCATGGATATAGCAAGGATATAAAAAAATATTATGAGAAACTCTGAGCCCACAAATTTGATAACTTAGATATAATGGACCAATTCCTGGGCAGAGAAAATCTATCAAAACTTACAGAAGAAAAAATTAAAAAACTGAATGTTCTGTATCTATTAACGAAGTTGAATCAACCATTAGTAATCTTCCAAAACAAAAATCACCAGGTTTAGATGGTTTCACCTGTTTGGTGAATTCTACCAAACATTCAAGGAAGAAATAACACCAGTTCTCTAAAATATCTTCCAAAAAGAACACAAGCAGAGGAAACTTCCTAACTCATTCTATGAGGCCAGCATTATTCTGACACTAAAACCAGACAAAGACATTGCAAGAAAGGAAAATTGTAGAGCATTAACTCTCATGAACATAGGTACAAAATTTGTCAAATATTAATACATCAAATCCAACAATATGTAAAAATAATCATACACTACAAATGAGTGGGATTTATTCCATATATTCAAGGCCAGTTCAACATTTGAAAATCAATTACTGTAATCTACCTTAACAGGCTAGGGAAGAAAAATCCTGTTGTAATCTTATTAATACATGTAGAACATGTTCCAACATATAAAGGAGCTCAATAATGTGTACATATGGACATGAAAAGAATTGTAGACACTGGAGACTCAGAATGATGGGAGGAGAATGAAGGATGAGAAATTGTCTAACAGGTACAATGTACACTATTCAGGTGACAGTTACACTAATAGTCTAGACTTCAGCATTAAGCAATATAATCATGTTAGAAAAAAATACACTTGTACCTCATAAATCCATTTCAAATATTTTAAATACATGCAGAAAAATCATTTTTGAAGGCCAACAATCATTCACGATTTTTTAGTCTTAGCAAAATAGAAATAGAGGATAACTTCCTCAACTTGATAAGGAACATACACAGATGCACACACAAAAAACTATGGCTAACAGCACAGTGGTAAGAAATTAATTGTTTTCTTCCAAAGATAGGAAAAAAACAAGTAAGTCTTCTCTCACTAGTCTTACGAAACATGAGACTGGAAGTTCTAGCTAAACTCACACAAGGAAAAACAGATAAATGGAGTAGGACTATATTTCTTGAGAGAGAAGGGTAATTACAAAGTTCTCCCCAAGATAATCAACTCATGACTGAAGTGTTAAATATAGTCCAGGCATACGAGAAGCTTTTATTCTATAGGGGTTTTTTCTGTTTGCTTTTTGGTTTCATTTTTTTTTTTTTTTGTGATGGAGTCTCACTCTGTTAGCCCAGGCTGGAGTGCAGTGGCCCCATCTCAGCTCACTGCACTCTCCGCCTCTTGGGCTTAAGCAATTCTCCTGCCTCAGCCTCCTGAGTAGCTGGAACTACAGGTGCCTGTTGCTATGCCCAGGTAATTTTTTGTATTTTTGGCAAAGAAGGAATTTCACTGTGTTAGCCAGGATAGTCTCTATCTTCTGACCTCATGATCCACCCACCCTGGCCTCCCAAAGTGCTGGGATAACAGGCATGAGCCACCACGCTTGCCCAAGAGAATCTTGATAACAGCTTTAGTGTATGGGCTTGGAGTCATCTTTAACTTTTCCTGCCATCTTATATGTCGTCAGTCACAAAGTCCTGTCCATGCTTCCTCAGTGAGACTCACTTCTTGGTTCTCACTGCCACGTTCATCATCAAATTTCATGTAGACTTTTAGCTCAGTGGCTCACAACCATTCTTACACAATACAATCATAGATTTAGTGCTATGCCCAGAGATCAGTATTTTTTAAAGTTTCCAAGGTAATTTTAACAAGAAGTCAAAGTTAAGAAACAGTGTTCAAATTGACTTCTACGCTTTTATTCCCTATTTTCTTTAAGCCAACTTATCTTTCTAGAACACAAATTTTAAATATAATTATTCTGTTTACAACACTTCAGTTACTTTCCATAGCCAGAAAAATTTCAAATTCTGTAGGATTACATTTAAAGTCCATCAAGCCTCTGAATCTAATCAACATTTTCAATTTAATGTACTACTACACAGGCTAGGGCTCTGTCAGACTGGAACATTCACCATTGCTGGAAGAGGCCATTCATTTTCATGCCTAGTCTATATCACTGATTCTCATATTTTGGTATGCATATGTAAAATATGGAGAAGAACTTACTTAAAATGCAAAATCCAAGTCCATGTACAGTATCGTGGCCCAAAAATAGCCCAAAGAAACTTCATCCTACAAAGCAACCAGATCCATGATAAAACCTAGTTTTCTATACATGGCAAGATCACAGTAGATGTAAGAGAAATTACCAAGACCATCCTTTTATGGGGAAAAATTCTGTTTGCTAAACTTGGATTGTGTTCAAATGAGAACTGAGTAGCTTTCTGAAGTTAAATGCCAATTTTAGCATTTTTTATTAGGTAAGTCTTGAGCAAGACTTAAGGAAGCAGTACTGAGCCCAGGGTCCTTGTGTTAGAGACAGTATCTAGAGAAAAGTTTAAGTAGTTTCAGGCTAATATTTCCCTTGCATCAGGAAACAATCTTGAGCTAACTTCAAGGAAGGGAACTTGAAACTTAGATTCCTATGTTTTAGAAGGACTCTAGGAAAAAAGCTAGAGTGATCTCAGGTTAGTAATCTTCTCCTAAATAATGAAATGTTTATTTAATGAAGGAAAGAAGAGGTTGGTACTGTGAAGAGTCTTAGGTTTCAATGGTAGAGAGATGAATACAATCTGCTCTAATAGGAGACGCTGAACATTTACAACATGTTATGGTTGCACAGAGGTATCCAAGATTCTCAAAAATTAAGATCAAACAAACATGAGTTCTTAATCAAAGATCCCCAGACATGAGAAAAAAGAACCATCATGAGTGAGTCTGCAGAAACAACAAATAACTGATTTATTTCAAAAGATTTCAGATATTGACATTATAAGAATCAGAATCTGAAATTTCTACAAATGAAATGTTTAAGAAAATAGAAGATGCAATCACAAAATTGCAGGAGAGTAATAAAAACATGAGCATAGATTTGAAAGGGGGGCAAATTGAAATTTTAGAAATAGAAAATATAATTTTGTAGTTAAAAACCCAAATGACATGTTTTATAGCATATTAGATAAGCTAAAGTGATAATTAGCCAGTGCAAGGATAGATCAGAAGAAATTGCCTAGAATGCAACACAGAGAAACATAATATGAAAAATATGAATGAAGTATTTTAAATATGGATAGAATGAGACTACATCACATATCTAATTGAAATCCTAGAAAAAGACAGAGAATGGATGAGGGGCAATTTACAGAGATAACAGCTGAGACTTCTCAAAAATTGATGAAAAATATGAATCTGCCAGAAGTTCATCAACAGGTGTAAGGATAAAAAAATTGTGTGGCTGGGAGTGGTGGTTCATGCCTATAATCCCAGCACTTTGGGAGGCTGTGGAAGGAGGATCACGAGGTCAAGAGATCGAGACCATCCTGGCCAACATGGTGAAACCCAGTTCTACTAAAAATACAAAAATTAGCTGGATGTGGTGGTGCGTGCCTGTAGTCCCAGCTACTCAGGAAGCTGACATAAGAGAATCGCTTGAACACAGGAGGTGGAGGTTGCAGTGAGTCAGGATCACACCACCACACTCCTGCCTGGAGACAGAGCAAGACTCCATCTCAAAAAAAAAAAAAAAAAGTGCTAAGTTCACACTATTTATTTGTAGTGAAAATTAATAAATTACACAAATCAACATAAACAATTCTGAGAAAACTAATGTTGAATTTTTAAAAACAAATAGCAGATGATATACATAATTATTTCATTGTTATAAAGCTCAGGGCAGGAAAAACCAATAGGGATACACATATTCTGATAAAACAACTTTTTTTTTAAAAAAAGGAAGGACTAGTAGCTCATGGAGGAAGATGGAAGTTGCTGCTGAGAGGGCTTGCGGGTAGGCTGGGAGCTGACATGATGAACTTGGAGAAAGACTTCAGACCAATCACACCCCACATCACGTGAGTCCTCAATGACAAGCTGTACAAAAAGGAGAAGGTAGCACTACTGGAGATCTAAAAGGTCATCTGGGATTTCATGGCCAAGAACACACAGCAGATCACCTCTGCCCAGGAGTTTGCCCTGCCTTAGCCTCCCCATAGCTAGAAGGGGTCCATTTATTTGATCAACAGCTCTATGCCACTGAACAAGAACTCGGGGTTCTACATGAAGGAGTTGATTGATCTAATAATGCTGACCTGCTTCAATGACACAGAACAGTGGACTGTAACACTAAACTGGAGCTTAGTATGCCTACAACTTCATCAAGGTGTCCCCAGGCACCGTGCTGCCTCACTCAACATTCTCTTTGATGGACTAAATTCCCTGCTAATCACACACAATACAAAAAGCAAATCAGAGTTCCTACACTTCCTTTTTTAAAAGACATTGTGATTGAGAAAAAGAAGGTTGACTTAGTAGGTTCCAATCTTTTGTTGCCGGATAGGATTTGATCCAACAACAAGTAGTCCTGCCAGTTCATCATCTCTTGGGTCCTGGTTCTGGAGCCTGTGTCAGATTTTAACCTGCTGGATTACCTGCCAGAGATCCTAGATGAACTCTTCCAAATTCTGGGAAACAAAGACGAAGAAATTCCAAAACTGTGTGAGGTGGTGTTTGGATAATTCTGGAAAGAAATTAGAAAGAACCTCATGTTGAGATGATCAGCATCCTGGTGATGCACTGCCAGATCACAGACAATCTGATCCAGCTGGCAGCCATGTGCTAAATGCTAGAGTTCATTTAACACTGGCAGTACCATGCTGCCCCACCCTTCTGGCATCCTGACTGCGATCTTGCCTGTTTGTCCTGCAAGGAGCTTAAGAAAAGCATCAAGGAGTGGCTAATGTGTGCCGCCAGAACTTGATGAAGCTGGCTCCTGTCAAGCAAGATGGAGCTGGACAAGTCAAAGCCATTGCAGAGACAGAACCCAACCCCAATAATTCCCTAGCAAAAGAAGAAGACACAGACAGTGGAGGTCCACACGATTCTTGTACTCTAGTTTCAGTAAAAGCATTTGTGTCTTCATTGCAGCTAGCACTGAAAGGGTCCCAGTGTTTTGTATAATCCCTTCACCACCATGCGGTTGTGCAAGTTCTGAATATCACCTCTGTGACATGGACATTGGGATAATGATCAAAATTGCCATTCTGAACTAGGTCTATCATCTCTACCGCAAGACTTCCTGGAAGATGCTCCAGTAGACAGACAGCCTCTTCCCCATTTTGAGGTAGTAAAAGTTAGAATTTCAATATATGAAATTTTTGAGGTTACACAATTCAGCCCACAGTAAATGACTATGAACATTTTTAAAGGTGTGAATACATTTAATCAAATAGACCCTATCAATTGTAAATAATATTTCTACTCAGATTCAGGACAGGAATATAATTCCAAAATGTGGGGAGGCCTCAAATAAAGCAAAGTTGATCCTATAGTATTTTCATTTAAAGGAATGTGTAGAAAGTAATTCCAAGAAACTTCCCTATTTTGAAAATGGAGATGAGGTCTATACTGGGTACTTGTTATGGTGTGTATTTGCATAGAGCATATTTGAGGGCAAAATGTCTTTATCATACTTGTAACTTGGTAGGAAATCTTGCAGAAACACTGCTTAGTTTATACCTCTATTCTGAGGAACAGAATAATCATGTATCCTAATGTTTATATTAATTTATCCTGTATACATAATATACTTTATTAATATATTATTGTTTTCACAGAAGAAACATTTTTTATCAACTTCTCAAATCTTTCTTCTGTCGTATTTTGAAATGCTGTTTTCAGTCAGGCAATAAACTGAAAGGCAATTTAAGAAACTAACCACAGCTCTCTTAGAAAGCTACAGTGGCTTTCAGCTTCCTTTTGTTTCTCATATGAAACTCTAAATATTTGCTACAAGGTTTGGAAAATTCAAACTCACCTGCAAAGATTATTGTTTCCTTTGCTTGATGATTCACAATCAAATTCCTACTGTTGATTTTTGGTTCAACTGTTGCTACCAACCAAAACCTTTTTTCCACAAGCTAAACATTTTCTGTTCACCAAAACTCATTTATAAAACTTGCCCACAACATAATTTCCTTTTTTTCTAAACAAAACAATGAAAAAACAAATTTGTTTCATCAAAAACAATCCAACAAATGCCAGCAGTTAGGTATGTTTTAAGACCTCCAAGTAGAAATGTTTGTCCAGGTCTCATCTGCCTTTTCAAAAATGTAATACTTGTTAAAGTAAAGTAGCTGCCTGACTTGCGTTTGTAAATCAATGGAACATTTTCTACTATTCAAAATATTTTATTTTAATGAAAATTATTATAATACACCTATCATATGTAGTTCAATTTTTTTTTGAAATGACAGAATACTGCATATTCTTCACAAACATTGTTAGAGAGAATGAAAGGGGAAGTGCTACACACTTTTAAACAACCAGATCCCCTGAGAATTCACTCGCTGTCACAAGAGCAGCAAGGGGAAAATCTGCCCCCATGATCCAGTCACCCTTCACTGGCCCCTCCTCCAACACTGGAGATTAAAATTTGACATGAAAATTGGGCACGGACACACATACAAACTATATCAATGTAGAAACAGCTTTGGCTTGTTCTGGAGACAGCCAGGCTGAAGGTGTAGCAAATCGATGGTGGACAGGCAAAAGGCCAGGATGGGAGGTGGGTGGAAAAGAAGACAAAGTGGAATAAGTAGAAGAGGGGAGAAGAAGGGGAAGAAGAAACAGTGGAAGAAAAGGGTGAGAAAGTAAAGAAAAACAAAAATAAGAACAAGAATGAAAACAAGAGAAAAGAAAGGGCAAAATAAAAGGAAAAAAGTCCAAGGTAAATAAACTCGTTCTGTTGGCAGAATGAGTTCTGCTAAATCTACCTACCTCCATCAGAATTGTGCCATTTGATCTATTAAGACTTTCTTGGATAATGTAGACTTACATGAGAAATTATAGAAGTTGATTATTCAGTCTCTGAAAAGTTAAAGAACAAAAAACTAGATTCAAAAATGGAATTCTAAACAAGGAAATGTGTAGAGTGATGTTTCCTCCCTCACATAGTGTTGGATATGTTCATTATTCTGGCTGTGGTGATAGTTCCATGGATGCAGGCCTATGTTAAAACTTATTAAATCGGCCGGGCAAGGTGGCTCATGCCTGCAACTCCAGCATTTTGGGAGGCCAAAGTGGGCAGATCATGAATTCAGGAGATCTATACCATCCTGGCCAACATGGTGAAACCCTGTCTTTACTAAAAATCTAAAAATTAGACTAGATGGTGGCATGCACCTGTAGTTCCAGCTATTGGGAGGCTGAGGCAGGAGAATCACTTGAACCTGGGAGGCTGAGGTTGCAGAGAGTGGAGATCATGCCACTGTGCTTCAGCCTGGTGACAGAGTGAGCTCCGTCCAAAACAAAACAAAAACCTTATTAAATCAACTAGGGTAAGCATCTGTCAATTGTGTATCAATTACAACTCAATAATGCTGGAATTTTTTTTTTAATGTTATCCAGCTAAAGTTGTCTTTAAAATCCTCAACTCAGGGTACAGTGGCTCATGTCTGTGGTCCCAGCGTTTTGGGAGGCCATGGCAGGCAGATCACGAGGTCAGGAGATCGAGACCATCTTGGCTAACACCGTGAAACCCCCATCTCTACTAAAAATACAAAAAAATTAGCTGGGCATGGTGGCCCGCACCTGTAGTCTCAGGTACTTGGGAGGCTGAGCCACAATAATGACTTGAACCCAGGAGGTGGAGGTTGCAGTGAGCTGAGCAAGATCAGCCACTGTACTCCAGCCTGGGCAACAGAGCAAGATCCATCTCAAAAAAAAAAAAAAATCTTGCAATGACTTTGAATGGAATAAATAATGTCGATCAAATCTGTACCAATACAGAAATTGTCATTGTTATTATAATATATGCAACAGATAAAAAAGAAAAAATATACCTTAAGAAGGTAAGAAGGTAAGATTTTATCAGTTTTGGAACTACTCTGTCAAGATTTTTTACATCTCGGGTAAAATATTACGCTCCTTTCTAGTATGAAGACCACACCTGAAGCAAGATCATATTTCTCGGGAACATTATTCCACACAGATTTCTTTGCCCGGTAGATCAGTGGTCCCAACCTTTTTGGCACAAGATGTGGGGTATGGTTTCAGGGTGAAACTGTTCCACCTCAGATCATCAGGCATTAGTTGTATTCTCATAAGGAGCACAAAACCTAGATAATTCGCATGCACAGTTCACAATAGGGTTTGCACTCCTGTGAGAAGCTAATGTTGCCACTGATGTGACAGGAGGTGAAGCTCAGGGGGTAATGCTCATTTGCCAGCAGCTCACCTCCTGCTATATGGTCTGGTTCCTAACAGGCCACAGAGTGGTACTAACAGTTCATGACCAGGGTTTGGGGACCCCTGCTGTAGATTATGGACCCTACAGAGTGGTTGTTGCAAACATTAGAAAGCAGGACTTGGGCAAAGTGCATTGGCTCATGTCTGTAATCCCGGCACTTTGGGAGGCCGAAGGAGGTAGATCATGAGGTGAGGAAATCCAGACCATCCTGGCTAACACAGGGAAACCTGTCTCTACTAAAAATACAAAAAAATGGCAGGGCATAGTGGCACATGCCTGTAGTCCCAGCTGCTCCGGAGGCTGAGGCAGGAGAATTGCTTGAACCTGGGAGGTGGAGGTTGCAGTGAGCCGAGATCACACCACTGCACTCCATCCTGGGCGACAGAGCCAGATTTCGTCTCAAGAAAAAAAAACAAAAAGGAAACCAAAAACAAAAACAAAAAAGAGCAGGACTTGATGAAAAGGTTAACATTAAACAAACCCTGTCTTGAATTAGCATCTATAGAATTGAGAATTCTGAGATGTAGGAAAACCTTTCTCTACCCATGGTTATGGTGGAACCATCACCTCAGGTGAAACCTCTGATGCATGCCTTACAATTCTTGAAATCATGCAGAAAGGGGGTGATGAGACTAAACCAACTGCAAAAATTCCTCTGCAAATATTATCCTACAGTTGCTTGTCCAAAGACTTATCAAGGAAAGAGAAGGATGCTTGAAGAAAATTGAACATGATGCGGGGACCAAGATAAAAATCCCACTTTTGCAGGATTTGAACTTTTAAACCCTGAAAAAATACCTTGATTCTCACACCAATGATAAGGCAGAGAGTATTAAGAAGCTGCATAAAACCTTTGAAAGCAATGTGCTACTTGTTATCAACAAGCCAATCTCATCCCAGGGTTGAATCTCATGCTCTTGGTATTCAAAATCTGTGACTGGAGGAACCTCCTCCACACCCCTGCCTCTTTGGTATGTACTAAAACTTCTATATTCCATTTCCGCCTCACCACATCAGTCCATTTCCTCATCATCGCTACTATCCAGAACAGGATATTGGAATCTCTCCATCTCATCTGGGCTGTGGGAGACAACATGGGAAAAAATGGGTCAACACAGTAAAATATTTAAAGAGATTTATTGGGCTTCTATCAACATTGCCACAGCAGAAGTTCCGGATGTCAGAGAGAAGATGTCATCATTACAGTTCCACCTATTCAAGGGTCAGGGGCATATCTTTAAAAACCTAAAACAACAGAAAGTATTTAACCCTCCCTCTCACCCCAACCAAGAAACAGTGAATCTCAAAGCCAAAATCATGATTCTGTGACTCAGCAAGGGCAGCAAAATAATGGACTGCAAAGCTTAAACACTGCTGAAGGTATGGTGCCCTGGAAGCAACTCTTAGATGAGAAGAAGAATGGTGGCCTGAATTACTAAGGGTTTTTTTTTTTTTAACCTGCCAAACTGCACAGCATAAGATTAGAAAAACTGTATTTCTGCTGAAACAGAAATATTCTCAGTAACTTTCCTCATATCACAGCAATTGAGGTTCCCAGAAGTACCAGCAAAACAAAAGAGAAATGTAATCTTTCTAATACTGACAGAATAAGATCAAGTACTAGAACAGGGAATAAACAAAAGACCTTCCTAAGCAATAATCAGTTGGCCATGGGCATATAGGAACTTTGAAGAAGCCCTGAGAACATCCATCACAGGTCAAGAGAGGAAAGAGAATCAGACTAGTTTCACCAGATCAACACAACATAAGGCAGAGGTCTGCCCAGCCACGTGCCTCTCACCAGAGATTCTGAAGGCTTACAGCCATATGCACTACCACCCACACAGTATACTACATAACTCTCATGACACCACCCTATTTAGTTGGACTGATATAGATGACCATGTTCAAAGCAAAGAAAAATTTACACTCTTTTCTTTCTTATGTGAAAGAGTCTCTGTGCATGTTTGCAAATATTAAAGGGAGAAATATGTTTCAATGTGTGGTTTGAAGAATACATAAAGTATCCAAACCATTAATACATTTTTAAATAGCAATTTCTATAATCTGAGTAACTTCAATATTTAATCATTCTCTTTTTTTCCTTTTAACACTTTAAATGATAAACACTTTATCAAGTTATTTGGGGGCAATCTAATGGTATGCAAAGAAACTTCAAAGAATTTACACATCATAAAATTTAAGTAAATTAAAATTTTAATCATCATTATTATTGTTTTCTTTCAACACTGAAGAATAAATGCTTTAATGGATAAAGTCATTTTTGAGGCAGTTACATAGTACAGAAAAAAAACTTCAAAGGCACCTATGTAAAAGTCTATGGCAGTGGGAAAGGGAGGCTGGGATGGGGCTTTATTCAAGTGGATATTCATGGCAGTTTTGGATAGCCTGGGCATATCAACAAAAGGGATACTATCTCTTGGAAAAATTAACTGTCTCTCTTCATCTCTAACTCACATACATATATATATTTTTTTGCTCCATAGATTTGAAACTTATTTTTGTTTATAATTGCCTTCTTCTCTATCTCTCCCCTAACTCTTCTCTCTTCCTTTCTTCTCTGCTCTCATTCTTCATATTCCCTCATCCTCCTGTCTATATGCAGCCCAAGCAAAGCAGTACCTCATCACACAAATAAAAACACAAAAATTGGTTTCGGTCTATGTCGAATTTAGGTAATTCAAAATGATGAAAGAGTCCATGGCATTTGTCCTAAAATTATGAAGAAGAAAACAAAAATTTATGAGGCAAGAAGTAAAAGGTGGTACACACTTAGAATATATTTGTCTATATACATTATTATACATAAACTATCAAGCTATCCACTAAAATGATTTATTCCTGTAGAAAAAAAAAAGGATAATAGAAAATTTATAAGACCTTGTTGTCTTAGAGTGCTAAATAAAAACAAAGTAAAACAGAAGGAAGTTAGAAAGGGAAGAAGGAAAGAAGAGAGGAAAAAAGGAAAGGGAGGGAGGGAGGGGAGCAGGGAAGAAGGGAGGAATGAAAGAATGAAGGAGAGAGATATTTTACCTCAATTTTTTTTTTTAACCTCAGAACATTGCTCTTGTGTTTGTCATAGAGAGTTTGGAAGGCTGAGGGCTGGAGCAAAAAAACAAAAAAAACCTTGAGAAAGAAAGACATCAATTGCCGATCTCAAGAATGTGATGATCTTAGTGGGCAATGATTGCTCTGAATTGTCTTCAAGTCAAGAACCTATATTAACTTCTGTATTAAACAGAGTTCTCCAGAGAAACAGGACCAACAGCGTGTGTGTGTGTGTGTGTGTGTGTGTGTGTGTGTGTGTGTACGTGTGTGTGTGTCTGCATGTCTGTGTGTGTGTAAGAGTATTATAAGGAATTGGTTCACACTATTATGGAGGCTGGTAAAGCCATAATATGCTATGTGGGCCATATTTCAGATTTTAAGTTAAGAATGCTTAACCTGTATTGAGACATGCCATCCGGGCTTTTTGTTTCAAAGAATAAAGTTGCACTGATTTGTGTCAACATACCATTGTACCAACAGTCGGTGGTATGTTCCCTCTATTGCAAACAGAAACTTTTTCATCTGAAATTATTGCTTCTAAATTTAGAGAAGTTGTGAACAACAAAAAAAGGCAAAATTAGTGCTGTGAATATTTTAAAAGTAATTAGGTAAAGAGGTTAGTTTCCAAAGGAATTTATTTTTCTTTTTTTCAAGTACTAGTGTTTGTCTCATTTACCAACATGATCAGTTTTCAACTTCAACTTCAACTGAAGCAAATGAGATTGCCCTTTTCTTGACCTTCCTAATCCCATGCACGCATGTTCCAAGTGGCTTATATGATCACCCAAGGAGAGGTCATGCGCAAGCACTTTCCTCTCATTCCTAAATCCTGACACTGATAATTCTGTGAGAATTTTAAATCACATAATAATTTTATTTTTATTTTATCAACACTTTTTTGTATTAACCAAAATATTTCTTTCCTCTAATTGGAGTTTCAATCTAGAAATCTAAAGCTTTCAATGGGAAGCCCCTACCAGAATTAGTATCAGGTAAATTCCTTAACGTATGCCATGTTTTCTTCCTCTGTATTCTTGATTCTGACATTAAACAGACTAAATAATTTATTTTCAGTTTATTAAATTTATTAAAGTTTATCAATTTCAATGGCTGATTCAATTTCTCACAATTGAGCGGATGCAGTGGCTCATGCCTATAATCCAACACTTTGAGAGGCCAAGGCAGGCAGACCACATAAGACAAGGAATGTCAGACCAGCGTCACCAACATGGTGAAACCCTGCCTGTACTAAAAATACCAAAAAATTAGATACGGTGTCATGGCACATACCTGTAATCCCAGCTAATAGGGAGGGTGAGGCACTAGACTGACTTGAACCCGGGAGGCAGAGGTTGCACTGAGCTGGGATAGTGCCACTGAACTCCAATTTGTGTGACAGAGTGAGATTCCAAAAAGAAAAAAAAAATTCACAATCTTCCTAGAAAGACAGCAACAAACAACATCATTTACTTTTTATTATGTTTTAAAATCTGATTATAATTATACAAGTATAATTATATTACATATATTAAAATGTAGAAGTGTTCTAAACTTCATGTTTACAATTTTGCATACTATATATTGTAACAAATTATTCACTATAGTACCAAATAGTTCAATTGTATCTATGGAAATACATTTAGGTCACTACGAGGCTGCTGCTCAAAGTAGAATATTTCAAACATCAAGATTGAATTTTTTTCTACATATCTATCAATTGCTCTAAATCACAATATATTGTATTTTGCTGCATATTTAGACAATTACTTCTTACAGAGGATTTTGTCTTTCCTGAAGTTTCCTGGAGTTTCCGATTCATTTTCTTTTTTTTTTAATTCTCAAAACAAATATGTCTTCACATTATTATTAAAATCATCCAGAATTTTGTACTCATATTATTTGGTATAGTGCATCTTTTTGAAAATGTACTTTTTATATCAATCTGACTACCATTCTAATTCGGACTGATTGTAAATTTAATACATAGTTGTCAAACTATGTAGCTTTTTTTCATTACATTTCTGGAATAGGCTTGTTGTTTCTTTCATATTTTGTCTTTCTCTTTCTTTTATTTTTTTGGTTTTGCTGGAGTAAATCCTCAAGTAACTCCACCAACCCAAACTCTATATAACATGAAGCTTTTAGTCTGTTGCAAAATATCATTATTTTTGCCATGAGATTAAAAATTTGGCTTTACTTTCTTGCTATATGCCTTAGCAAATAGGAAAAACATACACATTATGTAAATCACTGATCAAATTGCATGTTATCCATTATTTTAGAGGTGACCTATAAGCACCTAGTCCAAGTGGCAGGCCAAATAATGGCCCCAGGAAGAAATCAAGGCTCTGATCTCTAGAAGCTGTGAATATGTTAATTTACATGCAAGAGAGATTTTTTCAGATGTAATTAAGGTAACAGATCTCAAGACATAGAGAGATTATTCTAAATTACTCCAGTAGGTCAAATCTAATCACATGAGTCCTTAAAAGTAGAGAATCTACTCTGGCTTAAGTCAGAAGAGATGCAGGAGGATAAATCAGAATTTGAAGATGGAGAGGGTAACATGACAAGAAATGTTGGTAGCCTTAAGATGAGCCTCCTTGCTGATAGCCAGCAAGGAAACAGGACTTCAGTACCAGAAACACAAAGGACTGAATTCTGTCAACATCTCAAATGAGCTTGGAAGTAGATTCTTAGTGGAAGAAGCCTCCAGCTAAGAACCCAGGATGACTTCTACCTTGATTTCAGCTTTGCGAAATCAAACAAAGAAATTGATTGAGCCCACCAGACTTCTGACCTATGGAACTGTGAGGTGATAAATGTATGCTGTGTTAATCCATTAAATATGTGGTAATTTGTTATGGCAACAATCAAAAACCAATACACCAAGGCTTGCTCAGAAGATTCTTTGGAAATGTCAAGGATCTAGAGCAGAAGAAAAGAATTTACAACAACAAAAACAAAAACACAATGGCCAGGAAAATGGAAGATAATTCACAAGAAGATACACTAATTCTGTCAATTACCATTTTTCTTTTTAAGGGCTTGTTGCAAGTTGTCTCTAGAATGAGATAGAGATTAGTGTACAAGAGGTTTATTAGGAGTATTCTTGGTAACGACACTGCAGAAGGCAATGGAAGCAAGTAGAATTGATTAGCAGGAGAAACTGAACTCTAACGGAGTTTAAACGGAAGCCTCAGTGAAAACTACTGGGACTTCTGAAGCTGAATGACCCATCAGAATTATTCTGAGACAGGATGAAGGGTTTGGATCTTTGCACCCAAATAGTCACTTCAAGTAGTCATTGAGTTTATCAGAATTTGAACAAGACTGCTCTCTACAGTGGAGGTGTCTCTTGAGGGACTTTTTTTTCTGGCAGCCCTTATAGCAGCAGAGGGAGTAAGGCCTTCTTTCATTCCAGAAGGGGGGTCTTGGCATCACTTCACACCATCCACTACATGGCTGCTATTACCAAATCTCCCACAGTTTATATTGTGTCTTTATATTGTGCCAAGAGGTTAATTAACATAACCAAGATCCCTGATCTATTTATGTATAAATTCACTCAATCAACAGATTTTTTAAAATTAAGTACCAAAATGTTCTAGGCACTAGTCTTACTTACATAGTTACTTATTTACATACTTTGTAAGATTTTTATCCTTTTCAGTTTATTAACACATCTTTTTCATATTCCAGCACTGAATCTACCTTGGTGAACATATTCTGTACAGTAGTAGGAATCTGTATGACATCTCTGTTTTGTACCAGTTAAATAAAGGTAATTGATAGTGTTGTTCCAATTTTATAGTTCTTCACTAATTTTTGTCTTTTATCAAATGCTGAGAGTTAAAATCTCTACTTATGATTACGAAATTGTCTATTTCCCCCTTTAATCCTGTCACCTTTTGCTTGGAATCAGCCCTGTGCTTAGATCAGCCAAAGATTTTTACAAATGTTATGCAAATTTTGATTTCGGGTTACCCTCTCTAGCTGCCTTCTTTCTAGTACATTATCTCCTTTCTTTCCAGTACCTGTGGTTGCCCTAAACTTTGTCCTATGGTTCTTCAATGTAACCTTTGAGTTTTCTAAAGGGATAATTGCTGCTGTTCCCTTTGGAGAAAACTTGGAGGGAGATTTACAGTATGTACTTGGACCAGTGGTGCAGAGTCCTTCCTCAAAGGGACCTGGCTTACCTTTCAAGTCTGTGATCTGACTTCTTTCTTGAAATTGGGTGAGAAACTGTAGCAACTCAAGTCAGATTTTTGTATGCCAGACTTAGAGTCTTTCTGATTACATAGCTCAATAAATAATATGATAGGATGCCTATCTGTTTTTTTCCTAGGAACTCTGTGATCAATTAGTCACTACCAAAGATCTCTATGAGCAAAGGCATTTTAATTTTTTTGTAAGTCTCTGCTGCCGTTTATGAGTTGACGTGCACACCTTGTCTTTGACAATAGTGTGGCCACTTAGGCTTAGCTACTCTGGGCTCACACCCCATTAAAATTAGGGAGCCCATCCCAATGTTGAAACTCCTTCCAGCATATTGGGTCTAAAAAATAGACCAAGCACAAAGTTTTCAAGGTTGTAGTTACTCCTCTCGCTAATATTAATGGCTGAGTGAAATGGACAGCTCATGAAACAGTCTTGAAGAGAATAAACATCCCCTCCCAAGGCATCTAAATGTGGTTATCACATGGCTTTTCAAGCAGAAAAAAGTTATTCTCCTTGGACATCAGAAGACAAGCCACTTTCACTGACAAGAGAGGCTCAGAATGGCATGTGGATTTAAGATTGTTAGTTTCATTTGGTTCCAAGCAAATGTCCCCATTACAAATGCCAAAATCCCATTCTTTCCCTGTTCTAACTTTTACAGGAGAAAGCTAGCAATAGTGTAGAGTTACCTATCATTATAATTTGGCAATGTAATTTTGCACACAATTGAATTTTGCATTTGGTTTTCACCAATACGAGTCCTGTGGCTATAAGAAATAAGATGCTTTTAGAGATATCATGAAAGTATTCTAGCTCTCATGTTGTAATTTAAGGTGAAAAATAATGGATTTGGGATTGACATTTTTACTCTATAAACACTCAGGTGCGCACAAAGCAAAATTTCATCCCATATTCCTGTCATTACCTCATTCACTCCTGCCATATGGTCATGCTTAAAAACCACTTGAGTTCGCAAAGGATGTGCTTCAGTTGGTTTTTATCTCAATCCACAACTGGTAGCTTAAGTAACTGTGATGTCATCATACCTATTTCCCATCGACAAAGGGAGCTCAGCACCATGCTAAAGCTCAAGGACATGACCAAACAATCTCAAAATGCCATCCTCAAAGGTCTAGGTCTTGCAGCCCAACCACTTCTGATGCCACATATGAATCAGTCTGGATCTATTCAGGAGACAAAAACAACAGCCAGTTGTGGTGGCTCACATCTGTAATCCCAGCAATTTGGGAGTCTAAGGTGGAAGGATTGCTTGAGTCCTGGAGTTCAAGCCAGACTGGACGACATAGTGCGACTCAATTTCTACAAAAAAAAAAAAAAAAAAAAAAAAAAAAATTGTTGGATGCTGTGGTGCATTCCTGTGGTCTCAACTACTTGGGAAGCTGAGGCAGGAGGAACTCTTGAGTCTAGGAGTTGGAGGCTGCAGTGAACTATGATAGAGCCACTTCATGTCAGCCTAGATGACAGAGCCAGACCCTGTCTCAGAAAAAAAACAAAAAAAGAATGCCTGCAGTGATTTAAGCATGAGTTTAATATAAAGAATTGCTGAGGTATGACAAAGGAGTAACTATAAGTTGTAAGAGATTACTGTAACTCTCCCTAGACCTGATGGAGAGTACCGATATAAGGAAAAGATTGGAAAGGAGCTCTATTCACAAAAACATACTTCACACTTTACTGGAGAAGGCATAGTAGCATCCCAATAGAAGGCACAGAAGTTTTCTGACTTATCAAAGACAGAACTGATCTATAGTTACTAGGCAAGCAGGAAGCAAAACTATGAGGTACAGACAAATCAGTCGGGTATGTGGACATACAGAGTGAGAGGGTTCTATGTGGGCATGCAGCCTGGAGCAATGTGTTGATAAGGCTGCAGGAGGGTGATTGCCAAGGTTAGATGGGGCAAGGATACTGTTGAGGAACTGTACTTTATGGATACATGGCTATTGCAGAAAGCCAGTGGATGTCCTCCCACCTACAATGATGGTAGAATCACCAGGTCCAACAGGGGAAGCCCCTTCTTCATGCAATGTCCATCCAGGATCCTCCACTGAGGAAGTTTAACATTGTGTTCAATGTAAAGGAGAAATGCTGACAGGAATTCTTTCTATTGGTGTAGAGAAGGTATTGAAGGGTGAATTTTGAGCTGAGAGGCAGCAAGTTGCCATCAGGCATCTCCTATATCCCCACTGTCTTCCCCTTTCCAATCTATTTATTATTCTTTTATTGAGCCAATCATATGAGCACTTATCAGGATTCAGGTGCTTTCTTTCAGTCTGGAAAGAACACATTAGGCAGGACAAAGACTCTGCCCTCATGACATTATATTCTATGATAGGAGGTAATAAAGAAGCAAACAGGGGTGAGTTATATGGCTCATGCCTGTAACCCCAACGCTTTGAGAGGCAGAGGTGGGAGGATCATGAAGTCAGGAGATGAACACCATCCTGGCTAACATGGTAAAAAACCATTTCTACTAAAAATACAAAGAATTAGCCAGCTGTGATGGCATGCACCTGTAGTCCCAGCTACTCAGTAGTCTGAGGCAGGAGAATTGCTTGAATCTGGAAGCAGGGGTTGCAGTGAGCTGAGAACACGCCACTGCACTCCAGCCTGGGCAATAGAGGGAGACTCCATCTCAAAAACAAACAAACAAACCAAAAACAAGCAAACAAATCAATAATATATTCTTAGATTATAATATAAAAAATAAAACACAAAATATGTTTCTTGAGAATATCTTCTTTCTTTCCTTTTTTTTAGATGGAGTTTCACTCTTGTTTCCCAGGCTGGACTTCAGGAGTGCCATCTCAGCTCACAGCAACCCCAGCCTCTCAAGTTCAAGAAACTCTCCTGCCTCAACCTCCTGAGTAGCTGAGATTACAGGCATATGCCACCTTGCCTGGCTAATTTTTGTATTTTTAGTAGAGACACTATTTCACCATGTTGGCCAGGCTGATCTTGAACCCCTGACCTCAGGTGATTCACCTGCCTCTGCCTCCCAAAGCGTTTGGATTAAGGCATGAGCCACCACACGATATAAAGACAAAAGCCTAATTGTCTAAATTGGGTAAACCCAAGGCAGGTAAGAAAAAGTTCTTAGTTGGAACTTCGGTGCCTATGGTGTACATTAGAGAGATCAGATGCCAGATATATGGAAAACTACAAAATTCTGGACACCACACTTAAATTTAGTAATGGCTTCTAACTTATTTTCTGTAAGACTTGTTCAGATTCAGTACTTTATGAGTGGGAACTTGAAAGCTTCAAGTTCTTGAAACTCTACCTAGAGAGGTATTTGAATGTGTAAAATAAGAAGGAATGGTAATAGATGTTACAAAGTAGCCTTTGTTAAGTATTCCAGGTCCCTTACAAGATTACTCCTGGCAACAGGTATAACAGGGTAGTTTCAACATTGTATACATGGGAAAACTTAGACTACAATGTCTCTTCCCATTAGTAAGTTTCCTTCCTTGCAATAAAGTAAAATGTTTCACTTGGGCTGGAGTTTCCCATGGGCAATTTTCTCCAGCCATAGATAGAATATTTCATAAATAAAACCCTGTGCACAGCCTGAAATATTTCATCAATACCCATGCCTGGGGTCCAGTTTGCAGATTCATTTATCTTTCACACTAAGCTCTGTCCTCCCACTGACATTCATTATAAATAAAATGTTTTAATTTCTATCTGGCACTTGCTTTATTTATTGTTTTTTCAGAAGCCTGAAAAAATAAAAGTTGATTCTGCGATCTCTGTCAGAGGCACGAACATGAGATTGTGAGAAATTAACTGTCTTGCCCAAGATTATATCAATTAAATGGTGACATTCAGGATTCAAATGTGATTTTTGCTCTGCTACAGTTCTCAAAGTCTGTACATGATAAATTTGTCCTTAGAGATTTGCATGAAAAAAATTATGGCCAAATAAATTTGGGAGTCATTACATACTACATCATTCTTTTAGAAATTTAGCTTGTCTAGTTACATACCAAAAGTTCTACAAAGTCCTGAATTTTAAAAGAGAAAATTTTGTTTAAATCGATTGATTGACTCCTACATTCATTCAACAAATATGCATTAAACCCTCAGCAAATTCAAGGTATTCCAGGCAAAAGAAAGAGCACACGCAAAGGCCTCAAGTTAAAAAAAAAAGCTGACTTGCTAGAAGAATTTACAAACGGCTGATATTCCTAAAGTGTAATAGGGGCATAAGAACAGTAAGAGATGAGGTCGTAGAAGGTGGCAAAGGCCATATCAAACAGGAATGAATAGATCACCAAAAGAAATGTGGATTTTTGTTCTAAATAGAAACAGAGGCCATTTAAATAATCTGCCTGACAATAAATGTATTTGGCCACAATCCTATTTATTATCATAATATTTAAACAAACATGTTATGCTGCTTTACAGTCTGCTGATCCCCCTGCATTAGACCAGAAGATGGAAAGTGTTAGTGACCAAGATGAACTTCTCCAGAGTTTGAATCACTTCATAGTCATTATAGACCTAACATCTAGCATAGACCCTTAAAATAGTAGCTACTCAATGAAGGATTTGTTGAATACATTGAAATCATGAAGGGACAGACAGCTATTACATTTGATAAATATTCAAAAGAAATAGAAATATTCTGCCCTGACATCCAGAAAACATATGATCAGGGAAGAAGATATAAGCCTTCAAATTCGCAGTGGTGCTAGAAGACAAATTAGACTCACCAAGTAAGGCTCAAGAAGGTGTACTTAGGAACAATAAAAGGTAGTTATTGAGAAGCAGAGAGTAAAATGGACATGCCATGCAATAGTGCATCTCTTGATGTTGTCAAACAGAGAACAGAAAACAGTTATGAAGAATATCAAAGGAAAGATGTCTTCACCAATTGAAAGCTGGATTATATGCTTTAAAAACATCTTTCAACTCCAAGATTCTGGGGTTCCATTTGGAAAGAATTCGAAGAGAGAAAAAAAGTAAATGAATTGAGTGTGGCTAGAGAGAGCTCCTGAACACAAAAATGTGTAATTTAGCAAAATTTTATCTAAGCGAATAAAGGTAATTATTAAGTGTAACATGCCATTTTGAAGATATTATTCTAGTGCCCAGTCTGACACTAATATAAAACAAACAAAAATAATAAGAATGATAGGAAAACAATATTATCTATAAAGTCTGTAAAACTCCCAGAACTGCAAGTTAAAACCTGTTAAAAAAAAAAAAAAAAAAAAAAAAGGTCAGTAAAATTAAGGGAGAATTCCAAGAGTTGATACCTATGTCTCCTGATTTCATGTAGACGGAAAGATAACCAGACAACCTTTACCTACCTTCACCTACAAGGACTGGTTTTAAAACACAAGAAAGCCTGGGAAAATGAGGCAAGGGAACTAATTCAGGGAAAATAGGATATGAGGAAATGATCATGAGACTAAGCTCCTTGAGAATGCAAAGAATTCTGAAAATATTTCTGGAATAATACACAAGAAAGTGTTAATAGTTGAAAGTTTTAGGGAGGGGTTAGGTATGTGGTAAAGGGAGTACTTCTAATTTCACATCATATCTTTCTCTTTGAGCCCGTTTCAGTAAAGATGCATAGAGTTTACATTTTAAAAATAATTTAGAGGGAGTAAAATAATGAAAGTAATTTTATGCTGAATATATGGAAATGGTTTTAAAGAAGACATATCTTCAGAGTTATTATAAATTTGAGTAAATGAACAAATTAAGAGTTCTCTAAGGAGGAGGCAACAGAATAGACAATATAAAATGTATTTCACTTCTAGACTCTACAATATCATTAAAAAACAAGTTCCATTAACCTGAACTTTAAATTTGATTGCTGTAATTATTCTCACCATTCTACTGAAACACCTGGTAACTAGTCAGAAATAACTTGTACTCATTAATAAAAGTCTAGCCTTCCCATAAACAAGAAGCATAAGTACACGTACAAGGTTTAGGTCTAGGCTGAGCAACAGCAGAGATTCAAAGTGCACGTTCTTCCGATTCTCTAGAGTTTAGGTATGTTGCCCATGAGTGGTATCTTAAGAGACAGATTTCAATGGAAAAAAAAAAAAAAAAAGAGTGAGTGAGAAGATGTTTTTTTTTTTTTCAAATTCTAAAGTTCCGGTAGATTTCAGCTGATAAGCATATTTTGTCTTATGCTAAATGTATTACTTTGGAAATATTATTGTGATTGCAAAGCTACATTTCAAAGGGAAAATTTCCTTTAATGCCATTTAAAGAAAATGACCTGGAGTTTTGCTGAAGTAATTCCGTTGGCCTTTCTCTTTTAAGAAATCTACATTCCACCCAAAGCATCTGTAGGCTACAGAATATTATCAGACAACTAATACATCCCAATCAGACTGAATTTATTTATAGACAACGTTCTTTTTGCAATGTTAGATGCCTCATTAACTTGATTCAGCTTGTGCATAGCAAAAATATTCCCTCCCTCTTCA
The DNA here is from genome assembly GCF_009761245.1 of Sapajus apella. Classification (NCBI taxonomy): domain Eukaryota; kingdom Metazoa; phylum Chordata; class Mammalia; order Primates; family Cebidae; genus Sapajus; species Sapajus apella. Next base: position 14,102,396 of record NW_022436990.1, read on the forward strand.
GATTTTTGATAGAGTGAATTATAATTTCTTGTCTCACTCATTATAAACCTTTAGTTTGGAGGACATTTCAGAAATGTGTAGTGCCACTTATGTTAATCCTGGATTACTTTTCCTGGATTAATTATGTGCTTTATTTGTTTTTCTTTGGAAGGAAAATGAAGTGGCATAGTGACCATTCTTAGCTTTTACTTCACATGAAAAATAAGCTAAAATTTAATTTTGCCATAAACATCCTAAGAAAAATGGAATGTGAATTTATATTGGAGTAGATTCCTTTATTGTCATGATAGTGGAGGAAGGGGTGGGAAGCATCTTGGAGCCTTAATAATTCAGCTTACTTTTAAAATCTGTCTATCTGAGAGCAAAACTAAGAAGATACTGTGAAAAAATAACACATATAACACCTCTGTTATGATCCACATCTTCAAATTTTGAAATTTCCTTTTGAATACATCACTATGCAACTTTGAGTTACATGCTCTTTTAATTTGGTTTTCATTCCTGTACGTGTGGGAGGAAAAGGATTTTTCTTTCCAAATCCTCTATTATAATTATTTTAAATGTATCAATTTTAAATGAGGTTTAACAGGTTAAATTGAGCACAGAAAAAAGATAATTATTTAAAATACTAACTTCTCTTTATCTTAAATTCAATATTCTACTTTTTCAATTAATTTTTCACAAATAAGTAAGTATATTTGTTTGTTAATGTGAAGTAATCATAAATTATACTGGAATATGTTTCCATGTTTTGTTTTAAATAAGATGATAGCTTCGTGAAGAAATTTTATTTTTCTTTAATCACAGCCTGCAATGTTTTAAATTTACAATTTGTAATTTTAGTAACCTGTTGTATATACTGGGATATACCTAGTATAAAAATAACCAGTGTGTATTGTTTTCATTGTCTGCCAGCTGAGAGAGAATACACTTACTATCTTTCGGCTCTGATACTATCATAATTATTTTAATCAAAGTTGATCACAGAACAAAAAAAATTATTTCATATCTGCAGCTTAATACTTGCAAATGTGCAACATAACTGGGAACACCTTGTCTCGGGACTTCTGTTTCTAATCAAGAAAAGATGTAGAAAATCTTTTCACCCTGCAAACAGAAATTTTAAATGTTTTATTATAGGCACTATAAATAAACTTCTGTTCAAATGAAAGGAATAAAAATGTATCTCTAAATATTAAGTCCTTTGTTAATAAAGAAGAAAAAAGGAAAAAATGATTTTTACAAGCATTTCTATGCAGGGTTTTGTAATCTAAGACAATAACTTTTTTTTTTCTCTTTCAGATCATAAGCAGTCCTGAATCCATACTGTTTGATAAAAATTCTGATTCTCACAGGAGTCTGGGGATTTGTATGAAACAGTATGACCTACGTTTATCAGATGGAATACTTTTCTTTGTGATGGGAAAAGGATTGGAGAACTGAAGTGGTTTAAAATTAAGATGGAGTTTCTAAACTTGTAAAATTGCTCTAGTGCATGCCAAATGGTTTGGAGTATGGTTTAAGCATATGTGACCGGCCTGTTGATGAGCTGTCTTTTTCAGGATACATACATGAAAAGTTATTTGTAAGCTGGTCCTAGAGAAACTTCAAGTTTACCTGACGATCAGTCTTTGAGACTTGAGGGCACATATGGCATGCCCAAACTAACGACCATCCTCTATTCTAATCACAGTTAAAGTCAGCTGTAGGAGGCTGCCGCCCTTGAATGGTTTATAATCAGCTTGAGACATGAAACTGACTCATTTCTGGAAGTGTGGGGGCTGTTCTTTCACTCTTTTCAGTACATGAATGCCACCATAAAATAAGATTAAATGCTCTGGGGTTTTCCCCGCTGTTTCCCTTCCCTATTTGTTAACTTTTCATGGTATGTGGGCTCATACTGTATTTATGTTTTCTTAGCTTCAAATTATCTCACTCACAATTTTGCATTCAACAGCCTTCTTTTACCATACTTCTAAAATAGGACATATATTCCTATTATGCTACATTCTCATCACATTATTTTTTTTAAATGAACACCTTAAAAGTAAATATGTATAATACTTAAACTCATTAAAGTTAAATATCTTCCTTGGTATCCCAATCTATTCAATATCATCTCCTGGGAGATTACCTGTGAGCTTCTTTCGTGTTGTCTAAAGGTAGCTGTAAACTTGTTCTCTAAAATGCTGTTATTAAGAAATCACGTTGAAATTACAGACTTTTTTTTGGAGGCTTCTAAACTTTAAGCTATAGAGTTTTATTTCCTTCTTTTAAAAGTGTTCTTGGCCTCCTAAATTACAGGCACACATCTTCTAGAATTTTATAGAGATTTATATTACTTGATTTTTTGTTCCTGTGGGTTTTGAAAAGTCTTTCAAAGATCTGTTCTACTTAAGTTACTCTTTTCTTGAACTTCAAATAATCTTCCTGAGCAATTTCATAAAGGTTAAAATCTGATAAGACTGTATTAGTCTGAAAATTAGACCAAAAGACAACTGACTTGTACCTATAAAGTATACAGCTTATTGTTACAATAGAGCAAAATAAATATATGAAAAGATATATAAAAAGGTATTTTTTTTTTTTTTTTTGAGACGGAGTTTCGCTCTTGTTACCCAGGCTGGAGTGCAATGGCGCGATCTCGGCTCACCGCAACCTCCGCCTCCTGGGTTCAAGCAATTCTCCTGCCTCAGCCTCCTGAGTAGCTGGGATTACAGGCACGCGCCACCATGTCCAGCTGATTTTTTGTAGTTTTTAGTAGAGACGGGGTTTCACCATGTTGACCAGGATGGTCTCGATCTCTTGACCTCGTGATCCACCCGCCTCGGCCTCCCAAAGTGCTAGGATTACAGGCGTGAGCCACCGCGCCCTGCATAAAAAGGTATTTTTAAGGCCGGGCACAGTGGCTCACACCTGTAATCCCAGCACTTTGGGAGGCCAAGGCAGGTGGATCACAAGGTCAGAAGTTTGAGACGAGCCTGGCCAAGATGGTGAAACCCCATCTCTCAAAAATACAAAAATTAGCTGGGCATGGTGGCAAGTGCCTGTAATCTCAGCTACTCAGAAGGCTGAGGCAGGGAATTGCTTGAACCCAGGAGGCGGAGGTTGCAGTGAGCCGAAATTGCGCCACTGCACTCCAGCCTAGGCAACAGAGCAAGAGTCTGTCGAAAAAAAAAAGGTACTTTAAAAAATGTTTACCAATGACAGAGGTATTGGTGAACTTTTTGAAGCCCCCTGAGTTCTTAGCACAACACTGTTGTTAAGTGTCAGGTATATATTAAGGCAGACCTGTGTTGGTCTCATGCTAGGTAAGGTGCTGTTAGTTCTTGCTATGGTAGAAAATATGTCAGGCTTTTGGCCTGGCACGGTGGCTCCTGCCTGTAATCCCAGAACTTTGGGAGGCCGAGGCGGGCAGGTCACGAGGTCAGGAGATGGAGACCATCCTGGCCAACATGGTGAAACCCCATCTCTACCAAAAATACAAAAATTAGCAGGGTGTGGTGGTGTGCACCTGTAGTCCAAGCTACTCAGGAGGTTGAGGCAAGAGAATCGCTTGAACCTGAGAGGCAGAGGTTGCAGTGAGCAGAGATCGCAGCCACTGCACTCCATCCTGGCAATAGAGTGAGACTCCATCTCAAAAAAAAAAAAAAAAAGAGAAGTAAAGAAAAAAAAAAAAAGAAAAGAAATCAGGCTTTCTCTTGGTTTAGCATAGAATCTATGCCTCTTACCTGGCCTGGATTAATTCCTCCAACTGGATAACTGGTTGCTGTATGCTTCTCAGTTTCTAAGCAATCATTCAACTCTGACACTTCTGCTCCCTCTTCAACCAGTATCCTTGACATTCTCCCTCATTTTTGACGATGTACTCATCCTGATTATGTAAATGATTACAAATCTCTATCTGGGATATTTTAATCTATAGTTTTAATTTCACAGCACTGATCATCTACTACCTACAGCACACTCAAGTTATAAGTTTCACTGAGGTAAAAATTTTCTAAATTGCAACTGAATAAAAGCATTAAAGCATGACACTTGAAAGGCATTAAAGAATCAAATAAATCTTACTTCTGATATTAATATAGCTGCAGAAATCAGGATTCTGCATTTCTTTTCTTGAAAATAATTGAAACTCAATAGGAAAAAAATTTTAATAATCATGCAGAACTCCAATTTTGGCAAAATTGGAAGACATTTACAATCTATGGCTTCAAAATTGATTAAAGAGATCACAAACTATATGGGATAAAGCAAAAATTAAAAACTCTAGAGTGAAATATCAGCAAAGAGGGGGCCTTGTAATATCAAATCTCAAAATGTTCTAGCATAAGATACACTTTCTGAAGAGGAGGGATAGGCCCAGAAATGCAAAAATCAATCATCTTATTTCTGCTATGGGTGCATGAACTGGAGTAAGCAAGGCTGGCAACGATAACAATAACATTATCGGACCCAGTCTGGTTCCAAGAATAGTGGAAGCAATAATATACATATAATGACATAGACACTGCACATGTTCTAAAGGCATTTTTCTGTGGCATTTGAGTAGAAAGGAGACTTTATGTTTTGAAAGCCAGAAAACTTACATATCAATTCCTACTGTTCTCCAGCACAAAAATCTCTTGAGCATGGTTTAAGAAATATGAAATCATTCAACAATAGACACTGAAAAATAGGAAGACATTAAAGGAGGAAGAAAATAAAATATAGGCAACAAAAGAGAAGAATACTCAACAGGAATAAATAATGCAGAGAAAATAAAAAATGTAGCAAATATTTTTGCAAGGATTTTTAACTATTTTATAAAGTAAACTCCACTACGAAGGAAGACACAGAGCAGAAAGACAGAACTCAAAGAATAGACAGCAAAACAATAAAAGAAAATAAATGGTGAACTGTCAGGATTTGGAAAAGAACTTGAAGAAAAAAAGCCGTCACCGATTATGACAGAACTCAGCGGAGTATAAGGGGTTTATCCTTCTGTCATGACAGGGTGAATGGAACATTACTAATTGTGCACTATTACCAACAAGAAAAACAGAAAAATGATGCAAATAAAGGGTTTGCAGGTATCCTACAACACGTTCTATATGACTATAGTCACTAAGAGAAGAGAAAAAAATTAGATGAGTCTTATAATCAAACTGGATTTCTTCTGGGAAGAACTTTCTGAACCACATTATCAGAAGGTAGATTCCAAGCAGAGCTAAGTGGTCAGGTTGAGTTGTATAGATAAGAGATCTTGCTTTGTTTTTGTTTTTTTTGTTTGTTTGTTTGTTTATTTGTTTTCTTGGTTGTTGTTGTTTTTGTTCATTTGTTTGTTTGTTTGTTTTTAAACGGAGTCTCTCTCTGTCACCCGGGCTGGAGTGCAGTGGTGCGATCTCTGCTCACTGCAACCTCTGCCTACTAGGTTCAAACAATTCTCCTGCCTCAGCCTCCTGAGTAGCTGGGACTACAGGCATGTGCCACCACACCCGTCTAATTTTTTGTATTTTTAGTAGAGATGGGGTTTCACTGTGTTGGCCAGGATGGTCTCGATCTCCTGATCTCATGATCTGCCCACCTTGGCCTGCCAAAGTGCTGGGATTACAGTGCTGGGATTTATTTTCTTTTATTGTTTTCCTGTCTATTCTTTGAGTTCAGGCATGAGCCAATGCACCTGACCAAGTGCTTAGAGTTTTTGAGGCTGAAATTTTGTATAGAAGAGTACACGAAAGGAGAGGGCACATAAGTAAATAAATCAGGAAATCTTCACAATCATCTCTGAGTTTGCTGTTGAACACTAAGTTGTACATATATAGGCCAAGACAAAAAGCAAAAAGAGAGTTGTGTGTCAAACAATTTCCAGCTCTAATGCAGGTCTGGGAAAAGTTCACATTCCCAGAAGCCAGAGTACAGATTACTCACTGAATACTCAGAACTTTCTGTAGCAATACCAAGAAGACTATAGCAAGCCTACAGTAAAGATTGTTCTAAACTCACCCTACCAAATCCTCACAGAAAGACCAGAATGGAAAAAACTGGACTTCAAGTAACTTAACTGCCTGCCAGAATGAAGTGCAACACATTTTGAAACAAGACAAAATATGACACTCAGCAGCATAAAATTCATAATGTCTAGCATTCAATTGAATACTGCTATAAATCTGGAAAGGCAAGAAAATTAAATCCACACCTAGGGGAAAAATCAGTTACTATAAATAGATAACAAATGACAGAAATGAGGAAATTAGTAGACACCAACTTGAAAAAGGCTACCAAAAATTGCTCAAGCATTTAAAGTGTAACATGAACATAATGAAGAAAAACATAGAATATAGGACAAAAGTGTGAAACTTCTAGAGAAATAAATATATTAAAGAATAATTCACTTGACAAAATTAACAGTGGATTAGACATGATAGGAAGAATATCAATGAATTTGAAGACTGTAGTCTTCTAATACAGTATTTGTATCCTAAATATAGATCAGACATTTTTAAAAAGCTTAAAAAAAAGAATAAGTAATGAAGTCCCAGTGATTTGGGAAATGATACTAACTGCTGTAACATGAGTATAATTGGAATTCAAGGAAGAGGTAAGACATTGAGGATCAGGAAAATTGCTGGAAGAAATAATAGTCAAAATGTTTACAAATGTAATAAAAAATAAGAAATCATCAGGAACAAAATTAATAAACTCCAGTAGGATACACAAAGAAAAACATACCAAAATACAACAGGAGGAAGTTGTTAAAACCAGTAATAAAAAGATATTCTTAAAAGCACCCAGAGGAAAATAGATACACTGCATACAAAGGAACAAAGATAAACATGAATGCGGACTTCCAGTCAGAAACTATTCAAATCAGAATACTCTGAAACATTTTAAAGTGCTGAAAGAAATACAAACAAACAAAAAATTTTCAATTTAGAATTCTGTATCCCCAGAAAAAAAATCCTTCAAGATTAAAGGAAAATGTATACTTCTTCAGGCAAATAGTTAATCTGTATTTTTTAAGTTAATAAAAGATTTCAGGGAGCAAACTGTATATATAGTTTGCTTTTATATAGGTAAAAATTTCTTTTTATAGGCAAGTTTCTTTTATATAGGTAAAGTTTCTATTTGTGTATATATGTGTGTAATGTGTATGTATATATATACGTAATGTAATGTGTATGTATACATACATACACATTACACACATATATACACAAATAGAAACTTTTACCTATATAAACGAATGGTGAGTACTTGAAAGGGCAAATATTTTGGCAAATGTACTCTTCCTTTTAAAGATCTCTGTAATTTCTTTAAAGTTGAGTTTGTAAGGCAAATATAGAAACAAAATTGATTGAAATTTTATGAAATGTGAGACAAAAATGGCACAAGAAAGGGTGGGAGGGAAATGGTATAATATTATTTGAAGATATTCTGTGATAAAAATGTATCAGTCAGGGTTCATTCACCTGAAATAAACCATATAGAGTACATATGAGATAAAGTTTGAGCAGGGTAAGTATAATAAAAAGAAAACATATCAAAATCTGTTGTGTTTAGTTGTGGGAAGAAGCAGATGGAAAGGATATGAAATGAAGTAACACTGTTCTGAGTATGTCTTTTTGAATACTTTTCATTTTGGAAGTATTCTTCATATGCAAAAACTTAAACTAAATCAATATTTAGCAAGAACGGGGAAAACATCTAAAACTAATGCAAACAAAAACAAATGAACCCAACTGTAATTCCAAATAAAAAAAATACTAAATACACTGAAGAGAAAAAACTATAAGAGCTAATACAAGTAACTTTTGATCATAATACTTTGATTATATACTCTCAATCCAGGTCAAGACAAAAACAGAACTGTTAACAAATCTTTAACTCCTCTTAGTAGGTTTATGATTCATGTAGTACAAATGATTGAACAAATGAGTTGATGTTATTGCAAGTGAGCGTTTCCACTGTGGAGGTAGGGAGATACAAATATAGAGAAGCTTTGTAAGTTTGGTTCGCAATTGAAGTATTAGTATGAAAACTTACTTTACTTAGATACATACATACACACATGCATATAAATATCATAGCTCTGTTTGTTGAAGGGGTCGAGAAGAAATACCACACCAATAATGAACACAATTTCTGCCCAGATCTTGTTCTCTAAATGCTATTTTCCACTAAAGATACCAGGGGAGGGTCAGGGAAAGTACAAAATGAGTATTGAAGATCTTGTTGTGTCAGAGGAATAGTGCTTAAAAAGTGATGTCAAGAACCCACAGAAGCCAGCCTACAGGGTCTTCCTTTGGCTAAATCAAGGAAAATTTGAGCATCAAAACAAATAAGGTGGTAATAGAGTGTAACCCAATGATTAAAAGAGGAATCCTTAAGTCTATACTGATGATAGATAGAAGGAAGGAAGGAGGAAGAAAGGGATCTTCATTATAGTAAGCTGTGGCTAACAAAGAGGAAGAGAGTGATTGATAGAGTTAGAAAATCTTTATTTTTCAAGCGTCATAGTTAAGGTTGGGTAAGACAAGAATCATCAGCGGATGCTGAATCTGGGGATAGAATTTTAATGAAGAGCAGGTTATTTGCATGGGTTGTAAATGTTTCTCTACAGAATGCCTATTAGCTGCATGAGGGGAAAGAGTAACCAGAGAGCAGAGGACTGGACAACATCTGGACCAAGGAATCAAAATTAATATCAACAATATGAGCTTATGGACATGAAACCATAAAAACAGTGTCACTTTTGTTGTCAAGCCAAGTGTGCTTAACCTGAGTCTAATCATGAAAAATATCTAAATTGAGGAACAGTATAAAATAGCTGACCTAAACTCTTGAAATAAGTCAATGTTGCCCAGCGCAGTGGCTCCTGCCTGTAATCCCAGCACTTTGTGAGGCCAAGGAGGGCGGATCAGGAGGTCAGGAGATCAAGACTATCCTGACCAACATGATGAAGCCCCATCTCTACTAAAAATACAAAAATTAGCTGGGCATGATGCTGAATGCCTATACTCTCAGCTACTCTCGAGGCTGAGGCAGAATTGCTTGAACCAGGGAGTTGGAAGTTGCAGTGAACTGAGATTGTAACACTGCACTCCAGCCTGGCGACAGTGCAAGACTCTGTCGAACAGAAAAAGAGAGAGAGAGAAAGAGAAAGAAGTCAATGTTGTTATGGAAGATTTTGTGTAAGCTTGAGAAAGTTTCCAGCTTAAAATAAAGAAATGGTAATAAAATGTCCTATGTAATCCTGAATTAGATACTGTACTTGTATTTTAAAAATGCTACAAAGGACATTATTGGGAACATTTTTTTAAAATCATAAGAATATTTCATCAAAGCTAAATTTTCTAAATTTGATAGCTATACCTTGATTACATAAGAGAATATCTTTTTCTTAGATATCAACTCTAATTACCGAAGTTTTAAATGAGAGAATGGCTTAATATATGCAACTGACTCTCAGATGGGTTAGAAAATTAAATCACAACTATTTTTTGGACTTACACAGATAAAGCATCTTGCCACAAGAATATTCATAAATGATTTCCAAATTTTGAAGGAATCAGGACAAAAATCAAATGTACCCAACTTTGTTCACAAAAATATTCTTTACCAAATTGCTGTAAAGTATACATAGCTTAAAAGATAATATTATCTTAAACTGGAAAACAAAACATTTAAGTAAAGAATCAACAATGTTTCAAATAAAAGTTATAAAAACAAAAAAAGAAAAATAAATCACATATAAATACAAATTGTAGATATATATATAGTTACACAGCTAGAAAAAGTAGTATTACAACAAGTATGCTAAAGTGTTTAAATTTACTTTTCTTTTTTCCAGTTTTATTGAGGTGTAATTGACAAATGAAACCCTATATATCTAAGATGTATATTGTGATAATTTGATATATTTATACATTATGAAATGATTACCACAATCAAGCTAATTAATACATTCATCATCTCACAGTTACCTTGTGTATGAATACTCAAGATATAATCTCTTAGAAAATTTTATGCAAACAATACAGTATTATTAATTATAGTCACTGCACAATACATTAGATCCCCTTATTACTGAAAGTTTGTACCCTTTGACCAATATCTTTGTTTTTTCTACCTCTGACCCAAACAAATTCTAGCAACCACCATTCTACTGTCTGCTTCTGTGAGTCTGAATGTTTTACATTCAATATATAAATGAGATAATAAAATTTGTCTTTCTGTGACTGGTTAATTTCACACAGCATAATGTCTTTCAGGTTTATCTATGATGTCACAAATGTCATGATTTCCTTTTTACAGCTGAATAATGTTCAATTGTGTATACAATATATACTATAATTTCTTTTTCCATTTATCCATCAATAGACATTTAGGCAGCTTTCATATGTTGGCAATTATAAATAATGCTGCAGTGAACATGGGAGTGCAGATACCTTTTTGAGATACTGATTTCATTTTCTCTGGATACATACCCAGTAGTGAGATTGCTAGACCATATGATAGTACTATTTTTAATTTCCAGAGTTATCATCATAGTGTTTTCCACAATGATTGTGCCAATTTACATTTTCACCAAAGTGTACAAGGGAAACATACCCTCGCTACACCGTCACCAACATTTTTTATCTCTTGTCTTTTTTATAATAGTCATCCTAAGAAGTGTGAGGTAATATACATTTCCCTAATGTTAATTGATGTTGAGAACCTTTTCATATACCTGTTGGTCATTGGTATGTTTTCTTTGAGAATATGTATAGTCATGCTCTTTACTCATTTACTAAATGAGTTAATTGTTTTTGTGTTATTGAATTGTATAAGCTCCTTATATTTTTTAATGTTAACTCTTTATTTTATATATATAGTTTGCAAATATTATCTTCCATTCTGTAGGTGTCCTTTTCACCCCATTGGTTGTTTCATTTGCCATGCAAAAGATTTTTAATTTGATATAATCTCACCTGTCTGTTTTTGCCTTTCTTGCATGTGCTTTTGTTGTCCTATTCAAAAATTCATTACCAAGACCACTGTCAAGAAACATTGTCCCTATGTTTTCTTTGAGAAGTTTATAGTTTCAGGTCTTACATGCAAATCTGTAAACCATTTTGAGCTCCTTTTTGTGGATTGTGTAAGATAAGAGTTCAGTTTCATTCTTGTTGATATCCAGTTTCCCCAACACTATTTATTGAAGAGACTATTCTTTCTTCATTTTATATTCTTTAAACTGTGGCAAGAATTAGTTGGCCATACATGTGTGAGTTTATTTCTGAGCTCTCAGTTCAATTTCATTAGCCTGTTAATCTGTTTGGGGGCAGTACCATACTGTTTTGATTAGTATAGTTTTATAATATAGTTTGAAATCAGGAAGTATAATGTCACTAGCTAAAATTTTTTCTTTCTCAGGATTGCTTTGGCTCTTTGGGGACTTTTGTGGTTTCCTTTGAATTTTAGGATTGTTTTCTCTATATCTATGAAAAGTGGCATTGAAATTTAGATAAGGATTGCATTGAATCTGTAGGTCACTTTGGGTAGTAAGGACATTTAGCAATATTAATGTGGGTGATGGGGAGATGGAGGCAGCAAACCACTGTGGCATGTGTATACCTATGTAACAATCCTGCAAGATCTGCACATGTACCCCAGAACTTAAAGAAAAAAAAAAAAAAAAAAAAAAAAACTTTAAATCAAAATATGTTAGAAATTTAAAAAAAAAAATTGGTTATTCCAGGCCATAAGCATAGGATAGCTTTCCATTTTATTTGTATCATCTTCAAAATCTCACAGTTTTCAGTGTTCATATCTTTCACCTTTCACCACCTTGATTAAATTTATTCCTAGGTAATGTATTCTCTTTGATGCAATCATTAAAATTTTTTAAATTTGTAAAGCTTGGAAAAGAACATCTAGGAGTGTTCTATAATATTCATGCAACATTGCTGTAAATTTGAAATTAATTCAAAATTTAAAAAATATTGGTAATGTCATTTACAAATATGTGACAAATAACAGTCAATGTAGCAAATAATACTGTGATAATAATAACATAATAAAAATAAAAAGTATAATGTGAAGTGAAACAATATTTGAAGCATACAATACTTGCAATAAATTTCTTCTTGTTCATGTCAAGAATTTAATAAACTGTGGCATAAGGTTTTATATGAAAACATAGAGTGATATGAATCTATTTGGCAAAGTTGAGATGATAAAAATCAGAAAAAAATATTTCAATTTGGTGGTGGGGGTTTGTTGCGAAGGGAAGTTGGAAAGAGACCTACTTTAAATAAATAAAGCATGAGAAATATCTTGGAAACAGAAAATCTAATTACCTCATGTTCTCACCTATAAATGGGAACTAAACAATGGGTACAAATGAACACACAGAGGGAAATAATAGACACTGGTGACTCCAAAAGGAGGGAGGACGGGAAGAAGGTGAGGGTTACAAATTTGCCTATTGGATACAATGTTCACTATTTGTGTGATGAATATACCAGAAACCCAAACCTCACCACTACATAATATATCCTAATAAGAAACCTGTATAAGCACTTCCTGAATCTATAAAAATTAAAAACAAAAATTAAAATAAAGCATTGACAATATGTTCATGTGTGTGCATCTGTGCATGCATGCAAACACACAAATATACACACAAACACTCCTACTTAAATAAACAATATGATGGATTCGAAGTCTGCAAATAGTCACTATTTGAGCTGTAGATGCAGATCATGGCAAATATTCAATGACAAGTAGATAAGCAATGAAAAGTTACATAGCAGCTGAGGTAGACAAATAGGAGAGACAAGACAGATACATAACACCAGGGATTTTTGCAAAGATAACCTGAAGCAATTGATTCTGTCAGCTTAAGTTGCTCTCACATTATCCTTAAGATGGCGAGAGTTGATTCTGACTGACCCAGACCTGTAAAACTGGAGGTTCACTGAAAATAAAAATTGGAAAACTCAGTCTGGCATTGTAGAATGCAGGAATGGTATCAAGTAGAGTACTTAATAAGGATTTGTCTAAATAAATGTTTTATTTAGAATAGTTTTAGATATTACTAAAAAGTTGTAAAGGCAATACAGAAAATCCCCATATGCTTCATATTGTTTCTTCTACTATAAGCATCTTATTAGTATGATACATTTATCAACATTAATGAATAAATATTGATAAAGTATTATTAACTAAAGTCTACATTTTATTCAGATTTCCTTAGTTTTCATCAAATGATCTTTTTGACACCGAGATTCCATTTAAGATGCTATATTAATTTGTCACATGTTGTCAGGTGCCTCTTGGCTGTGACAATTACTCAGACTTCTTGTTTTCAATGACCCTGACTGTTTGGAGCAGTACTGTTCAGGTATTTTTTTCAATGTCCACTTTTTGGAATTTGCCTTGTGTTTTTCTTACAGTTACACTAGAATTACGTGTTTTGGAGATGAAAAGCACAGAAGTTAATTGCCATTTTCATCACATCATATCAAGAGTAGGTATTATCAACATGAATTGCCACTGTTAATGTTAATCTTGATCACTTGGCTGTTAGGTTTCTCTGCTATAAAGTTACTCTTTTGTGCCCTTTTACCTACTGTACCCCTTGGAAGAAAGTTGCTATGCAATTTCACACTTAAGGACAGAAGAAGAATTATGTTCCATCTTCTTGAAGTTAGAGTATCTACATAAATTATTGGCACAGGAGATTTCTCAATATGAATTCCTGGATATTTATCTTACACTTTTGACTATACTCCAATACTATTTTATTTATTTTGTTGCTTAAATCATTCCAGCTTTTGCCATTGGGAGCCCTTATGCTTCCTTTTAACTTACTCCCATCCTTGAGAGAGAGAGAGAGAGAGAGAGAATGTGTGTGTGTGTGTGTGTGTGTGTGTGTCTTCAGCACTTTCTCACTTTCTGACTCTACATACATCTTGTATGTTCTCTGCTTCAGTCCTAGAATCAGGTGTTTCTTTAAGAAGCCCTAGTTCCTCTAATTTGATAATTCTAGAAACCCGTATTTGAATGTGAGGTATGTTTGTTGCTACTGAGCATGCTTGTTTCTAGGCCCTCTCAGCTAATAAAGTAGGAAATATATGTGAGTATACTGATCTTTGTATATACTTATATCTATAAATGTTTCTAGGTATATCCATCTGAGTCTGTATTAAGCTAAAAATGAGTTTATGCTGATGTTTATATCACCCAATGGATCATTCTAGACTTCTCTCATTTGTCTGTCTCCTCCAGTTTCAACAGTGAGAAAATGACTTCCATCATTCAAATATCTATTGACTTAAATGTTCAATTCCAATATGCATGTGTAGTGATTTTAGAATTGTTAACCCATTCTACCATGGAAAACAAATATCAATTAAAGTTCAATACTTATGTGAAGTTTCTTTGCAGTTAGTCTTACAGGCTCCACTCATTTTCAAACTTCCTTATGCCAGATCATTTTCTCCCTGTTTTTTTGGTGAGATTATTTTGTACATGTTATGCAGTTAGATTCTTTTGTCACAGTGTGCATTTCGTTCTGGGAATTCCCAACATTCCAAGTGATTTTTTAATTTGCATATATTAAATTCAATCTTTGTGCTATGAAGTTCTGTGGATTTTGACAAATGCATGTTGTTGTGTATCCATCACTTGAGTATCAAACATAAGTTTCATAAGCCTTAAAAAAAAAAAAAGTCCTGGCCGGTGCTTTGGCTCATGCCTATAACCCAGCACTTTGGGAGGCCGAAGTTGGTGGATCACAAGGTCAGGAGTTCAAGACCAGCCTGACCAACATGGCAAAAGCCCATCTCTACTAAAAATACAAAAATTAGCTGGGCATGGTGACAGGCACCTGTAATTCCAGCTACTCAGGAGGCTGAGGCAGGAGAATTGCTTGAACCTCTGCCTCAAAAAAAAAATGTCCTAATATAGATAGTATAATGCATTCACTTAGTAACTGGGCTCTGTAGAGTCCTACTAGCTCAGGGAATTCTGCACATATATAATGAATATTTCAATGTGTCTTTGCCTACACATTGAAAATGTGAATGATTTTTTTTCTTAATAGTTTAGGCTTCCTCATTCAAAATGCTGTAGGAGATTTTGAATAAGAAAATTATATATTTTTGTGCCCAAAACAAAAATGTGTTCACAAATTTTATTTCCACAATTTGGAAATGTTGTTTCCATAGGCAAACAAGGTCAAACTTATAATTTTCATAAATGTAATTTTGCAAATCTCATAGAAACTAAAGCTCCTTTTACATAATGTAATGAATAGGTGATGGTGGCATGCATAATGCAATTTTCACAAATGAAGTTAAATGTAAGTTCATATTTCTGTATTCAAGGAAAATATCAACTAACTCAATAAAGATGAGCAATATTAACCTTAAGGAGTTAATCATCAGAGTGAAAGAGGGAAAATAGTATAATTAGCAATATATGAAGGTAGTCATTAAAGTGAACTAAGGCACATAATATAGTTTCTCATATAATATAAACAAAAACCAAAGTTCCCATAGCAACACAAACTTTTCTCCAGTGTACACATATTGTACTTTGTATTACTGGATAGAACTGTAATCCATTTGTTTAATAAGGGCATATTAACATGTTTCTGAGAACAATAAGATTTATATAGTCACATTCAGCTGTGTTTAGATTTGCTACCTTCAAACTTAATTTTCTATTTAGTTGACATCCCCTAAAAATATGCTGGCATTTTAGGTCGATTTCATTAAAAGTCATACTTATTTGTTCCAATGTTAATAAGCATTTTTATTCTTTAGCTTGCGTGTTTTAGGATACACATGTCACGTGGACGTGAAATTTAATGTTAAAAACTTTGATGATTAAATATTGTAGTGTTAAAATATTAACTTATTGGAAAATCAAAAAATTTAGTAGCTAGCCCAAATTTTTTTTGCATTAGCAGTAATATAGTTGATGCCATGCAGTAATATTCTTTATTAAAGATGGACAATTATAATGTTATTTTTTGCAAGGAAAATTTTTATCTTCTCTAATTCTAGTTCAAATAGTTCATCCCATTGTAGCTATATCTGTATTTTGAAATTCTTCTCTAAACAAAATAGGGCTATTTAAACATTTACATTTACAGAGTACTTTACAATCATTTGTGTACTAATATTCATATGATTTTTGTGAATGTACTAGATGGGTGATAACTACAATTGCATTTTACATGTGGAGAAGAATGCAAACACATAAGATCACACAACAGCGACACACTGGCAATAGAGGAGTTACCCAGAATATCAACATTAGAGGCCTACATTATTTGTAGTAAATGAAGAAAACTAGGGGGAAAATCTTGTGTTTTATTTCATATTCACACATTTTATTCATCTAGATGTAAACACCTATGCATTTTTATTGAAAGTTGACAATTAAATGCTTAGGATATTCTGGAGAATCTATTGGCTCTCTATTTCAAAGAGAAACAGAACATTTTGAGATTTAAATTATTGATATATTTTGCTGATTGTAAAATGGAAAGAGTTTAAAAGAGGCTTTAGTTTTACTAACCTATCTGTCCTCAAATGCACTGCTAATATTGATCTCCTCTGGAATTATATTGTGACAGAGATAGAAGAATCAATATTTAAGTGAAGTTTAGCATAAAGTCTCAAAACTAAACTATCTTGGGATTCAAATTCTCATTGAATTCAAATTCTCAATGCATATAACTGAGCATCTGATATGGCTTATAATTTAAATAGGCAGAATAAAAGTATAAAATTCTTAGCAAAATTTCCAGAATACATATTTACATTCTTTTATTAGTAAAAATACCTTACTTAATTAGTATTTATATATGTAAAATAAAAGAAGCTAAAAATAAGGGTATACCATCTATATTTGTTTTTACCAATATTTATTTTGTTTTATTTTATAGATGGCATTAATATTTTAGTATTTTTTAGCACTTAAAGATGTTCTCATTTGGTACTAGTATAAATGGTTCATTCATGTTGCTATGAAAATGAAAACACAAGTGTCAGAATGAAAATTTTTAAAACAAGATGTCCAATTTCAGGGAGATAAGATCGTCCCTTTTGAAGACAATGATAAATACTCAAGTTTTCCTTCATGAAGGTAATGTTTTTTGTCTAAGTCAACATACCTTACCGTTTTTAAACTTTTCTCATCATATTTTTGACAGCAGCTTTTCTAATTTTGACAGCTCTTTAAAAGTAATTTTAACAGCCTAGTGATTTCTCTTCTAAGCAAAGTCAGATTATGTGAAATGTCAATGTAAAAACTATACACTTTGACACATAATCATTTTTAGTTGAATTTACTTATTAATTTTGCTTGCTATTACTAATAAAACATAAGTGCTTAGCTAATTGTATTGCTTTTGAAATATTTTAAAAGTATTTAAAACTGTATCCTTTTTACTACAAAATGTCTCATTTCATCACAATCACTTGCCCTTCCAAAAAGGAAGAAGGTGGGGAGTAGCAGTGCTAGGTTGATGTAAGGCAGTTGAAAGGATGAGTAAAATGGCTACTGTAAAGTAAAATTCAAGCCTGCATTGGCCCTAACCAGGATTATGGTAAGGACAGGAGAATCTGAATCCCCTGGGAACCTTTTACAAAATATATGCATGCCCCATCTCCCCATACTACACAAACCTATCCCCTCCACATTATAGCTGATATACTCCCAGGGCAGGAGGACAAATAATGTCTTTTCACCCACCCACCCTCTCACCCAGTAGAAAACCTTTGGAAACAATTTAAATAAAAATTGGCAACTACCTTGACTGAATTAATCCAATTAATTTCTCCAATCCTTTACTTCACAAAGTATTGCAGGAGGCGAGGTAATTACATGGTAAATATAAACAAATGGATTTTCAATTCAATAATTACCTTCCCTTTATAACATTTGCTCTTCTCAGCCAGGTGCCGTGGCTCACACCTGTAATTCCCAGCATGTTGGGAAGCTGAGAAGGACAGATCATGAGATCAGGAGATCGAGGCCATCCTGGCTAACATGGTGAAACCCCCGTCTCTATTAAAAATACAAAAACTTAGCTGGGTGTGCTGGTGGACACCTGTAATCCCAGCTACTTGGAGGCTGAAGCAGGAGAATCGCTTAAGCCCAAGAGGCTGAGATTGCAGTGCGCCAAGATCACCCGACTACACTCCAGCCTGGGAGACAGAGAGAGATTCTGTCTCAAGAAAAAAAAAAAAAAAAAAAGAATCGCTTTGGTGATTGTAAGCCTGTTTTTTCACAGAAGGACACTGTTGCCATTGTAAAGAAAAGGATTTTACAGAAGAGGATTTCATTTTCCTCTTCTGCTATGTGTTAAATATCATCTGACCATTTGTTTTTTCCTTTTTTAATTTTTATTTTAGATTCTGGGGGTACACATGCTGGTTTAATCCAAAGGTATATTGCATGAGCTGAGGTTTGGAGTACAATTGAACCTGTCACCCAGGAAGTGAGTATAGTACCCCATAAGTAGTTTTGCAACCCTTGCCCCTCCTCCCTCCATTTCCCTTCTAGTATTCCCCAGTGTTTGTTGTTTCCATCTTTTTATCCAGGTGTACTCAACATTTAGTTTCTACTTATGAGTGAGAAGATGTGGTATTTGGTTTTCTGTTTCTGTGTTAGTTTGTTTAGGATAATGGCCACAAGCTGCATCCACATTGCTGTAAAGGACATGATTTTGTTCTTTTTATGGCTGTGTGGTATTCTGAGGTGTATGTATATCTGCTTTTCTTTATCCAATCCACCATTGACAGGCGCCTGAGTTGATTTTATGTCTTTGCTATTGTGACTAGTGCTGCAACAAACATGCAGGTGGAGGTGTATTTTTAGCAGAATAACTTATATTTTTGGGGAGTACAAACCCAGTAATGGGACTGCTGGGTCAAACGGTAGTTCAACTCTTAGTTCTTTGAAAAATCTCCAAACTGCTCTCCACGATGGCTGAACTAATTTACATTTCCACCAACAGTGTATAAGCGCCCTCTGCAGCTCTGCCAACACCTATTACTTTTTTAACTTTTTAACAACTTCCATTATGACTAGTGTGGGATGGGATCTCATTGTGGTTTTCATTTGCATTTCTCTGATGATTAGTAATGTTAAGCATTTCTTCATATGTTTGTTGGCCATTGTGTGTCTTCTTAAGAAAAGTGCCTGTTCACGTCCTTTGTCCACTTTTTAGTGATATTATTTGGTTTTTGCTTATTGATTTGTTTAAGTTATATGCAGATTCTGGATATTAGGCCTTTGTCAGATGGACAGTTTGTGAATATATTTTTTTCTCATTCTGTAAGGTTGTCTGTTTACTGCTCTGAAATTAGCCATAAATTATTTGCCAAGGCTGATGTTAAGGATATTTCCTAGATTTTCTTCTAAGATTTTTATAGTTTGAGGATATGACCACAATTCTAAGAACAATAAGAATTATATCTAACGTATACCATGAGAAATTCTATTAATATTAAACCTAGCAAAATTTAGGAAAGTCTAATTATTTTTATTGGATAAATTTATTCAGAAATATACACTGTCAGCCTGGCGAGGTGGCTCATGCCTGTAATCCCAGCACTTTGGGAGGCCAAGGCAGGTGGATTATCTATGGTTAGGAGTTTGAGGCCAGCCTGACCAACATGAAGAAACCACATCTCTACTAAAAATACAAAATTAGCTGGGCGTCGTGGTGTATGCCTGTAATCCCAGATACTTGGTAGGCTGAGGCAGAGGAATCACACCACTGCACTCCATCCTGGGCAACAAGAATGAAACTCCATCTCAAAAAAAAAAAAAAAAAGGAAAAGAAAAGAAATATACACTGTCTCAAGTATTAAACTGGATTCTAAATTACCCTATGTCCCCAATTATTTCAGAAATACTCCATCTCACTTTAAATGAGTAGACATACTTTAGAAGAATTAGGAGCATTAATCACACTTGCAATATTAACAAGTAAACAAAAAAATAATGAAAACAAAATCTGGAAATTATAAGTTCATTTAAGCTATTTAGTCCAACTTCCTAGTGTACAACATTACTGAGAAGCTGTACCTCATCATCTGTCTGATTCCTTCTAATGATAGGAAAGATATTACCACCATATAATTTTTCCACTTTTTCTGTACAGCTCTTAGTTTTAGAAAATTCTTCCTTAGAGTACAGGATGACAATTTACTACCATCCAACTTTCTTTTGTTGGCCTTAGTGGTTCCAGCCAATTAAGCTATTTACTTTTCATGTTGCTTTGTTCAAGTCTCTATTTTTGGGGTTCATGCTTCATCCTTCATGTAGTCAACTAGCATTCTTCTTCCTTAAAGCCAATATCTCTGACTCCAGTCTTTTATCATTCTAATTTATCCTGAAGCCTGTGTCATCTTGCCTCCCTTCTCAGAAACCTTCAATGGCTCCCAATTTTCCAAATGAATTAGGTACAAACTTCTTAGTTTGTGTGAAAATTCTTCACAGATGAAACTGGTAACTTGTATTGTCTCTGGAGGAAAACTGGTCACTTGGTGGGGACTGTGGGTAGATATTTGTACTAGATTCCGTGTCTCAAACATTTCGGAAGGTTTCTAAAAAGCTTATAGGACCTACAAATCTGTGCCTTATTGGGCTAATGCAGTTAAAAATACACTGCTCAACTTAATTTATTTTCAACAACCAGACTCATCTCTCACTTCTTACTACCACTCTAGTGAAATTTATCTCATTTTGGTCAGCTAAATCATTCTAGACCTCACTTTTCTTGACGTCATCATGGTTAGGCTAACTAGCTTCTTATTTTCAAAATTCTCCATTGGCCTTGGAATCCTTGTTTCTCCTGCCATTCCTCCTACACTCTAACTACACTTTCCTAGCCTCCTTCATAGGCTCTGCTTTCTTTGCCCACCCTGTTATTGGTACTTCTTACAGTTCCATATTAGGTTTTCCTGTTTACTACTCTATTTTTCTTTTATATCTTAATTTGGTTTCCACTATAGCAGACTCTAAGTCAACAACTTATAGGCAAACAAATTATTTTGTTACCAATGCCAGAAAGCACAAATAAAAAATGGAAAAAGCATAACATAAAATAATATGTTCGTGAATGGGTTTCCACTGTGGGAAATTGAAGCTGAATCCATTAAAAACTCTTTAATGTATCATGTAGAGTATGTCTCAGAACTGTTCAACTGAGAGAGAACCTGAGCATTTATCCCCTGCCTCCCATCTTCATTGCTTAAGGTTGCCCATAAGGACATTAAATTCCTGCTACCCTGTATGATGTCTGAGCAAGTTCTTATGGCATTGGTAAAAGCTCTTGGTCAGAGAAGCAGAGATTCAAGAGCTTGAAGTAGAAACCTGTCAGTGGCCATAAAAACTATCCATTGGGACTACAAATGAATTCAGAGATGAAACTAGAGAATATGAAGTGGAGTGTTACAAAGCCTGCTACATTGAATGGTCTTATCCATACTCATAGTTTGATATACTACCCATTTACTAATCACTACCAAATATTCATCTTCAGTCTAGATCTCTCTTTTGAGTTCAAAGGTTCATTGGGCTTTGACATCTGAATATCATAAAATATCTCAAAATCAACTTCATGAAACTAAATTCATAATCTTTTATTTATTTATTTTCTTATCTCTAGAAGTCATGCTAGACCTCTTCCTTTCCCTACCCATAATGCATAAAATCAAAATGTTATCATATCTTTTTTCTAAATTTCTTTTTAAGTGCCTTTCAATACCCCCATTGCCAGCACCTTAGTTTAGGGCCTCATGAAAAATGTTTAGCCTAGCCTACTACATAAGCTATCTAGCTTGTTTATCTGCTTTGAATCACCTCCTAGCAAATATCCACACCATTGCTGGAATTATTTCTATTGAGGATGCAAATTTGATCTTCTGACTTTGGCTCAAAATACTTTAATAGCACATCATCTTCTCCAAGAAAAGTCCAAACTTTTAAAATGTCCTCTGTGGCTTTTTGTGATACTGCATTTGACTACTTCTCCAGCTTCATCTTCTGCCAAAAACTCTTCCATTTCTGCCACTCTGCGTGTTCAGTCCCTATATCTGGAGCTTTCTTACTCATCTTGTCTACCTCACTAACATCTCCTCAGACATTAACACCTAGTTCACTTCATCTTCTTTGGGAAGCATTCCCTGGTTCTACTAAGTAGAATTAAGTTTGACAAGCACAAGACCAAAAACAGCATGTTAAGAAAGGCTGAACAGAAAATTTCAAATCCAAAGGAGCCTGGTTATAAAATCCAACACTTCAGTCAAGCAAAAGGAAAGGAAAACAGAAAGAAGCACGTGCCAGCAGAACCCTCCTGCTTTAACAAACTTTACTAGAAGCCTCACCCTACTGACTTTTACTTAAATTTATTTGGCCACAACTATGTCACAATGTCACAGCTAGCTGTAAGGGACTATGAGGTTATACAGATTTTTTTTTTCTGTGTTCTCATCCATAACAAAATCAGGACTCTGTTAATAAGGAATATGATAATAACGGATTTTTTTATTTTTAGCTGTCGGCATCCTTAGCAATAGGTGGCATTAATACATTCTCCTTATAAATGAGGAAATTAAGATGTAAAGAGCTTAAGTAATCTGTCCAAGATCACAATTAATAATTAAAGATTAAACCTAAACAGTCTAACTCTAGTATCACTGCTCATAACACACATATGTTTACTTATTGTAATTATTTAGGTTCTAATGCTTTCATCATTCTAATCCTTAAAACAAGGATGATATGTTTGTTCCTTAGCATCACTGTATTGCCCAGAACATGATTTTACACTCAGAAAATTTTCAATACATATTTCTGAATGATGATGATGATGCTCAAAATGGTTTCATTTCTTGACATAACTGATAACGTTCATGCTAACATATGCATGATTCCTTGATTGAATTCATGTGTGTATTTCTGCTCCCTTCAGAAACCTCATTAATGACAAGAATAATGGGATGGGAAAAGAAATAAGATAAAACATTTCAATGAAATTAGAAATTGCAGATAGACTAGGATGGTGAAAACTGACTTACTAGACTACATGCAAGGACATCCAACAGAGCCAAAGGCAAGATGAGTTGCTGAACTAAAAAGAGAATGATTAATTTAAATTTTGCATACCTGCTTCCTCTTCTTTGCTGACAACCCACGTTGGTCCCTTCTTGTAGGAGACTGCAAGCTTTCTCCATAAAGAATACCAAACTGGACCCCTTCCTGACACCTTACACTAAAATTAACTCCAGATGGATTAAAGACTTAAACATAAGACCTAACACCATAAAAACCCTAGAAGAAAATCTAGGCAAAACCATTCAGGACATAGGTGTAGGCAAGGACTTCATGACCAAAACACCAAAAGCATTGACAACAAAAGCCAAAATAGACAAATGGGACCTAATCAAACTCCACAGCTTCTGCACAGCAAAGGAAACAATCATTAGAGTGAATCGGCAACCAACAGAATGGGAAAAAATTTTTGCAGTTTACCCATCTGACAAAGGGCTGATATCCAGAATTTACAAAGAACTAAAACAGATTTACAAGAAAAAAACAACAAGCCCATTCAAAAGTGGGCAAAGGATATGAACAGACACTTTACAAAAGAAGACATACATGAGGCCAGCAAACATATGAAAAAATGCTCATCATCACTGGTCATCAGAGAAATGCAAATCAAAACAACATTGAGATACCATCTCAGGCCAGTTAGAATGGCAATCATTAAAAAACCTGGAGACAACAGATGCTGGAGAGGATGTGGAGAAATAGGAACACTTTTACACTGTTGGTGGGAGTATAAATTAGTTCAACCATTGTGGAAGATAGTGTGCGATTCCTCAAGGACCTAGAAATAGAAATTCCATTTGATCCAGCAATCCCATTACTGGGTATATATACAAAGGATTACAAATCGTTCTACTATAAGGACACATGCACACGAATGTTCATTGCAGCACTGTTTACAATAGCAAAGACCTGGAACCAACCCAAATGCCCACTGATGATAGACTGGACAGGGAAAATGTGGCACATATACACCATGGAATATTATGCAGCCATCAAAAGTGATGAGTTTGGGTCCTTTGTAGGGACATGGATGAACCTGGAAACCATCATTCTCAGCAAACTGACAAAAGAGCAGAAGATCAAACACTGCATGTTCTCACTCATAGGCAGGTGTTGAACAATGAGAACACATGGACACAGGGAGGGGAGCACTACACACTGGGTTCAGTCGGGGGGGAAATTGGGGAGGGACGGTGGGGTGTGGGGAGTGGGGAGAGATAGCAAAGGGAGAAATGCCAGATGTAGGTGATGGGGAGGAAGGCAGCAAATCACACTGCCACATGTGTACCTATGCAACAATCTTGCATGTTCTTCACATGTACCCCAAAACCTACAATGAAATAAAATAAATAAATAGGGAAAAAAAGTAATAATACCAAAATTTGGGCATCTCCCACAGAAGTGCCCTAATTCCTACATTCTCAACTGATGTGAAACTCACTACACACTACTCCCCAGACATAAAGTTTTCAAACAGCACTTTGGTGCTCTTTAGTTCTCAAACATTAATGAAAATCTTCTGATATTAAATATGAGAATTACAACAAAAAGAAAAAAGGCATTACTAAAAGGAAACAAAAGCAAGGAGAAGAAAATTTTACTATAATTAATATCCTGAGAAAGATGAGTGAATATTTGTACCAACGAACCAAAAATGAAACATTCAAAGACCAAGAAAGAGTTATGTGAAATATTAAGAGTGCCAAAATAGACTATCATAAGTTAAAGTTGGGCTGTATGTGAAATAATAAAAAGTCTTTCAGAAAGCATAACAAAAAGGCAAAGAGATAGAAAATAGTTTTAAAAAATGAATCCTAAAATTAAAGTGTCAGCTCAGGAAAGTCAAAAACCAAACACCAAGATTTTTAAAACAGGGGATAAAAAAACATTAGAGAGGAAACTCATCAGAACAATAATAGAAAAATATTTCCCAGTCCTGAAACACATGAGATTCCAGATTGAAGGTAACAACCAAGAATTCAGCAAAATTAATGAGAAAGTCCCACACCAAAGATGCATAGCATCACAGAATTTTAAAATCTAAACAATAGACACTATGGATTACCAGAGAATGGGTGGGGAGCTGTGTTAAAAGCTACCTGTAGGGCACTATGCTGATTCCCTACAGGTAGCTTTTTCCCTACAGGGTGACGCAATCTGTACTCCAAACCTCAGCATCATGCAATATTCCCATGTAACAAATGTTCACATGTACCCCTTGTAACTGAAAGTTGAAAAGAAAAAATATATATAACACAAAAAACATCCAAAAAAAAAAAAAAGAAAATCAACCCGGAGAAAGAGAAAGAGAAAAAAACAGACCATATACAAAGAATCAAGAAACAATAGTATCTAACATCTCAATAGCATCACTCTTAAAAGAAGGTGGAAAACAATGGAGCAAAAATTTTCAAATTCTGTGACAAAATTATTTCCAACCCGACTAACAATCGAGGGTGATAGTAGAATACAGTCATTTTTAAGTAACTCCTAAAATAATTTTTCTTCTATGTAGCCATTCTCAAGAAGGTATTAAAGGATATACTCCACCAAAGAAATAAGTCAATGTATATCAAATCCAGGAAAAAGGGAATCACACTTAGGAATCAGAAAGAAGCAATTTCCAGGATGATGAAAAAATGTTTGAGGAAAACAGCTACACAGTAGGCCTAAACTAAACTAAACTGCCATAAGTTATATATATATATTCAGAAAACAATAATAATAAAAGGAAATACATATGTTATCTAATTGATTCCAGTATAAAAAACAAGATTTACAATTTTGGTAGAAAATTTGCTCTGAAATAACGATGGTCACTTAAAAAACTAAACAAATATAAAGTAATGTAATTATGAGCCATGCTCTAGGAAAAACAAAATATTATATTAGAAAGTTAATGCAATCAAGGGGGCATACACTTCTAAGTTGTACACAGTATTTATAGTCAAAACATATAACCACAGAATATTGTTTTCAGTAGCTTTATTTAGATATAATTCATGTGTCATAAAATTCATCCTTTCAAACTGTACAGTTTGCTGTTTCTAGTATACAAATAGGGTTGTGTGCAACCATCCACCACTATCTAAATTTAGAATATTTTCATCACTCCAAAAAGAAACCCACACCCACTGGCAGTGTCTCCTCATTCCCTCCTCTTCCAACTCCTAGCAGCCAATAATATATTCAGTATCTCTACAGATTTATCTATGCTTGACATTTCTCATAATGGAATCATATAGTATGTGGTCATTTATGGCTGGCTTATTTAAGCACAATGCCTTTATGTTCAAACATGTTGAACATTGAGACACTGATACATAGCATCTATCAGTGCTTCATTTATTTGTATTGCCAAATGTTGTTTCTTTGTGTGAATATACTATATTTTATTTATTCATTCATCTGTTGATTAATATTTGTGCTGTTTCCACCTTTTGGCTAGTATAAATAATGTTTTTGCATGAACATATATATGTATATGTTTTTTAGTGCAACCTAGAAGTAGAAATGCTGAGTTATATGGTAATTCTATTTTTAGTATTTTGAGACATTTTCAAGCTGTTTTACAAAGTGGTTGTACCACATTACAATCCCACCATGGATGTGTGAGTTTCAGTCTCTCTACATCCTTCTCGATACTGTTATTGTTTTATTTTAGCCATCCTTGTACTGTAAAGTGATAATTCATTATGGTTTTGATTTGCATTTCTCTAATGACCATTGATATTGAAGATTGAGAATCTTTTTTGTGCTTATTGCTCATCTGAATATCTTCTTTGGAGAAATGTCTATTCAAATATTTTGCACATTTTAAAATTGAGTTACTTATGATTGTTGAGTTGTAAGAATTCTTCACGTATTATGGATTCATGTCCCATACCATATATGTAATTTATATATCTTCTCCTGACCTATGAGTCAGAAAATACTTTTAACCTAAAAATTCGATATAATTTTAGACTAGAGCTGTAGGAAGTGATTGTGTGTGTGTGTGTGCAATGTTTGAATGAATGTAGGGAGGATGTTTATTCTTCCGGCAATTACTTGCACTTGAGAACAGAACAACAGCAAATCCAATACCTGCAATTGAGTGCTATGATGGTTCTCATGTTATGCAAATAACAGGAAGTTGGTGAAAATAAATTTTTCATGCCACTTAGTTTCTCTTGATTCTCTACTTTGTCTTCTTTACTCCTTACCCCTTACTCTACAGATGTATAGCAGGTAGCTGAGAGAGAAAAAATTTGGATATTTCTTAAAATGCTACAGTAGTGACAAAATAAAAACTTGTCTACTAAAACTGAAGAATTAAATAAGTATATTTGACAAAAAATCAGCCTTTTTCATATTAGCTTTTGGGAAAAGGATTTTTCTCAAAATGTCCTAGAGGAATATAACTTTTTCATGAAAAACATTCTCAGGCTCTTAGAAGGAAACAAGAATCAAAAAATATATATTTTTATGATGGAAACTACCAAAAATCCAGGCCAGTGTGATCTGGCTACTTCATGTTAGCAGAATATGTTTATTAGATGATGGTTCTTGAAATCCTCTTGAGTCTTATCGTTAAAGATTATAGGAAGAAATAGCATTTCTTTATGTGCCAAATAGTATGTTTTCATTTTCAGTTTTACAATGTAAAATTGCATTTATTAAACATCCATGTGTTACGTATTTATTAGGCACAAGCTCAAAATAAAAGCATGAACAAAGTAGACACAGCCCTTGTTCAAGTCCCATCCCTGGGGTCAGCCTAGCATAGTAGACACTTACTAATGTTTGTTCACAACTTGGGGACTAAATTATACGATGTGTATAGAAAACAGAATAAGATAAATTTAAAATCTCTTGTAAAGACAGGCTGAAAAATAAAAAGATATTTTTATAATGTATGGTAAGTGTCAGAGTAGGTGTAAGTGTGCCACTTAACCAAGCCTGCAGTTGATGGAAGTGGTCAGAAGACTTTATTAAGAAAGTGACATCTGGACTGAGACTTCAAGGACAGAGGTTGAAAGTTGAAAAAGGAGTAAAAGTACACGGCACGAAGGGAAAAGTAGGTGCAAAGGTCTAGACGGGAAAGACATATTCACACATTCCTTCCAATTATGATTTCAAGTATTTTAAACAAGGAAGTTTATCACTGACAAAATAAGACTTAAAAACAAAATTATTGACATCATGGAGAATGCATTCTAGTGGAAGAGACAAAAATAAACAAGATAAATTAAAAATATATATGTTAGTTCAATGGTAAGAAGAAAAATAAAACAGGAAAGGTCATAAGAAGCATGAAGGAGTGGTTGAATATTTGATAGTGGGTCAGGGAAAGATACATTTGCATCTACATAAAGGAAAGGAGGCATGTGTGTATGTTGGTATGGCTGTAGAAAGGGAAGTGTTCCCAGCAGAGAGAACAGGAAATGCACATTTCCTGAGGCATGAACAGTTTGAGTATCCTTGAGAAACAGGAGGCAAAAGCGCTCAGACCAAGCAGTGAAGGAACAGAGTAAATGAATCCAAAGTCAGAAAGGTAAGTAGCATCTTGCCTATCTTTGCAATGAATTTAGCTTGTAGGCTGAGTGAGATGAAAAAAAATAATAATAATAAGAGGTCAAGCAGAAAAATGAGATTACCCATGTTAGATTTGTACGTACACTTGCTACCAGCTGAAGAAAAGCTAAAGAAAGACAAGGCCAGAGAGTAGCCTATTGTAATAAACCAGAAAACCTGAGTTGTGGCAGTAATAGTGGTAAGAAGTAGATGAATTTTGAAAACAGCATGAACAAAAGCTAGTGATAAAGTGGGTGTTTAAGTGAAAATTAGCAGCCAAAGATAAGTCTAAAGAATTTTGGTGACTGGGTGTGGTGGCTCATGCCTGTAATCCCAACACTTTGGGAAGTCAGGGTGGGCAGATCACGAGGTCAGGAGATTGAGACCATCACCACCAACATGGTGAAACCCCATCTCTACTAAAATACAAAAAAAATTAGCCAGGCTTGGTGGCACCTGCCTGTAATCCCAGCTACTAAGGAGGCTGAGGCAGGGGAATCACTTGAACCTCGGAGGCGGTGGTTGCAGTGAGCCAAGATAGAGCCACTGCACTCCAGCCTAGCAACAGAGCAATACTCTGTCTCAAAATAAATAAATAAATAAATAAATAAATAATAATAATACCTTTGGTTAGAGCAGTTCGACGAAAGGAATTGCCTGTCCCTGCAAAGGAAAAGACTAGGCGAAGAACAGGTTGTGGGAGAATAACAAAAAGTTAATTCTACACATGTTGAACTTAAGATGCATATTTGCTATGCAAGTAGAGATATTTTATGGGCAGCTATAAATAATGGAATTTAGAAAATAAATATGATGGGCCAGGTGCGGTAGCTCATGCCTGTAATCCTAGCATTTTGGGAGACCGAGGCGGGCAGATCATGAGGTCAGGAGTTCAAGACCAGCCTGATCAACAGGGTGAAACCCCCATTTCTACTAAAAATACAAAAAGTAGCTGGGCATGGTGGCGCTCACCTGTAATCGCAGCTACTCAGGACACTGAGGCAGGAGAATCACTTGAACCAGGGAGAGGGAGGTTGCAGTGAGCCAAAATGGCTCCATTGCACTCCAGCCCAGGCAACAAGAGTAAGACTCCATCTCAAAAAAAAAGAAAAAAGAAAAAAAAAAGAGAAATATGGGGACATTTATATATGCATAGATTTATATATACTATTTTATATTTCTATATTTTATATAAGGTATGTGTATATTTTATATATTATCATGCTAAATATATTAACTTATTATGTCAGTGAATCAATGATAATTAAAGCCTTCAGAGGGATGAAATTCAACAAAATAATTGTTAAGCATAGAAAAAAGGATTGATGTGAGTTCTGAGCCTAGAGACACTATGACATTTAGAAGCCAAGGAAATTGGGGGAAACTAAAAAAAAAAAAAAAAAAAAAAAAAAAAATCTCAGATGGAGCATCCAAAGAGATAGGAAAAACATACAAACACTGTAAGTTTATTGTTTTGTAAGCCAAGCAAAGAAAGTGTTATAAGGAGACAGTAATCCATTTTGTCAAATGTTAACAAGGGTTCAAGTGCAATGGGGACTGAGAATGGATCACCAAATTTAGCAACATGGAGTTCATGGGTAATCTGGATAAAAGCAATTTCGGTCAAATTTTGGTGCTGAAAATTTCTTTGGAATGGATTCAAGAAAGAACAGAAGGAGAGAAATTGAAAACTGCATCTTGATATGGGATGGCTGTGTCCCTACTCAAATCTCACCTTGAATTGTAGTAATTTCCATGGGTCAAGGGTTGGGCCAGGTGGAGACAATTGAATTATGAGGGTAGTTTCCCCCATACTGTTCTTGTGGTCATGAATAAGTCTTGTGATATTGGATGGTTTTATAAATGGGAGGTACCATGCACAAGCCTTCTTGCCTGCCATCATGTAAGATAAGACTTTGCTCCTCATTCACCTTCCACTAGGATTGTAAGGCCTCTCCAGCTGTGTGATAATGAGTCAATTAAACCTTTCCTTTCTAAATTACCCAGTCTTGGATATGTCTTTATTAGCCACAAAAACAAACTAATGTACATCTATTTTCAATAAATGTTGTTGTAAAAGAAATTTGAGAAGAGGAAAGATTGTCAAGGGAATAAGTTGGAATGGGAAGTGGAGTCAAAAGGGAGGCTTTTAGAAATGGAGGTGACTGCAACTTGTTTATGTGCTATTCAAATTATCCAGTAGTAAGGGCAATATGTGTGGTGCAAGAAAGAAAAATATGTGTAGGGCAAGAAAGAGAGTTGCTGGAGCCACATCTCAAACTAGGTGGGAAGAGAACTGAATCTAGCACAAAAATTGAGGGCTACACTTTCTTAGGAGCATGTAAATAAAAGTTCAAGTAAATTAGCACAAATACACTTAGGTCGATAGATGTTAGTAGAGGAACTCACTCAAAGACTTCTGTTTACTTCAATTTTCTTAGTAAAGTGGAAATCATGGTCAACAACTTAGGATAAGGATGGGGAAATAATTGTGGGAGATTTTATGAGAGAAGATATAAAATAATCATCTAATTTTTAGGAAGGAGCTCGAAAAATATAGTGTGATTGCTAGACAGCATGAAGGAGCCACTTGTGTGATTCTAAATTTAAGGTGAGGTCAGCATTGTTTTGTATTTTTTTTCCTCCGACTGCTTTTAGTTGCAAGTGTGCAAATGCAGAGTAGGTTGAGGGTTTGGTTTAACAAAAGTTGTATTTTATCCAATTGATCATAATGAAGCAAGAGTAGAGCAAAGAGGTAGGTGGTGTTTTCAGGGAAGTGATTATCATTGACATAAGGTCTTTAGAAGGTCACACCACTTTAAAACCAAGACACGTTTTGATTATCTTTGGATTTCATCAGTTGCTATGTTTTATGGTGTTCCTTGACAGCATAGAGGGAAAATACAGTTTTATGTGAACATTTTCACTTTGTGGTTCTAAAATACTTGCTTTATTCTCTGCTGGTCTTTAAATTGATTCATTTGAAAACCAGAGTTCTCCGTTATCAATAAAAGTATTATGATATGGGCTGCTCTAGAATAGCAGAAAGTTAAAAAACAAACTTAAAATCAGACAATCAGTAATATTAAATTATCTCTGAGTACACATTATTTAGTTCCTCATTAACTTAATTGCTTTCCAGTAAAAGTGAAAGGCACAATATGAAAATTAAATAACATTCCATGTCAGAGTTTAAAAAAAATATTCATTTAACATTGGAATAGTTTTTTCCCCCCAAGAAATATTGTTCATTTATTTTGTGAGAATTTTTGTTTGTCGCTATTTGTTCAAAACATAATACAATTGTGAGACCCAGTGCCTGCTGGCAAAGTTGGAATAGCTGTCAGCAGGAAATGGCAAACTAATAATAAGTGCTGGTAAAATATTTATATTATAGTTTACTGGGAAGCTGAGTGTAGTTTTGTATTTCATTAGTGCTTGAGGCAGTATATAGTAACATTTTTTTTTTGCTCCAAAATAAGTGGATAGAATTCTAAATGCTGTAGTAACTTATCTTTCAACTATCTGCTGGGGAAAGAAAGAATTAATAATAATAAAGTATTTTACTAGTTGAAATTTAAGAAATTTTAAATGAGGACTATAGAGAAGTAATTAGCAGCATCTCACATTCAGTGTTATTGGACACTAGGCTGCTGGATCAGCCACTTCTGTATGTGGACTAGTAATTTAGCTCTGCTTTATAATTTTCAATAACAGAGGTATTCAAGAGGAAGGGGTGGTCTTGGACTACCAGAGGACTCAGAAGTATGGTGATGTTCAAGTACAACACTGTGTTTATGTACTCCCCAAAGTGTATCAAAGCTCAGATCCAGAGAAATAAAAGAAAAGTCAAACAAAACAAGCATTAGACTGCGTAAAATAAGGTATGGACAAGGCGAACAGGTGAGGCATTGTTTAGGTGGCTAAGGTAGATCAATATCAATTCTTACAAGCCAGGAATCCTGCCTGCTTTCCTCTGACGCTCTGCAGATCATCTTACGGCTTGCAGACAGACTGTCGCCTAACCTCAACTGACAGACAACCTATTTCACCTCTGTACAAATCATACCCATCTTCTTTCTTTGTGGTTCACTGATGGGAGAAAAAATATAACTGCCAACATAAAATAATACCAGATTGGTTTTACTACTTTTTAACATCCCTGTTCATTCACTTAATTTCAAAAAGACCGGTTCCCAATTTCTCTTTTATATATAATTTTAACCTACTGAATAAAATGCAAGTATATTACAAATATAACAATGTGTGTGTGTGTGTGTGTGTGTGTGTGTGTGTGTGTGTGTGTAAAAGGAGAAGTGACCAAATTTATCCAAATAGTAAACATATGTAAGTGTCTGGCACATAACAATCGCTAAATAAATATTAGTTTAAAAATAAAACAAATACATATTAATTATATCAATATTTCTATCATAATAATTTTGAAAACCTAACAGAGGGATGCACAGAGATTCAAGTAGAGACTGAGGGAATAAATGTTTATATGCACCTTGTATTTCATAGAACAGGGAGCCAATATTTCAACAATTTTGAAAACATGCTTAACAAGCTCATGATAGCTAAATTTTGAATAAACATGAGAAAGTTAGATTGTTGGCTGGGCGCGGTGGCTCACGCCTGTAATCCCAGCACTTTGGGAGGCCGAGGCAGGTGGATCACAAGGTCAGGTGTTCGAGACCAGCCTGGCCAACATGGTGAAAACCCATCTCTACTAAAAATACAAAATTTAACCAGTTATACTGGTGGGCAAACATAATTCCAGCTACTGAGGAGGCTGAGGCAGGAGAATTGCTTGAACCTGGGAGGTGAGTTTGTGCAGAGATTGTGCCACTGCACTCCAGCCTGGGGGACAGAGCAAGACTCTGTCCTGAAAAAAAAAAAAAAAAACAAGAAAGTTGGATTGTTTATGTTTTGTGACATAGTAACATCAATTTTTCTTGTTCTGATAAACTATAAATTTATGTATAACTTTTTGTAAACTTCTGTTTTTCTATACAATGTTCTAATTCCAATGGGAAAATGAAATGCAGAAAATTGTTCTCCAAAAATTTATAATAATTTAGTTATATCAAAAATAGTCAAAATAAAAAATCTGTTTTCTAGTTCTGTCAAATTTAGATTATCCACACTTCCATGCAAATTAATCATTATGTAAATATTTTACTTTACATATACAATTCTTATTGAGTTTTCTTTTCACTTTGCAAGTTTAACTAAATAGAAGAATATCTTCTACTAATGTAACAGCAATGGTAATTGGTATAAAAGCAAAAGCATGTGGAAAGGAGAAATCAAAACAAAGGCCACTTATTGAAATAAAACCTAATGTACGTTACCCTCTTGATTCTGCTTTGGCAAATGGGAGGCATTGTGTATATTTCATCCTTGAGCATAGAATTTACTGAGACAATTTTTCATATAAGTATAATAACTTGATTTCAATGTATTCAGATTTTCATATAGAAACCCATCCTGTTCTTTTTTTGTCCTCTGAGATGACTAATGAAAGAAATGGCAGTTTTAACATCATAATAAAAGTACTAAAAGCGAAGTCTAAGATCCTTATTTTAGTGGTTGTATGAACTTTGGCTGAGTCTTGAAATTGGAAAAGGTCATATTTTGCAGGGTGGTTGCATATCATATCACTGGATAATAAGAATATGTCTTTTCACCGCTGCTACAGTTTTCTGCTTACATTTTTATGGTGGAAGAAATGTAATTTACTTGTCAGATTGGAACCTTTGATATAAATCCTTGTCCTATCTTTTGAACTAGTATTTCTGAAATACTACATTATAAACAAATATCATGTTTAATTAAACAACTACTTTACTCCTAACTGAACAAGAGAGTATGATTATATTAATTTAATAACAAGCCTTCGACTAGAATTTAAAGAAAACATTTCAACTCAGCAAGAAATATAATTATACTAATTTAAAATTGAGCCATATGACCAGAATGTAAACAAAATATTTTAAGTTCCTGTCTTCGGGATACAAAAAATAGTTTTTTTTTAGGAGAGAAAACTAATATGATTTAGAAAGTATTCATTTGCATTAAAATTTCTTCTTCAACCTACTAATCTATATGCAAAACTAAATTTAAAATTCAATTAACAGTTTGCTATGATGCTGAAAACCTATTTTAAACATAAACAATTGTCATTTTACCAAGAGATTCATTTTTCTTTTGTATGTGACTGATTTTTTATAGCTAAAGCTTAGCAATTTTGAAATATGTTAGCTCAATTCTAATAAGAATAAAAATAAGGTGAGGTAAATTGAAGTGAATAATTAGGCATACTATACTGTATATGATTATCTGTGTGTGTTTATGTGTATATGCATAAAAATATATATTTAAATATACAATGTACATCATTCTTTGAATTCCAGGGATTAATTTTATCTTCAGATTTCAACATAGAAAATAATAGATTTACTGTAATCAGTTAAAGGCACTTGATGCTGAAGGTCAATTCATTTTTACAAATTTGTGGGAACAAAGAAAAACCGAAAACTGGGTTCTGACCTAATCAAAGCCATAAGTTGTTTGTTAAAACATGCATTGCTAGCATCCTAATTATCTCTATTTGTGTTTGCTTAGTTAGATAAACAAATGAAACATTTCTGATCCAGATGTGACTATCTCAGCGCTGTCATTTACCTTTCAAGGATCATAGAATTTTTGCTTTTAACACATTCCCTTGAGTACCTACATGTTTTCATTATAAACCAGTAGTTGAGAAAACATGTCAGATGCTAAATTCAAAATCCACCATGCAGGAAACATGGAGAAATGTAACAACTGTTTTGGAAGAAAATGTCTTGAAGTCAGCTTACATAAAATCTTAAATGATTTGCCAATGAATTTTAATTAACATTTACATTACACAACTTCAAATGCTAAAATAATTTCTGCATAACTACTATAGGATTGAAATTATTTTTGTCAAATATGCATAAAACCTTAAGCTAAAATGTCTATGTTCTGTAATATAAGTTTAATGATGAAAATGTAGAATTTATAATATCGATTTAAGATCTGAAACAAAAGGAATAAAATAGTTTAAAGTCTAGAGCACTTAAAATCTTTTAATACTTAATACATGATATGAAATCTCATACAGAACATAGAGCACTCAAAGTAATAATTTTGTATATGAATATTTAATAACTTGTATGTCCAAGTAGACTGAAAACTTTAAAATTCTTTAACAGGCTCACGTTCACTAGAGTAGATGAAAATGAAAATTTTAGAATGAATTTGTAAAGGGTAAAATAACTCAAATTGTTTTCTCAGTAAATGCCACATCTCCATCAATCAACTGTTATTCTTAAATATCAAGAAAATGATTTATATAATAAAAACTATATAGTCAATAAAAAGCTATATACGAAGATAGCTAATGCAAGATGACTGAACTTATAATGCATAAGGCCAAAAAATTTCATCCCAGTTCTTTTTGTTTGTTTGTTTTTGTTTGAGAAGGAGCCTTACTCTGTCTCCCAGGCTGGAGTGCAGTGGCGCGATCCCGGCTCACTGCAACCTCCACCTCCCGGGTTCAAGCGACTCTCCTGCCTCAGACTCCTGAGTAGCTGGGACTACAGGAGCGTGCCACCACGCCTGTCTATTTTTTTTTTTTTTTGGTATTTTTAGTAGAGACGGGGTTTCACCATGTTAGCCAGGGTGGTCTGAATCTCCTGACCTCCTGATCTGCCCGCCTCTGCCTTCCAAAGTGCTGGAATAACAAGTGTGAGCCACTGCGCCTGGCCTCATCCCAGTTTTTATGTGGCTATGTACATAATGTATTTCTACTTAACAAAATAGTAAAAGGCCATTTTCTACTATGTAATGTATATTTGCAAACATTTTATCTCACAGAACTGTTCAATTAAAAACTATGCATTTCTAATTGAATATCTAGTGTATTTATAAACATTCATTTAAAGCATTTATTTATTTAATAAAGGCTAAAGTTGGTTAGGCTGGCATACAAACCAAAATTATGATGTTACTTTGAACTCTCTAACCTCTTTTAATTTGCAAACAGGTAATTATATGAAAAATTATAAAATGCATGCACTAAAAAGCAGTTAGAAAATGACAAGTATTTTATATAAGAATTAATAGATGTTATACTCACTAGAAGCAGAAGGAAGCAGAAGTATGTCCATGACTATATAATCATCTAAGGAATGTCAATCTTTTTTTTTTATATCAGGAGGCCATAATCCTAAACAAATTAATGTAGTAATAGAAAACCAAATACCTCACATACTCACTTCTAAATGGGAGTTAAACATTGTGCACATGTGGGAACAATAGACAAGGTGTGGATGAAAAAACTACCTATGGGTACAATACTCACTGATTGGATGCAATGTACTCATGTCACAAACCTGCAAATGTACCCTGTACCTAAAATAGAAATTGAAAAAGTCAGTCTTTAACTTTACTTAATAGCTAAAATGGCCATTTACAACTGTATCTAAATATGTATCGCAAATACGTCTTTTATTAAATATGGATAATAAAGGATATTTTGATCTCTACTAAAAATATCAAAATATAATGCATTTCATATATGCATATTAACTATGAGAAAATAATTAAAACAGTGATTTCTTACAAAATAGTATTAATATAATTGAAAAGACTCTCAGTGGAAAGGAAACCATTAAATATACACAACCAGTCTCTAACAGATTATTGGTATTAATAAATAGTTTAGAGTGCTATTTGTTATTATTTGGAATTTATTAGGTAAAATGTCAAATAAGCAGGAAATATGAATGTCTTTCCTTAACCATAATGAGTAAACACAATCATGGAAACATTAAAACTCTTTCATTTGGAAAGACCCCAAGAATTCATGTGATGAAAAGTTTTTAATATAGGGAACTTTCATCAGTAAAGTGGAACTTTAGAAAAAGCGTATTTTGGAGTATCATAGCAAAGTTTACATTGTGTGTTAAGTTTAACATCACAGCAATTCTTCATAGAAAAAAATCTGAATCTACGGTTTTCAATCCACTTCTTTCTGAGTATTGTAGTCACTTATAAATGGCAGTTAAAATTGAAAAAAAAAAACACTTAAAAGCATTGACTTTTATACTTCATGCCAACAAAACAATTCACTATTTACTTATTTCACAGTTAATCTCCATGCTAAATCTGAAAGTATGCTCTCAATAACAACTATAATAAAAGAATGTTGGGATAATGACACAAGATGATAAAAGCAAGGAAATGCTCATTTAAGGATATAATCTCTGTCATATATACGAGCTTTAAGTAGAAATGAAGTAGGATAAATGCTTCACACAAAAAAAATTTATTGAGAGAATTCCTATAGAACAAAGACTTATCAAAAGGTGATAGTTTCCAATCCTCTTGACAAAGATTTTCTAATATAAGGTATATTGTTCTATAAAACTATGTGGAAATTAATTTCATAGGCAAGAATTCCTCACCATCTTTAAGTAACTGAAAATTTAGAGAAGAATCCTAAGATTTAGTTTTATTAGTGGCAGTGTTTGGTTGATTAGTAGAAGAGAAGTAATGCTATGTGTTCAGCAAACCCATTTTTTTTTCCTTGAGATAGGGTCTCACTCTGTCAGCCAAGCTGGAATGCAGTGGCATGATCATGGCTCACTTCAGCCTTAACCTCCCATGCTCAGACAACCCTCTTTCCTCAGCCTCCTGAGTAGCTGGGACTACAGGTACGTGCCACCATGCCTGGCTAATTTTTTAATTTTTATTTTTTGGTAGAGACATACTCTCCATGTTTCTCAGGCTGATCTCAAACTCTTGGACACAAGGTATCCTACTATCTTTGCCTCTCAAAGTGCTGGGTTTACAGGTGTGAGCCACCGTGCCAGCTCATTTCTTTTTCCTCCAAAATACATAGCTAAATTACATTCACAAACCTCCCTGCAATTATGTTGAGCCATGTGATTGACTTCAAGCCAATGAGATTAAGGAATTATCCTGCTGGTTCTCCAATAAGCTTTCTTCCATCCTTACTCAATGTTGAATATCCATTGGAAGACTCCAAAGCCCTAAAGAATGGCAGAGTCACTTTCAGGTTCCTGAATGACTAAATGGGACTGAATGGAGCAGATTCACCCCACTTTTCCCCCAACTTGCACTGGAATGTGAGAAAGAGTAAGAAATCTTGATAGTATTAAGCCATTGAGAGAGATCTGAGAGAGTCTACAAGATTATTCATTCATTTATCTCTTCCTCAAATATTATAAATGATAAAGAATTATAAAAAATAAATATAAGATTTGATACTTCAGAGGGTGCCAAAGGTGGGACCATACTGTATGTAAATATTACAGTAGAAATAATTTCTAGAAACTGTATGATCTCAAGTATTCTGCAACTGGTCCCTGTCAAAATTTTGCTTCCCAAATCATATCCTGAATCAACGTCATCTTATTATAATAATGTTATTACTCTTAGTGATAAATGTTAAAGCATTATTTTACATTCATGTTCATACTTTGGGCACAGTGCTAAATATTTATGTGAATTATGTATTTTAATTTTGAAGTGACCCTGTGAGGAAGTTTTAATAAGATACTCTTTACACAGAGGAAATTGATGGTATAAAAGTAAAGGTGATCTCACAGCAAATAAATAGGCAATCTAGGATTCCAAAGGTCTTTTTTGACTCTATGGCCGCTCTTTTAAAGTAGACAATTGCATTGTGGGTGATATTTGGTACCAACAAATTATTGCTTGAACAATGGTAACTTACTTCAGTGATTCCCCTGCCCATGTAGTTGTATGTGCACTTTTCATATCACAAGAAAGGCTAACAGGAAAACCTGAAGTTGACAAATTTATTATACTCCTGGATTTGCCCCTCATAACAGATACTTTACACCCTGATTTTATCAACATGCCAAAAAAAAAAATGCCCTTCTATTAAAGTGGATACACAGCAAGGAAATCATAGGCTGGGTTCCATGGCTCATGCCTGTAGTCCTAGCACTTTGGGAAGCCAAAGCAGGCTGATTGTTTGAGCCCAGGAGTTCAAGGCCAGCCTGGGCAACAGGGCACAACCCCATCTCAACAAAAAAATACAAAACTTAGCCAAGCGTGATGGGGCATATCTGTAGTTCCAGCTACTCAAGTGTCTGAGGCTGGAGGATCACTTGAGGCTGGGAGGTGGAGGTTGCAGTGAGCCATGATGGTGCCACTGCACCTTAGCCTGGGTGACAAAATGAGACTCTGTCTCAAAAAAAAAAAAAAGAAAAGAAAAGAAAGAAAAAGAAAAATGTTTTACCCAGAAATTAAATTATTCATTCATGACAAATAACTGTATGAGTAAAACCTCACTAAAGGCCTAGAACATTGCTCACTAAAATAGTATATTTGAAATTTGTGTGATTAGCATATTTTCTTTTAATCTTTTCTGAGACAGGGTTTCCATCTGTTGCATGAGCCAGAGTGCAATAGTGTGATCAGCTCACTCCTACCTTGAACTTCTGGGCTCAAGCAATCCTCCTTCCTCAGACTCCCAAGTAGCTAGAACTATAGGCACATGCTACCATGTCTGGCTAATTTTTTCGGGGGTGGCAGAGTGGGGTAGAGACAGGGTCTTGATTCATTGACTGAGTTGGTCTTGAACTCCTGGCCTCATGTGATCCTCCTATCTTGGCCTCCCAAAGCGTTAGGATTACAGGCAGGAGCCACTGTACCCATCCCTGATTAATGTATTTTCTAAGAGCATAGCTACTTTGACAGCTAAATAATAATCCAGAATATTTCTTGAAAAACATGAATTCAGAATGAAAATATTTTTATGAATAGAACATTTAATAGCATCAAGTTTAAATAGCCTGATAAGAATTCACAATCGTAGTGGCCTTGTCATTGGGATTGAAGTCCAATGGAATAAAGTCCCCACCCTAGTCCCTGAACCATATTTGAGCAGGGTTTTCTTATGCTGTTTCTGGCTTTCCTTTAATAGCTTTCATGGTTAAACTTTTCTGTTTCTGTAAATAGGTAATACCTTCCATTAGTTTTAGTCAAAGCCTGCTGGATAGGAATTAACCTGTTAAAATAACTTTGCACATATTGTGCTGATTTATTTTTTATTGATCTGCAATTTTAACAATCAAAGGGCAATCTCATTTGATGTTCTTTATTTTAAATTTCTTGCTGGTGACTTTCTCATTATAATCTATAAGGACCAACAAGAATTGAAAATAATTCCAGGATAAAAGAATGTACACTGAAAAATCCTGGCTATCCACGAGAAATGAGTGAAGATAAGTAACAGCAGCTGTTCTCTTTTTCTTTCACTTCAGGTAGAAACAGTGTGTTCACAGAATTCAGTTAATTATTACAACACACGTCTTGATTACCATAGCAAACTCTCCAAACTCTTCCTATAAGAGGTACCATGTTTCTTTATAATGGTATCAAACTGGTACCAATGATAGGCGAGGACTGCTGCAT
Organism: Sapajus apella; assembly: GCF_009761245.1. Lineage (NCBI taxonomy): Eukaryota > Metazoa > Chordata > Mammalia > Primates > Cebidae > Sapajus > Sapajus apella. The sequence continues at coordinate 14,143,565 of NW_022436990.1, forward strand.
TGAAATGAAGTAGTTCAGAATAACTAAAAGCTGACATACAGTGTCGGAGAAAGATGATGCTATATCAGTTGCCCTCCATCAATAAAAAAGCTAACTTTGTTGAAGCTTTATGCTGCCACAGTGCTATGAACTTCAAGAGCATTATTCAGTGGCTACAGTCTTAGTGTTCCTTTTTCCAACTAGGAAAATGCCAAGAGGAGTGCCTTCCCACAAACAAGTGTGTAGGAGACAGTAAATGCAATAAGACTAATTAATCCACTGGGTGCTTCAAAAGTGGAATGAGTCAGCCAGACAGAAACACATAATTTTATTCTTTTATTATTACTTCTTCTTTACCTGTGAAGCCAGAGGCAAGGAAGATGACCAAGAATTCAGACATGGGAGAGATCTGGATAAACTTAGGAACCTGTCTAGTAGTTTAGAGCCTGGAAGATACTGTAGAGGGAAGTTGTTTTTTGTGGTTGTTTTTTGTTTTTTAACGCTGAAGTAACTTTCTCTGGAGACATGATGAGCACTGTAAAGAATCTTCCAGCTGAGTGCAGTGGCTCATGCCTATAATCCCAGCACTTTGGGAAATGATCCAAGGTGGGCAGATCAACTGAGCTCAGAAGTTTGAGACCAGCCTGGCCAACATGGAGAAACCCTGTCTCTACTAAAAATACAAAATTAGCTGGGTGTGGTGACACATGCCTGTAATCCCAGCTACTGAGGAGGCTGAGGCAGGAAAATTGTTTGAACCCAGAAGGCAGAGGTTGCGGTAAACCAAGAGCTCACCTTTGCCCTCCAGCCTGGGCAACAAGAGTGAAATGCAGCCTCAAATAAATAAATACATAAAATAAAATAAAATAAAATAAAAAAAATAAAATAAAGAATGTTGTTCCTCTCCAAATGCCTTTCTTCCAGGATCCAGCTACTTTTCTTTGAGTTGGAGAACTCACACTTGAAAATCTCTGATTGATAACAGCACACTGATGAGTAGATATTAATTGATGCGAAGCTGATGATCATGCCAGCCTTCACTGTATTGACTAATGAAAAACCTCTGAAAATAACAACATGAAAAAAAAACAAGGAAAAAGATTATCAGTACAGAAAAGGCAAAATTTCTTAATAAGAGAAATAAACAAAGATAAAAACCAGATTACCAAAGCAAAAACAATTTTAAAGTATATCAATACTGTGTTTGTAATTTAAAAATTGTTATGGTGATTTACTATGTTGTTAAGTTCACCAAGTTTTACTTTTTTATTATAGAGTTAATTTAATTGATAATAACATGTAGGAAATTCCATTAAATAAGTATTGTCTATCATGTCACCCTAAAAACTTGGTAAGATCTGAATAATCAAGCTATTTCAGTAAAGCAAAGAAAGGTGAACAACTCGGGCATATGCGAGCAATATGCAATGTTATCCTACAAAAAGTATGACTAAAGAAATAAAAAGGGCCCAGTGCAGTGGCTCACCTCTTTGGGAGGCTGAGGCAGGTGAATCCCCTGAGGTTAGGAGTTTGAGACCAGCCTGGCCAACCATGGTGACACACACACACACACACACACACACACACACACACACACACAGACACGCAAATTAGCCAGGCATGATGATGGCAGGTGCCTGTAATTGCAGCTACTTGGGAGGCTGAGGCAAGAGAATAACTTGAGCACAGGAGGTGGAGGTTGCAGTGAGCCAAGATCGCGCCACTGCTCTCCTGCATGGAAGACAGAGCCAAACTCGAAAGAAGGAAGGAAGGAAGGAAGGAAGGAAGGAAGGAAGGAAGGAAGGAAGGAAGGAAGGAAGGAAGGAAGGAAGGAGGAAGGGAGGAGGGAGGGAGGGAGGGAGGGAGGGAGGGAGGGAAAGGAAGGGTGGGAGGGAGGGAGAGGAAGGAAGGAAGGAAGCGAGGGAGGGAGGGAGGGAATTTGAAAAAGAAAATTCCGAGTGAGTTTTGAAGAAAAAAAATCTTACAGATCCTAAACATCTAATTGTATTACTCTATTCAATTATTAGCAACTGTATGACTATAAAAGTTTGCAAACCAAATTCAGCAACTATATGGTTTCACTTGATTCTGCTTAATAAGTTTCCATAGTCAGCAACAAGATGAACCATACTAATGGAGACAACTCAAAAGAAACACAAAATTCTAAAATAAAAAATATGTACACTCCAAAAAACACTGAAGAAACACCTGATAAAACACTTGAAATAAGAGATCTTTGCTATCTGGCAGAACTAATGAGTGGGAAATAACTCAAAGAAAAATGAAAACTTCATTTTTGTCTCCACTACTAATGAACAATAGCTTGGAACACTTATCTAAAAACTGTGCTTTTTTTTTTTTTTTTTTTTTTTTTTTTTTGAGACACGGTCTCTGTTGCCTAGGCTGCAGTGGAGTGGCACAATGATAGCTCATTGCAGCCTTGATTTCCAGGGCTCAAGTGATCCTCCCACCTCAGCCTCTGGAGTAGCTGGGATTACAGGAGTATGTCACCTGAAAAAACTGTACTTTTGGACAATGACTTTTGGTTAGTGGTTTTTTTGAACTCTGTAACTTAACAGTATGTACATAATAAATAAATAAATAATGGGCCATTAAACTTTTCCTGATTACTTTCAAGAAAGAATCTCAAGCGTGATTATAATGGTGAAGAAAGCTTCCATTTTAAGAGAATAACTTGTTAGTCCTATGTAATTATATTCTGAGAGACAAGATTTGACTTTCAAGTCTTAAAAAGTCATTATCATGATGCTCTACTTTAGTCATGTAACTACAAATTTGTAAGGGTTTTCTTTTCTAAAAGCATGAAATCAAAAGGAATAAAGCACTAGCCAAATTGACAATGTTTTCTTTAAATTTATGGGAAATACAGTGCCTATAGTGCATTATTTCAGTGAGACATTTTATTAAATGGGGGTAATATGTAAAGATGAAGAAGCATTTAAGCTTTTTCAATCAGTAAAAGAAAGTGCATATATCCTGTAAATCACCTGTTCTGTTTCATGCATAGCACCTGTATTGCTGCCACACATCTGTGGAAACACAATATCAGCCAACTGTTAATCAAGGATCACTTCCCTTCAAAGTGACTGATGATCCACTGTTAAAACAGTTTATAAAAATAACTTCTTTGAAAAGGTGCTTCAGGGTTTTCAGACACATCTTACCAGTCCTGCTAGTTTAATGCATGTTTGAAAGTTAATTTCTCATTAATATTTAAAAAAGAAATGGCTTCAGAAAAAATTTTAAAAATCCATTTTATTTTAGAAATACAACATTATTGGCATTATTTTCAATACAAGGAATGATGTCCAAGATTGGCTTTTAAAACTGTTAATGAGCCCTGGCAATGTGAAAAAGATATGGATTAGGTAGATGTAATGAGATATGATTAAAGGGTGCAGGCACTGAAGGGTGTTGGAGAAATTCTATTCAGAAAGCATATAATTAGTGTCTGATAAAAGTACTTAGTAGATAAGATTTTTGAAGAAGAAAGGTTAAGATAAACACATACTTTATGACAAACCTGCTTAATTTTTCCCCTTTGGTTCTCTTACATACTCAATATTATGTTGAAGTTTCATACATAAATAATGTTTGTCGAGTACTTGATGCAATTCTACCAGACAATTAGAGTGTTTTAATTGCCAGACAGGAGAGAAGAAAATGTGTTGAAACATCTTGTTCCGTTTTCAGTGTACATTTCTTTGTTGATTTATGTAATGTAGCTAATAATATGCAACCTACCCAGGTTTTAAACAAACAAATGAACTTCTAAAAAGCAAGCTTCCCATAAGTTGCTAAGCAACTCCAAAGGCACATTTTATTAATTTAATAAATAACATTTAGATGATGACAAATACTTAAGGAAGATTGCTAACTTCATTTTATAAAAAGTAGAGAATCCAAACAGGTACCCTTCTGATTTTTCTTGTTTCTAAGGCCTCAGGGGTAGGCAAAGTTACTGGCATATTCAGAGTTATATTCATCTCACTAAGCAAAGCATTACTTTGACTGGAATTGTTGCCATAATAGAAGTTAAGACCTAGGACTCAGTGCAGCTCTCTAGAGTTGGAGCTCATGCTACATTCCCATAACTGAAGGTTTTTCATGCTCCAAACAACTGACATTTTGGACACGATAATTTGTTGTTGTAGAGGTCTGTCCTCTGAATTGTAAGATGTTCAGCAATATACCTGCCCTCTATCTACTAGATGTCAATAGTGGCCCCACAGGTGCTGTAACTTAAAAATGTCTCCAGACATTGTGAAAAGTCTTCCGGGGGAGGGAAGGGACAAAATCACCCCAGTTGAGAACCACTGCAACTACATAATGGGTAGATATGCTAACTGCAAAAAACATATCTAGAGGTTAACTGGTGATGATATTTTGTGGTTAGTCTCCATCTCTCAATGTCTAACATCCCCTGTCACTATCAATAATGAAGAATAAGGGGGTAGTACTGATTCCAGGGGTGCTCTGGCTTTTGTTCTATTCAATATTCATTCTTGATTTCATCATTTCAATATAATTTCAATTGCATAAAAATTGAGGAGAAGGGACCTAATGATAGCCCTAACTATAGCCATTTTCTAGCAGTATCACATTCCAGAACTGCACCAAAATCTTTTCACCTTTTCTCTTGAGATTTTCCCTATATTCAGTAGCTGGTTAGAATCTTCTTCATCTTTTTTTTTTTTTTTCTTTTGAGATGGAATCTGGCTCTGTCACCCAGGCTGGAGTGCAGTGGCAGGATCTCGGCTTATTGCAGCCTCTGCCTCCCGGGTTCCAGCGATTCTCCTGCCTCAGCCTCCTGGGTAGCTGGGATTACAGGTGCATGCCACCAACTCTGGCTAATTTTTGTATTTTTAGTAGAGCTGGGGTTTCACCATGTTGGCCAGGCTGTCTCGAACTCCTGACCTCAGAGGATCCACTCGCCTTGGCCTCCCAAAGTGCTGGGATTACAGGTGTGAATGACCACACCCGGCCTAGAATCATTTTTAAAATAAAACTAAATTTTAGTCATGTCTTCCTCTGCTCATAGGGCCACCATGAGTCGTTATCATCTCTACTATCAAATGGAAACTCCTCTGAATAGTGTAAGCTTTTGTACAATTTACCACCAATTCCATCTCATCAAATATCTTTCTCATCTTATGTCCCCTTTACTCTTTCACACACAAACAGCTTGCATGTTCCAACCTCCATGTGATATATATACAGGACAAATTCATTTCCTATAGTTTTACTAATTATTTCTTCTTTACTTCTTATCGATATCATATTCTAGTCTAAGAATGGCAGGACTGCAATTATTATGAGGTAATTATTTACTGAATGCCTTCAATATGCCAGACATTGAATATTGTTTAGTAGCTGTTTCTGTCAATTTACATTTCATTATTTTGCCCAATCAGATTGTAAGTTCCCAGAGGGCAGGAGAAGGTCTTATTTGTGTCCCTTTGACACCTGTTAATAATGATGCTAATAAACATGCTAGACCAGGTGCGGTGACTCACACCTGTAATCCTGGCACTTTGTGAGGCTGAGGTGGGCAGATTGCCTGAGCTCAGGAGCTAGAGACCAGCCTGGACAACACGGTGAAACCCCATCTCTACTAAAATACAAAAAAAAAAAAAAAAAAAAAAAAAAAAAATTAGCTGGCATGGCATGTTGTGTCTGTAATCTCAACTACTCAGGAAGCTGAGGTAGGAAAATCACTTGAATCCAGGAGGCAGAAGTTGCAGTGAGCCGAGATCCTGCCAGGGTGACAGAGCAAGACTCTGTCTCAAAAAAAAAAAAAAAAAAAAAATTACTTTATATTGAGTTGCAACTATAACATTTCAAATTACTGTCATGATTACTAGCTCATTGACTGTATATTTTCAGTATTTTACCATCAATAAACATGGGTCATGAAATGCTCTTGGAACCAGACTGTTGGTTACAGAACTGGTACTCAGTAGATAATGCATTTAATACATGATGAATGACTGAATTCAGTCTCACAACTTCACAACTTTAACTGGTTACAAAAAATTCTTTTGGCATTTAAAAACAGAAGTTATTATAGAGAGCAAAAACTGTGAAATGATGCAGAAGACACAACACAGAAGTGAATTAAGGTTCACAATGGTTAAACTATAATAGAGCAGGAGGAAAAGCAAAAGAGGAGTCTTAGTTTCTCCCTCAAATTCACTATGAGAATTTAAATTCATTTCAAAAGGTCTTGACCTCTTATCAAATAAAACTGTTTTAAAAGCAAAATACTGGGCAGGTTACTCATGCCTGTAACCTTAGCACTTTGGGAGGAGCGGGCAGGAGAATTGCCTGAGCTCAGGAGTTCAAGACCAGCCTGGGCAACACGGTGAAACCCTGTCTCTACTAAAATACAAAAAATTAGCCGGGCACGGTGGCACACATGTATAATCCCAGCTACTAGGGAGGCTGAGGCAGGAGAATCACTTGAACCTTTGAGGCAGAGGTTGCAGTAAGCCAAGGTGGCACGACTGTATTCCAGCCTGAGTGACAGTTGATAAAACCCAATATCTAAAAATCACAGCATTTTACCTCATATGTATAAAGAAGTTCAAGAAAATATTTTCAGGCCAGGTGCAGGTGGCTCAGGCCTGTAATTCCAACACTTTGGGAGGCCCAGGCAGGCAAATCACCTGAGGTCAGGAATTCCAGGCCAGCCTGGGCAACATAGTGAGAACCTCTTTGACAAAAAATTAGCCGGGTGTGGTGGTGGGTACCTGTAACCTCAGCTACTCGGGAAGCCGAGGCAGAATTACTCGAGCCCGGGAGGTGGAAGTTGCAGTGAGCCGAGATCACACCACTGCATTCCAGCCTGGGCAACAGGGCAAAACAAACAAACAAACAAACAAGATAAATTCTAAAAACCTATATATATATTTAAAAATTTATTTTGTTTGTATCAAAACAAACACATTTTTAAAAACCTATATATATATGTTTTTAAAATTATGTATATATAGGAGGGGCCGGTCTGCAAGGCCTCCACCCAGATCCTCATCACTGACAACATGCTCTGTGCTGATTACCAGCCTGATGAAGGGAAAGGAGGGGATGCCTGTGAAGGTGACAACGGTGCGGTGCGGGGCGGGTGGGGGGGTAGGAGGGACCCTTTGTCATGAAGAACCCCTTTAACAACCACTGGTATCAAATGGGCACTGTCTCTTGGATTGAAGGCTGTGACCAGGATGGGAAATATGGCTTCTACACACACACATGTTCCACTTGAAGAAGTGGATAAAGAAGGTCATTGACCAGTTTGGAGAATAGAGGGGCCACTCATATTTTGGGCTCCTGGAACCAATCTAGGGAAAGAATGATTTTTGTGTTTCTAAAATTAAGATTCCCAATAAAAGTGACTCTCAATGAGCAATATACATATTTCAACAATCTTTAGAGATCCCCAACACCTGTTTGGGGGAGTCCCTAAATAAATAACACTTAAGTCCCTGTAAAAGCCCAGGTATTTATCAACTTTTCAACTGAATTCAGGAAAAAACAGAAGTCAGTTGATTTGAGGACTCCTACTAACCCTAAGCACAATATGCCTAAAGACAGAATATCATTTATCCAGTAATTCCTACAACATACATTACATGCCTACTAAGTGCAGACACTGGCCTCGCCCTGGAGGAGAACAAAGAAGCCTAAATCTCATTGCTGTATGAATTTGTACAGTGAATTCAGAAAGGGGCAAGTGATCTGAAAACCCAAAAAATAATTGTCGTCAATGGCCCTTTTCTCTCCACTTCTGGCTTTCTCCACCCTCAAATTTAAGGAAGCAAAAAAAAAAAAAAAAAACCCTAAAGGACATTCAAAATAAAGAGAAATGAAAGAAACAAGTTAGGCTCTAACCAGTCACCTGGAAGATACAGAAAACAGCTCCCAACGCTATCCGTCATCCATGTGACTGGGCGGAAGTGCAGGAGAGCAAGGGGGCCGGAAATGCAGGGCCCGGCGCGGGGGAGGGGAAGAGTCACGGCCGCCAGGGTTGGAGACCGGAAGTGCAGGCTCTCCCTTGCGCGGGAGAATGTCCCTGGGCAGGGCGTGACTCTAAACTCAGGCCGCACGAGGTCTCTCAGAGGTTCCTCCCACCACAAAGCCCCATCACATTACAGAAGGCTTTTTGCAAAATAGGGATTTCTCAGCTTTTCCGAAGAGGTTCCTAAATGTGGCTGTAACCTTGACATGAGGTTTGTAGTGAAGGGGCTCGCTCTTCTCCCAGGGTTTTCTTAGGTGAATTGGCGTCGCCTAAACCGGACGGGGAAGGGAACGGACCCCTGGTCCTTGAGCCACGCGGGTGGTGTTGGGGGTGCTGAACTGCCCAGGAAATGCGGAGCGGCGCCCCCTCCCTGAAGACTGAAGGGGAAAGAGAAACGGGGTTCCGGCGGACGCGATCGCAGAAAGAGGTTACTCGGGGGCACCGGAGCTCCGGTGGGGGCCCCGAAAATGTGTCTGAGGGAGGGGCTGGCAGTGGCGTTTTTGGAAAGAGGGGCGCTTTATGTTCGCCTCCCTGCTTCCTTGAGGCCGGGGCGGCTGGCGTTGAGCCGGGGCGGCTGGCGGTGATCCGGGCCACAACCGGCCCGGGCCTCTGCGGACGCCCGAGGCTCCGGTGGCGCTTTGTCAGCGGCCGCTGGGGCCAAAGGGGTGGGGGGACGTACGCAGGGGCCTCTTTTCAAATTGAGTTGTTCAGAATAAGGTTGTCTTCAGTTTTTCATCCGAGGCATAGAAAAGAAACTAGAAACTCGGAGGTCTCTCTGTCTCTGCCCCAAATTAATTGAGAAATTGTCAGCCTGTCCTGCAAATGCACTTCTCTTTCTCTCTCTCAATCTTCTTCTCCCTCCTCTCCCCACAGAATCGCTCTTCCCCTACCTTCATCCCACACACTTCAGGAGTCCCCTACGTATTCCACAAAACCCAAAACGACCATTTGGGCCACTTCACTCCTTCTCAGCTTTAGGTGACTGACATACATCCGAATAAAACTAGAGTTTTTTGCTGGTCTTCATGTAATTAAAATGTACCATCCCTGTGTCTTCCCAAAGGTGTGGGAGGGAAAGTGTTTGGACAGGGGACTGATAGTCAGTAGGTATTCACGACACGGTTTATAAGATCACTTTTAAGCTCTCCTCCTAGTTGTCACTGAGAATTCGGTTTGAGAGGAAATGGTTTTCTAGATGATTTTTTGTCTAGATGATTTTTCATTATATTAAACTTAAGAGTTTTTCTTATCCTCTAGCTCTGTGAATGTCCAAAGATGTAATACAAACTCTGCATTGATTTCCAAAGGTCTGATTTCCAGAGGAGCCCCAACTCTCCTGTCCTGCCTGCATTGCCTGCCTTCTGACATCCTGGGAATGGGAAGAAACACTGGGATCCGTGATGGCAGAACTGCGGACCCTGACAACTTCTGATTGTTGAAAGGGGGAGGGGAGAGTGGAAGAGAGGAATGGAAAGGCAAAAGAAAAAAACATTTGTGTTCATTTACACATTTCCTGTGCAGAACAAAAAAGTCCCACCATCAGCAAAAGAAGTCTCTTCCTCCAAAATAGCAGCCAAAGAGGGAAAATTAGAATATGCATAAAGTCTTTCATTTTCATTCGCACAGAGCACGATTTCCAATTTCCGGCAGATTTGTATTTAAACTGCTCGATTAATCCCAATTTCAGAACAGCATTTTACTTAGCATTTTCCCGAAACTTACCTAAAGAGTTATTACTCCCTCCCCATCACCCTGTTTTGGAGCCTTCCTTTTCCCTATTCTCCAACTGCCGATAAGAATTTCATTGATAAGACTGTAACTTTATTTTTCCGGTCCATTATTTTCCTTTTAAAACTAGACTGATGCATTGGACCACACTTGAATGCAAACTGGCTGCTGTCTGTGAAGCCGCAACTGGAAATGAGAGCCCATTGGAAAGGATGTGTTTTTGAAATGTGTATCTAAGAGAGAATAAACATGATAGGGCCAATAGACTCTTGCAGATCCTCTCCTGTCATCAAAACCTTTCCTTTTCTACCCAGGTCATATGTTTTCACGACTAGCAATAGCTGAGATGCTTGGACATAATCTACCCTCCAAACCTTTCCTTCCTTCACCCCTTTTGAGAAGTTTGATAGAAAATCATACAATCCTCTTCAAAGGAATATTACTCTTCTTAAATATTCAGAGTGTCAGTCCATTAAATTCCCCTACAGCCCATTACTAAAATATTTTGCTTTACCACTTGTGGAACAGATCTGGCTGTATCTGAAATTTCCTTTGTTGGAAAAAATGCTATTGAGCATCATTTGAATATCTTCTCTGAAATATTGTCTCTTGACTTGAGCTTACGGCTCCTGCTTTTGAAACTGTATATGTTTATTTTACTTAGTAGTAGAATGTTAAAAAAATAAAATTACTGCATCTTGACTTACAGAAAAAAAATATATATCCTAATTCCATCCACCCCTAAATTCCTCACTCTTGCACATCCCAAAACAGAAAGAACCTTTTATTTGATTCATAATGTAATCTAAGCAAAATATAGTGGTTTTGGCCTTCCTTCAGTGTTTATAGATCCCATGTAAACCCCAATTATGAATAGTAAAAACTTGGAAAATACTAACATTTGTTTAGCTTTCAGTTTCTGTAAAAAAAAAAAAAAAAAAAAAAAAAAAAAAAAAAAAAAAAAAAAGTACGTATTTGAGCCATATGCAGCATGGTGTGTAATATAGGTGCATAAGCATTTAAATATGTGGTTTAAATATCTGGTTAGCTAAACAGTCAAGATATTGGGATATAGACACATATTAATTTTGTTAAATGGGTGCATAAACTCTGCATTTGTGATAGGGTCTGCATGACTTACTACCTTGAAGCAACTGCTTTTATTGTTTTCTTTCTGTCATGACAAAAGTATTACACAACTTACTTTAGTTATGCATTTTTTCTATTGACTTGGAGGTTCTCAGTTAAATACTATTAAAACCAAAATGTTGGTAAATAAATTCTCAAAAGCCATTCGGGAGTAAAGGTAACAGGATTGAAAGCTACTTTTACTGGCAGTGCTGATTTCTTTTCATTTTCTTATTGAAATAAATGATTGTTTCTTAACCAAAGGGACAATTTAAACAAATAAGAAACAATCACAATAACCAAGTATATTTCTTAAAATTTTATTTAATTAGAATTTCCTTGCATATGGAAAACTTCTATTTGATTTCAAGTTGCAGAACTACTTCCAGAAGAGTTTGAGTGAATTTAATAGTTATGATTAGTGCAGTGAGAAAGCCTGGGGTACCATTGAAGAGTAGATTGATATACAGTTACAGCCAGAGCTGCATTTCTCTCGTTGCAGTCTTAGGCAAGATAAGACTGAACATCACCTCAGAGAATTTATCATCAGAAATGAAAGCTGTTCATTCTTTGCTGATCTTTAGTGAAATAATATTCTCATGAACTGGATTTTTTTCATACTTTTTACAATGAAAAGACTAGAAAGAAATGAAATGAAAAAAGATTGTTCAGCCTCCCTGCGGTGAAAGGTTAAGAGACAGAAGCATGGTATTATAGCAGGGAAGTTGCATCCTTTTTTTTTTTTTTTTTTTTTTTTTTATCCCTCCCTTTCTTCCATCAATTACTGTTTGGTTTTGTGATAGTGTGTATATGTGAGTTTGAAGACAATATCTTCTTTAAAATTTTCTAAAGGTTAAAACTTGCTATTGATATTTATGTCTTTCTTTTTGTAATTTTTAAGGTGTACAGGTCTTGCTTTTACATACATTACTAGGGCTATATTACTTTCCAAGAAAGCAGAACAAAGAAAATATGTTTAATGGTTAATCTTCTTGATCTAAAATTGTCCTTCTATAGCTAAGATCCTTCTCCATTTGGCCCTAGCTGCTGGACTGCCAAAGAATTTCTGTCATGGTCTCTGTTCTCTTCTATAATCATGCTTCCTTTCCTAACCAGCTTTCTTTTCCCCTTCACAAAAGAAGGCAGTTATAAAACAACTTGCTTTCACCTCAATATCTGCCTGATAAATATTGAGTCTAATTTTCTCCCAATTCACTTTTTAATTTTTGTTCATTTTCTTTATGGGGGGATAATGGCGCCTGGGGGTTCTTAAGATGGGAAGAACATGGGGCTGAGAGGAGAGTTGGATTACTGCAGACACAGACTCGCTGGCAGTTACTTTCAAGCTTAGTCCTAGGAACTGGGGCTGGTCTTTCACCTAAACAATAAACCTTGGCAAGTTTTTAGTTCACAAAAGCATTTTTCTCTTCTTCTGAGGAAATGAGCTTAGCTTTACTTGCCAGACTACCACCAGTTACTAATATCTTTAACCTGCTCTCTTCCCTTCAGGTATACTCCCTTGACTTCATTATCCTCTCTATGTCTCTCTATCTCTAAAGGAATCAAAAGAGTTCATCTTGGCGGGGGGGAGCCTAAATCCTACTTCTTGTTTCTTGCCCTATGGGCTGGCTTCCTTAAGGCCAGTGATCGTTTTGAACTCTTAGGCACCTCAGTGACTCAGCCCTTCTCAAACTCCTCAGCTTTGTGAACTTGCGTCTCAAATAAGACAACTTACCCACTCACCAGCAGAGCTCCATCCGGAAGGCACCTGAGAATCCTTTCTACCCAAGAATTCCTTTACATACCTGCCTCTGAACCCAGTATTTTTTTCCCCAGGTTGGTTTATTTGGGAATGTCATCTGCAGGGCTGCATGTCCATAGCAATAAAGGGGAGTGGATACAAAAATACTCAGTGCCATTAAAAAGACCTACGATATTAGACCAAGGGAGTCTCTATTAGGAAACTTGGGTTGGAACAGATCATCCAACTAACCAGTGAAACAAGAAATCAGAGAAATGCCTGACTGCAGCTGTGAAACACAAATTTCAAACTGAAATGGATTCCATCATCCTGTCAGCCAGATAAATTATTTTAAAATTGTTTCTGCTATTGTTTGCATTATTATTATTAACAGTTTATTTTTGTCATTATTGTAATTTTTGTTATTTATTTTTGTTGTTGTTGCAGCTATTATACTATTCAACAGAAGTTTAGAAAGATTAGTCAGATTAATTAGTTTATTGGTAATTTAAAGCTGAAAGCTAGTAATTAAGCCAAAAACTAAAAATGATCAGGGATGATTCATACTAATGTAGGATTTGGGAGGAAGAGAACCTAAATTTTGGACATAAAATTTGGCAGCTGTGAAATAAATAGGACTTGGGGATAAAAAATATGATAACTGAAATTTTCTGTCATTCAACCACTTCCCCTCCCCCAAATTCAGCTAAGATTATTCTGTGATTTGCTTGGTAGAGGGAAAAAATTTCTATTTGTTTTTGTTGACAGGGAACAAAGATCCTATGTATATTCTTCTTGTGATTTGCATTTTCATGTGGATACCCTTTGCTCAGGACCAACCAAACATTTAAGATCACTCCCCTCCAAGTTTGACTCTTTCATCTCTTTGCTCTTATTATGCACCCTCTCTGAAGAGGGTGCATCATGTAAGACAGGTATAGAATTTCAGCCCTCTCAGACAAATTCTGTGGAATGTAAATTCAATAATGCAATTGTCTTCACAACACGCTCTGTTCTCTTTCAAATATAATTAATGTTTTGATAGTGTAGTTCTTTAACTACATATATACACACAAAAACAGACATACCCTCTAGCTTTGCTGTTTGTGTATCTAAAGCAGAAATGGATGCAGTTCTTTGAGTGACTCCTAAAATTCCTCAGCTCAGCCCACAGAGAAGAGATCTGGTTAGGTAAAAACTGCATAGTCTGTTGCATGCCCAAAAATATTTAAAACAATTTAAAAAATGCAAGCCCCTAGTTTTTAATACTAATTTTTCTGTTAAATTTCATAGAAAATAAAGTATATTCTGAATTGATATTCTGATACAGACATTTACTAGAGAACAGTTAAAATAAACAAAAACACTGTCCTAAAACCCTGGTTGTCTTTTCCAAGTTTTGATGATGGAAATTGAATTTCAATCTCTTCCATTTTACCTAATTGGTGCTAAATTGACACAGATGTATAAAAACTAGCAACCATAATAACATAAGTACAATGACTTATGTAAGAAATTGCTTACTCTATCAAATACCTCAGCTGTATGTTTTAGGTGAGTTAACTCTCTTAATTGCTATCGGTTGTATATAGACATATTTGTATATGAAATAGATGGTCACAACAGACAGACACAGATATGTAGGCAACATTATGGCCAATAGGAGGTAAGTGAGCAGATGCTGAGCTTCCACATTCAAGTGTCTTATATCCCCAATATTTCATTTCTCCAAATGGATTACAATTATAAGAGATAAAATAAGCTTGCAGATTGTAGGGCATCATATATGTTCTGTCTTTCATATAGAAAATACATAATATATAATAATCCAATAAAAATATCAACCTTGCTCTCCCTATATTGTTACTGAGTTGAAGAAGCTAGATCTGTGGCTCTAGGACACTGATTTCCAAGCATCATGGCCATTTTGTTTGAATTGTGAATATGTAAAACATGTTGGTAGGGGAAATATTTTACACATTTCTCCTTTCCACAGGTTTTTTTAGAGGTAATGTGTAAAAGATGTTTTAAAAAAATCTTTTGCAGTTTATTCTTAATCTTCATGTAATATTTAATGTTTGGAATTGTGAAAGAAGATAAAAGAATCAACAAAGAAGGGAGAACATGTGACTGATTTCAAATAGGCCTTCTTTCTGGATGAGAAATAAAATATTTCCCAGTGCAGTTTTGCAGAAAAGGGGGAGGGTATAATTTGTGAAAATCTCATTTGTAATTTTTTAATTATGATTTTAGATAATAGCCAGTTAGGGTTCTTTTTCCATTCCTTTCCTCCAAACTGTTTTCCTTGAAAGCATAAATGTGCAAACGACTTATGCCTTCATTCTCTCACAGACTATTATACAAACAACAAATATTTTCGTTAAATTTTTGAGAGTAAAAGCCTTTACAGGTCTACAAATTCAATCTTAGCGCAAGACTAAATTACCAGTCCATTTGTTTACATACAAGTAACCTAATATTTGTCTTTAGTGAGCTACGAAGTAATCTATAAAGGGAAGATTTTTACAACATTGATCAGGAATGATGTGCGAGCTATCAAGAAGAAATTATCCCTCAGACATTTTATATTTGTTCTGATTTCTTCCTCCTTATTCCCTTCTTCTTATTTGTTCTTTGAGACAGACACGACTAATTCTCTGATTCTCCAAATGAAGTTTGGTTTGGCTCAGATTAATATTAAAGAAGATCACATACACGGTCGAAAAATATTGTTATTTTTCTTTAATGGGGAAAATTGGACTCCCGCGTGTCAGATCTGTGGATTTCGGAAAGGCAATGGAAATGGTACTGACATCACTTTGCACTTTAACAATCGGATTTGGTCAGGGTACAAGTTGTTTGTTTAACCCGACAGCTCGGTGCACCCCGTCGCACGCTTTGCACACTCATTAAAACGATTATTCACGACCTGTCGAGTGTTTTCTGGTTCATTCACAGGAAAGGCTTGGAGCGAGGGAGAGCAATTCAAGTCAACACTGTCCACTACCCTGATGCACGTGAGGACGAGTTGCTGCGTGCGTAAAAAGACGGAGGGAGGGGTGGGTGAGTACGCCTTAGCTATAAGTCCCCTTCATCCGATGCTCTGGAATCACAATCTCGACAGAATGCCAAGAATGCTTGGTCCTACAAGGACCATGTCGTTGCTAGGATAACTTCAAGGGCTTGGCATAAGACAAAAAAAAAAAAAAAAAAAGGAAATAAAATAAAATAAATAAGCTCAAAGCTTAAACTCAAAACTCTCCCTCTGCTCCTCTTTTCAACCTTCTGCAAAACTTTTTAAGTCCCAGGACTCGCCCACTTTCTGCCTGCAGCCAGCCGCGGGACTGAGCGGTTCCACCTCTCACAGTGCGGATGCTAAGGAAAACTCGGCCAGGGTGAGACGATTAATTCCTTTTCCATCTCCCAAGGCCCTATCATTCTTAAAAAAAACAAAAATGGTTATGTTTATATTCCTTGCACAGACTGGGGGCGGGGGTTGGCGCAAAAGATGAAGAATAATAGGGTTGTTAACAGTATTTGGTAAATGTATTCCAAACTGTTAACAAGGAAGAATTAATCCTCAAACTTGAATAAAAGTCCTATGAAGTGAGGATTAAATAGCCCTCAATAAATTAGGTCACGTTTTTCTCTCAATTTTCAAGTAATCTTTAAATATTTTGTAATGATGATAAGAGAAGTACAGATATTAACACATCTCAATATCCCACTGTTGCTCTGTACTTACAAAAGGCACACTACCGGGTCTTTAGTTTTCCTATTTGTTCAAATGAACTCTGATACGTAACATTCCTGTGAGATATTAGTTCAAGAGAAATGTCTATCTTTGTAAGTTATCATCACACATAATGCTAAGTAATACAAAATATGAGTATATAAACTACATACTAAAGAACTCCAGATTGTCTCATTCAGCCTAAGTACCCCTGGCATAATTTAGAATTAATAGGTGTTTTAAAACACAAGTATTATGTCTATATTCAAATGATTGCTACTTGATTTTTCATAAACAGCATTAATAAACCGAATGGCCAGCTTATTGTTATGAGGATAACTTCATCATGCCAATGAAAAAAGACAACAAAGCTCTTTATCAATTTCATTCTATTATATCTGACATCACAAAATCATCTGTTTTTCTATTTTATTGAAACACATCAATACAAAGTATGAAGAAAAGAATGGACGTTTTCAAGCAGCATGAGGTTTTAATTAGAAACATATTCCTAATTGCTAAAAAGCAAGTATGAATAAGTAATTTCATAATCTCCTTGGGTTGCCATAATTCACTATCAGGTTTACTTAAAATGGATCTGTCAAGTGTGTTTCGCTTCCTATATAAGCTCTTTCATTAAAAGCAACCCACGATAATAATCAAGAGGCAGATGCTGAAATATGTAAGTAAATAACTGAAAGCCTCTGCATAAATAAACACAAATCAATGTAGTAATAAACAACACTATTGATGTAGGAATGATCGATTTTAGTTTTCTAACCTGCAATCAGAGCTTGCAACGTATAATTAAAAGTATATTTTTCAACTTCCCTAATACTACTACCACTGGAAAAAATAAATAAATAAATAAACAATTCTTTCTGCCGCTTCTACCTGAATCTACTCTATTCCTTCTAGAGTATTTCTGATGGGATGGGAGGAGTACTCTGTTTTTTTCTAAGAAAGCTTTCCCAAACTTTAAAATGACATCATTAATTATAGAAATTATAAAAGTATCAAATAATAAAATTACCACTTAATTCTTGCTCTGAATTTTTCAATCTTTATTCCAGCCTCTAATTATTCATTCAGTACATTTTAATAGGAAAAGCACACAATGGTGCTTATTAATTTTAAAGATCTTTTTCAACGGCTGTAGTACATTTTGGTTTAAAGATTATTTGGGTCTTTTATTAAAACAATAAGATGTCATTTCCTCAATACACTACAGAAGCTCTCACACCTATACTTGCATATGGAGGCACCATGAAACAAGCAAGGAGAAAAAAAAAACTGCATTGTGTTAATAGTGTTTCATATAATGATTGCAAAACAAACTAGTATCTGACTCAAAGAAATAAATATACTTTGGATTTCTAGAAATTCACATCTAAAACAATGATTTAGATTTTGCTAAGAGTTAAATTTTCTTTTTGAGAATATGTATCCCTGGAAGGCCGAATTGATTTAGATTAGCAAGCACCAGTATGTGATGAGTTTGAATATTTAGATTCTGGAGAGTAATGAAAATACAGTGTTCATATTTTTTCTTCATCAACAAAGATGCTTATTTACATTCATTCTTGAATCCAGGCTTCTCAAGCACAAGCTTTTAAAAGAATGTCTTCTTTATGAAATTCAGCTACTTTGAAAGGGATTTTTTTTTCCTATGTGATATCACTGGCACACAAATATTGATTTTGATTATCTTTATAATATCATATCACAAAACACTCTCTCAGACTTCTCTCCCATCCAGGGCCAAGAATTCAAGGGCAACCAAATCCAAAAGGAAAAAATCAGTTATTATTTAGGGCTAATTTAACAGATAATTTAACTTCAAACAACAATGATCAGGTCATTAAATTTCACAGCAATGAGAAAATGAAAGAACTGAGACAACTCTCCATAACCCCATTACAGTTTTTAATCTTCATGCTCAATCAACGGAATAAAAAACGTCTACGCAGGAAGATATGTTTGCACCTTAAATGCACTGATTCAAAGAATGACACAATAGGAAGAGATGAGGAATAAAATTGAAGACGACGACTCCAGTTTCTGGGAGTGACAGTCGAGCAGGCAAATTCAACCTAAGCCGAAAATGAATACCCAAATATGTTTGGTAACTAAACACTCCCTTTCATTCCAACACGAATCTCAAATCTGTAAACGTCCAACATGCTTTCCTCCTATGGGGCTTTTCTGCAAGATAGGGAAGATAGGACCGAAGATAGGGAAAAACATTTTGTGCTAAGCAACAGACCACGAAAAAGACGTGGGGCATTTTATCTTAACCCGCACCCTCACAAACATAATTTGTGAGTTATTTGTTATCATTGTAAATGCCTGTTGTGTTCACAACACTTTCAGAATGTCTGCCTACCTCAACGTTTGATAGAGGAGCGGGTGAAGACGGTGTTGAATTATAGAAATTGAGACTTACTTACAAGGGAGGGCCGGTGAGGGGGAGTCGGAAGTGGACCACCTCTATTCTGCGTTGCCTTTCCTTCCCATCACCTTTCCTAGACTGAAGATTACCGCCTGAGAATCTACGCACTGACGGAGTACTCTGCCCTGCGGAGCCCCTACCTGCCTCTCGCCAACAACGGTGCGCCCTCAGTGCTATGGGAATTCCCACCGAGGCTACCTTTTTTCCTGTAAGATCCCTCCACCTTGGACCACAGCCTTGGTCAGAGAGAAGCAAAATGGGGTAGAAAGGGAAGGGGGAGTCGGTTAGCAAGTGGAGAGGAGAGGAGATGTCCATTACAGAGCAAATAGTTTTATCTACTAGCCGAGAAGTGCTGAGATCTGAAACTGCACCGGGTAAACAAAAGGAAACAACTTTGGGAGGGGAAAAAAGTGGTGGAGCTGGTGGTGGGGGGGTGGGGATGGCACACAGAAAATGAAGAAGAAAGGGAAAAGGTAGGGAAGTGCGCCAGTCAAGGTTCTGAAGTTTCTCTTCCTGGCATCAGCCAATGTGAGCTACCAAACGTTCAGCTCTGCTTGTCCTGGGCAAGAGCGCCCTCACGTTGCTGCTCCTTGCGCAGCGCCCGGCTTCGCCTTCTGCGGGGATCTCCGCTGCAGCGTCCCGAGAGCGCCTCTCCTTCCCGGCCACCGCGCAGCCAGCGAGGCCCCAACTCAGCAGCCTAAGTTACTTCTCCAGATCGGTCCAAAACCCGAGAAAACAACGCCGCCGGGTCCCTACCACAACGACTTCAAGTCCCACTATTAAGCCACCTCTCCATCTTCGCCCAGGAGTCCCTGAGGCGCCGGGAAGGCCAATTAATAGGACACCGCAAAGAGAGTCCCAAATTCGCCTCGGGCCGAGCCAGCCTGTATCTGGAGCGTGCTCTCAGCCACTCTGGGACAGCGAGGCTCTCGAGCGTACACTGACGTCTCCTAAGTGTGCATTAAGAATCAATTATTTGCCTGAGATTTCCAAAGCCAGGAACTGGGATACTCCCAGCAGGGACAAAGTCAAGCCCAGAACGGTGTTCATTTCCCTAGTCTTTCGAAGAGACAGAAGAGAAGACTCCCACACGCGCCCAGTGCCTCTCCCGACCCAGAGCAGCCAGGCTAAATCCGACTGGGAGCCTAGTGTGACCCATGCCAAGGAGCTGGGGGCCAGGGCGAGCTCTAGGGAAGGTTGGCCTTGTTAGTGTGCAAATAGAGAGAGGAGGGCGATCCAAAGAAGAACTTTAGAGAGAAGCAGGTTCTTGGCTCTGGAGCAAAGAGCTTTAACTGAAACAGAGATAACTAATAACCCTGTGTTTGAGCGTTAAGAACGTCCCGGAGTTCCTGCAGCAGCCATAAGAATCAGAAATCATATTTCCACAAAATGAATTATTTTACAGTTTAGGACCTATTTCAGTCTCCCAGTACCCTTTCTCCATACAAATGTGTCTCGTTTTCTCTCCATATTCCTTTGCCGTGTCTACATCCTTTTGACCTGGGGATTCACTGTGATTTCTGTCAACGTGGAAAACATTATGCATCCTTTCAGCTACATCTGTTGGTAGCGCGCCTGCTAACAAACATTTTCCAAGATGAACACTTAAGCCCAGGACCCCAAAGTCACGCGTTAAAACTCAGTCAAAGCAGTCAGTTACACATACTCCCTACTCCACCCCTTCCCTTCGGAAAAGCACTTTCACTTACTGATCTTGTGGTAAGAGCGCTTCCAGTCCTGATATCCTTTTCCTCGGCATCCTTCGGACAACCTCAGGCAAAGCCTTGGGTGGAGGGGAAAAAAACAAAAACAAAACACAGTAGAAATCGGGAGGGAGACAAGAGATACAAAACCTAACAATACATCGTCTATTTGCCAGCCTGGAGCCCGCTTGGCCTACATCCTCAGAATAAGGTCCCTAGAACTGACCGCTAGGGTGGGGAATGGGTGCCTTTGGGAGCCAAAATCTGAGTGGATTATTTTAACTGCTGGTGATTGAGGGGAAAGGGCCCTGAAGGGAGAATAAAAATGGGGAATGATTGGGATGGAGAAAATAAATCCTTTTAAAAAATGCACGCAAATGAAAATCTAGCATGAAGTACTAACTGGAAAAGATCTCCAGTGCCTTTTAACTCTTACAGGTAGGTAGCCTGAGGAAGAATGCAGACGTGTGTGCCTGAGAGAGGAATCTAAATGACCTCTATTCTTCCATATCTTCAGGATCTGGCCTTAAGTAGAAAAATAAAGAGGAGAGAATTTTAATTCAAGTTTCACCTACCCTGCTTGTTGGAATGGCTGCGCAGATTTTCATGCTGGAGAGTTCCATCTGTCTGGCAGAAGCTGAAGTGGTGTTGGGGGCAGGTTATCTGGTGAAGTAGGAATGTACAGGAACCCCGCCCTCTAGGCACAGTTACACAACCCCAGCAACCCATCTCAGCCAGCTCTAAAACCTCTAATGATCTTCACCTTCACCCTTTGTTAGCCTAATTCTCCAACAGGCTTTTAGTCTCAAACACAACCAGCCACTTTAGCTATTCATAAAATTAATTTCCCAAAAGCAAAGTTTTCCCAAAGCATGCAAATTCCTCAACAATGATGTAGAAAACACATGTTAAAAACCACACTTCTATAGACTTCGAAATATATTAAATTTACGTATTTGGGTGAAATATGCACCAACTTAAATATATGTTAATCAATACACTGCAAGACTAAATTTTTGCCTCTCTGTTTTTGATTTTATGCAAGTCACAGAAACTACATGAAGGCTTCCATTACCATAAGTATATTTGTATTAAACTTTGTTCTAGACTTTATGTTCACTTGGTTCCCAATTTTGTAACAGGCTGAAGAAACGAATTTGAAATAATACTTTAACTCCTCTAGTTCAATTACATAATTTTTCTGTGTTTTACATATTAATTTTTTTTGTTAACTTTACAACAGACAAATTCAAGTAAAATACTTTAAACCTGGAAATAAACTTTAATTTGGGATTTCAAGTTTTAAGTTTTGATCAGTTTCAGTTCCAAAATCTCACAAAGGAGAACCTTCATCTTATTAAAAACAATTATAAGTATGAAAAAAATCCTCAAAAAGTTTTGAAGCATATTTCTGACATTAACTAATTTTAACCGTCAAAGGTTGGAGACAACAAGTAAAAACATTACAACCAGTTCGATGCAAGAATGTATTACATGCCATTCCAGACTGTCATGTGTTTTTTGAGAAGGTAAGTTGAAGGATGATAGGATAGATCAAGGGAAATGAGATGTTCATACTGGGCTTCAGGAAGCCTTTCCAAGGTTCTCTCTCCATATATCTGCCTTCATGTCTAGTATACCTAACAAACTTCTAGGCATATCCATTACATGTAATTTGGACATGGGTCCAAGCAGAACTTTTACTCCAGTACTTCGTTTCTATGAATCAAAGAAATCAGTTTTACTCTAGATTTCAAAGGATGATGTTTGCCATTAAAATTCTATTTATCTGTCAGCCAAATGAACACTTATAATCACAAATAACTATAGTTATTTAATGTGGTCAAAAAAAAATTCATGCAGGAAAACTTTCTTCTATACCTATATCCCTTTACCTCACCACAAGAGTTCAACCTTCTTTTTAACGTTTGGTAAGCAAAATTCTATATTCCCCCTGTGTTAATACATTCTTATTCCACAAATAAAATCCATGGCAAAAGCAAGCAATAAATCATCACCATTTTTCAGCTTGGACACATACCTCTCTGAGCTATTTCAGTTAAAAATGTGTAATAGGGATTTCCTTTGCCTAAAACCATTCACTTGGACTTTATTGCTATTTTTAATATCGGCCATAAATTTGGCTTTTAAAACAATAATTTGTTTGGGAGATGTTTTTGTGCTTCATTCTGAATAACTTAAATTTCAAGGAAACTTGAACCTCTGGTTAAACTGTTCTTATACTAAGAAAATAAAATCATGTCTAATTGCTTAAAGGAGATAATTAAACTAACTGTCTTGGTCTATTTTTGTCCATTCCCCATTTGTGTATATTTGGTTCCAGCTCTTTTAATTTTCCTGGCCCTTATAGTCTTTCTTAGGCCTCTCTCTCTCTTTATCACTCACCTTATCTCTCTCTCTCTCATTCACTCTCTTTGGTGGTAATTATTTTTTCACCACAAAGATCCTCTCTCTTTCTCTCTCTTTTCCTGTCTCCACTCCACAGTCCACTCCCTTCTATTTTCCAGTATTAAGTATTCAGCATTTCAATTTCAAATCTATTCCAGTAACCTTGCTTCTCCCTTAGGTTTTTTTTTTTTTTTTCTTTTTTCTTTTTTTTTTTTTTCTCTTCTCCTGAGCAACTCTCTAAGTGTTTGCTGATAACATCTTAGGGACAGATTATTTTTCACTGGGCCCATTGTTAAGAAGTAACTAGCTTATTGCAGTACTGCAGAACACATATCAGACTATACAATTGTAACAAATGAACAACTTGTCCTCCACAGATTCACCACAGGATCCAATTAGTTACTAAACCTTTTACTAGGGTTTTCTAATTATTTTCTGCAATTGTAGCTATAGGGCTGCCTGAAACAATTCAAAAAATGTTTTCATTTTGTCTCACATATATACACATATACAGTATATGCATACATATGCATATGGCAAGTTAAAACAAAATTGTGACTAAGCAAAAGGAACAAATCTCTATATTGAATTACACCAACATTTAAAAGGGAATCAAAGAAATACCTCTACATTGTGAAAATTAAGAAAAGAGGCATTTTACTTCGGAATGTCTAGAATTCTAAATTGTTATAATTTCAAAATAAAATATAAACATTGATCTGCAAGTCATTACAACAGGTGATCACTTCAGCAAAATCTATATTGCAACTTCAGCACATCTTTATTAGAACTCTTTCATTGTGGGTAAACAGCCACAAAAATAAATGCTGACTTCGAAAGTATAAATACAAATATTTAAACAAAAATGTTTGCAGCATTCATAGCGCAAATTGTACCTGAACTGAAGGGCTCTGTGTGTCTATATATATTACATATGTGTGCATTATATTCACTTCTATCTAACCATATACATATATTTATTTATAATTTGCCAAGCTCTATTAACAATATACCTGAAACAAAATATATAAAAAGCATTCTATTAACTGATTTGAAAATAAACACAGGGTAAACAACTATGCACATAAAAATTAAATTATATCTTTTTGCTGTATATCCACAGAAACTTACAGGTATCAGCTGAAAAGCCTATACTTTGTTTAAAGCTAGTGTTTAAATAGGCTGCTCCTTGTAAAATTTATTCACAAAGGGAAAAATACCATTTTCATTTTTAGAGTCAGTTCAAATTAAAGGAGCAGTTTAAATTTTAGTTTGGCTGAAAAAGCCTTTGAATTCCCTATAACTTGATAGGTCTTTAAAAAATTAGCTCTACTTAATAAAAGAGACAAAAGTATCAAGATATATATGAATTTAGCCTATTTTTTATTTCTGTGTGTTCATAGTAAACATTTTTGTAAGTGACAAACACGGGCATATGACCACAGTATCACAATCAAGAAATTTTAAGACAACATTAACAATCACTCAAATTTATGCGGCATTTGCGCAACACAGGTTACATATTTGCAAGGTTTACCTATAAGTACAATAGGTATTAACATTTCACTACATTTAGAAAAAATAAAAGTGACCTGTTAGTGACCACATACATCAAAATATACACAACACAAACTGAAGGCAATCGTTAATTTTGTCCCCTTCTGATTCAATTGAATGGGCAGTGTTGCCAACTGAAACAACTTTCCTTTTTGTTTGTTTTAATACTTAGTATACCAAGTGCATTTTCTAGAACCCAATCTTTGGTCTAAAAGTAAACAAAAGAAAAAAAAAAAAAAAACAGTTCTTTAAAGAAAAGGACAAAACAGTAAATGGCCAAAATAATTTCTTGGGCACCTTTACTACGAATGCTTCTTAAATACAAATTACAGTTTAACATTTTAAAACTCTCCCCATAATTTAGGTTGTTATCAAGGTCTGCGTCCACCATATAAATCCATGATAACTTATAATACTGCACACATGGAAATCTGGCGGCTCTTAGAGATAGACTTGTCAGGTTTGAATGAAATGGCAAAGCAGTCACTATTTAGATACATATTCTACTATAATTTTGACTTCCAAACCTTATATTCTACAATGTATTCTCTCCACATTGCACCTCGCTGACACTCCACACCTTGTTAGAATAATAAACAACCCTAGAGACTGAACAAACGTACAGAAATGGGAGGGGGGGGCTTAATAAAAAATACCTGGACTTATTTTTTTAATTATCATTTACAATGCAAATGTGTGTAAAACGTTCACTTACAGTCTGGTCCCAGGGATGTTAATGTATTAAAGGGTTGGAAGAAGACCCCTGATTTTGATGTGTGAAATAATCAGACAGTCCCCCGGACAGTCCCGTCGTAAAACTTGGCAAAGAGGGTCTTAAAGACTCACAAGGCAGGGTCGAGGGGGCCTGCGGCGACGTGGAGGAGGACGCGGCCCTGGCGCTCATGGACGTGCTGCTCTGCGAAGTCATTGACGGGTGCGGGACGTGGGGGAAAAAGTAACTGGTCTGGCCCGCGAGCAGGTTGACGGAGCAGGGGTTGAGGGAGTAGGTCCCGGAGCAGGGCACCGACAGGCCGCAGGGCACGGAGGCGGCGAGCGCGGCGGCCGTGAGGTGGTGCGTGGCGTACGGGATCTCCCCGTTGACCAGCCGGTCCACGCTCAGGCCGTTGGCCGTGGAGAAGGAATGGTTGTTGCCCAGCGAGTTCTGAGTCAACACGGAGCTGTAGGGCATGGGGTGGCTGGGGTAGGCCGACGTGGTGCCGTTGTAACTCAAAGTGCTGCTGGCGCGGGGGTGGTGCAGGGACAGGAAGGGCGACATGGGCCAGTAGAGGGAGCCGGCGCGGTCCATGAAGGTGAGGCCGGTGGAGGTGAGGCGCGCCCCGCGCTTGAAGGCCAGCTTGGCCCGCGACGTGGTGGAGCGGCGCCGCAGCTTGCCCGTGGTGCCGCCGATGAACACGTCGTCGCTCGACGGGTCCAGCATCCAGTAGTTGCCCTTGCCCGGGTCGTCGTAGTGGCGCGGCACCTTCACGAAGCACTTGTTGAGGGACAGGTTGTGGCGGATGGAGTTCTGCCAGCCCTGCTTGTTCTCGCGGTAGTAGGGGAAGTTCTTCATGATGAACTCGTAGATGCCGTTGAGCGTGAGCCGCTTCTCGGGGCTCTGCCGGATGGCCATCATGATGAGAGCGTTGTAGCTGAACGGCGGCTTCTCGTACTTGCCGTTCTTCTTCTCGCCCTCCTTGCCCCCCTCCCCGTCCTTGCCGCCCTCGCCCGCCCCCTTCTTCTCCTCCCCCCCGGCGCCGGCACCCTTCTCCTTCTCGTCCGGCCCGACGGGCGCCAGCTCCCCGGGCCCGCCGCCCGGCTCGCCCTTGCCGCCCAGCCCGTCCGCTTTGGCCCCGTCCAGGGCGGCGGTCGGCGGCGGCGGCGGCGGCGGCGGCGGGAGCAGCAGCTGCTGGGGACCCTTGTCGTCGTCGGCGGCCGGGGCGCCCCGCGCCTGAGGGGGCTGCGGTGCCGGGGGCGGCGGCGGCGGCGGCGGCTGCTGCTGCTGCGGCGGCGGCGGAGGTTGCGGGGCGGGCGGCGGCGGGTGGTGGTGATGGTGGTGGTGGTGGTGGTGGTGCTGGGGGTGGTGGCTGTTGTGGTGGCCGTGGCTCGCGTGGTGGTTGTCGTTCTGGACCGCCTCGGGCACCAGGCTGTTGATGCTGAACGAGGACTTGGGGATCATTTTCACCTCTTTCCTATCTCCCATGTCCAGCATCACCCAGTCGTCGGGGGGAAACGGCGGCGGCGGCGCGGGAGCGGGACAGCGGCGCGGCGGGCGGCGGCGACCGGTGGGTGCCGAGCGGGGCGCGGGGGGCGCGGGCGGCAGCGGCGGCACTGAGCGCTCCGGAAGCAGCGCAGTTGGACCGCAGGCTCGGGCGCTGGCAAGTCATGTAGCAAAAGCAGCAACCACCCCTCAGGAATTAGAAAAAAAAAAAAAAAAAAAAAAAAGGAAAAGAAAAAAAGAAAGAAAGAAAAAAGAAACAACCACCGCCCCGGGGGTGAAGCTCCCTCGCTCCCAACTGTACTTCTTGGTCTCCCCCCCACCCCCCGCTCCCCCCCCCTGCTGCTTCCTCCTCCTCCTCCTCTCGCAGCAGCAGTCACAGCAGCAGCAGCAGCAGCCCAAAGGGGGGGAGAGCCGGGCGGCGGGCGGGCGCGTCCCGGAGCGGCCGCGGCGAGGCTGGGGAGACAGCGATCGAGGCGGCTATAGCCACAATTAATTTTCCGAGCTACAGGCGCACACTAGGGCTGTAAAAAAATTTTTGGTTTAACCTTTCCTACCGCTGGGCCAATCAGAGCCGGCGGCGTGCGGGAGCGTCTCTTTCGCCGTCGACCAATCGGAGGGGCCGGGCCCACCCACCCCCGCCCCGCCCGCCGGCTGCCGCCCCCTCGGGCGCTCGCCTCCCCCTCTCCGCGGGCCTCGGACCCCGCGGCCGCGCGGAGCCGCGTAGGGATACGCCGGCAGGAGCACGCGGTGCCGCAGCCCTTCCCTGCGCCCCTGCGCCCCTGCGCCCCCGCCACCCCCTCCACCCCGCCGGCTCCGCTCCACCGAAATCCCCCTCCTAGGGCCAATAGCTCACATTTCCGGCTTCCTCCTCATTGTACTGGGTCATTTTCGTTTCAGCGTCAATATTTGTCCTTAGTGATTAAAGTTTGTATCCAATTTTATTTTTGAAAGCGGGGGTGGTGGTGGCGGCAGTGGGAAGAGTGGGAGTGCAGGGACAGGATGCAAGGAGAGGGCAGGAAATGGAGGAGGTAGAGAGGAGAGGCACTACTTTTCCGAGTCGGCCCTGCAGGCCCGGGTCTGGCATTTCTGAGCCCTTAGGAAAATTGTGCCCTTTGTAGGTAATATTCTGGCGCAGCTTTGGATAAGAAGGGATTCGGGGCCCACCGCTGGCTCGTGTGTGTGGGGGGGCTGTCCTTTACCTCGGGGGAGGAGAGTGTGGGAGAGCTTTCGGAGCAATGGGATGAGGAGGAGGAAGTCGGCAGAGGAGCGCGGGGCCAAACAGGGGTTACTTACTCGATTCCTGAGGCCTGGGCGGCGGCGAGCTCCGCTCTCCGGCGCCGCGGGGAAGCCGGGCCTGGGGCTCCCGGTGCTGCTGAGGCGGGCGGGGGCCGCTCAGTAGTGGGCGCCTCTGATGGCCTTCCGAAATGAGAGGTGCCCAGAGAGAAAACAGTACCAAACAATCTCGAAATAAATCAGGTAACACATGCTATATACGTGTGTCTCTTCCTTTCCCTTCTCTCCTGCTCCAGAACGTCGCTCACGCGCGGGGTGACTCGATGTCGTTTTCTCCTTGCTGCTCCAGTCTCAGCTTCTAATTCAAATTGGAAGCGGGTAGCTGCTAGCGATCACCCTGGAAATATTTTCGTTTTGCTTGTTGACAATGGAGGGAAAATAAGGGTGGGCGTCTTATTTCTTTCCGGGGTTGTTTTTTTTTTTTTTTTTTTTTTTTTAAGCTTTCCTATTTTCACTCTTTTTTTCTTTCAGTTTCTCAAATGCTTTTATTTTGTGCGGGCCTCATTCCTGAAATAACAGTATACTGAAGCCAGCGCTTGCCCACCCTGAGTGCTGCTGGAAAGCACCAGGGAGCCTTGGGAACGCCGATCCCACAGTCTCAGCTTCTTGGGCTTTGGAACTGGGAAGGTTCGGTTGAAGGTTGAAGTGAATGGGGAAATTGCGAATCGGGGGCTTTAAAAGGATCCCGTGGCCAGGGGCAGGGCTAAGGCCCAGCATTTCCCAGGGATTGGAATTTAGTGGGGAGCACATTGATCAAAGGCTGTTTCATCCCACTTGGGCACGAACCATACCACATTTTACGGAGGATGTAGCCCCAGAGAAGAGGGAGGTGGAGAAGAAGCATAAATGAAAAGCACTTTTCCCTTCCTCTGTAAGGTAAATAATTATCAAACGTAAGCATTTCTTCACTTTGATAAATTCTCAGTTAAGGTATCTGGCAGATTTGGTATTTAAGCAAACGAAGGAAGGAAAATTGGTGCTTATGCTTGATATTAAAGTTAAATTGTAACATAAAGAATGCAATTGATGAATACTTAGGATAATAGGGGGTTATTCCGTCTTCCCCACCCCCAGTCTTGAGAAAGAGAGAGAAGGCGGGGGAGGAAACTTTGGAGAGAAGAATAGATAATTACAAATAGCTAGTGAATTTTAAATATACATCTATTAGGAATGCCACAAAGGGGCTTTGAATATTGGACTAACCTCAAATGTCCTTCCATTGTATGTATGTATCTTTTCCTATGTCTATATATCTTCTCACTTTAAAACAAACTGTATTTACATGTGGAAAAATTCAAGGGTTCCAACAATCAGTGCTGATAGTGACATGGCCCCAAACATTGATTTCCATCCTCTGGATTTCTCGCAGAGACGGGTAAGCTAATGGGCCTTGCCTACCGGCTGGAGAGATCTGTGGGCCTTCCCCTTCCTGCTCATTTTTCCTCCTCCCACTCTTCTCCCCTCCTCAGGCCTGTTCTTCCTACTTTTCCTCAACTCTCCTTCCTCCCTCCTCCCCTCCTTCTCCCTCCTTCCCCCTTAACTCCCCCCACCCCTTCCCCCCTCCCTTCATTCCTCTCTGTCTCCATTCCTCCACCTACTCCTCCCAATTTCTCCCCCTATAGCCCCCCTTCTCACCACCACTTATAATGGCACACAGGGCTCCCTCTGAGGTGGACAGCCCGGTACGTTTTCGTAGTCGGTCTAGCGTGAAATGATTCGGTGTAACCGGATTCTTGGGAAAGGACAGGTTACGTAAACATTTACTGATGTGGAGTAACTATACTATTTGTACTCTGATATGCAGGAAGGAAAGTGTTGATTAACACAGAAGAAAAAAAAACGAAATTAGCTGATTGCATGCTCATAAGTGCAAGCTGTCATTGAACTGCTTTTAAAATAGACACAGCTGGGTGTTTGTGTTGAAAAATTTCTTGTGTTTTTGCTAATACTGAAATAAGCATGATTTTGTATACCAAACATTTTCAGATCATTAAAATTTGTAATCTGTGCTGGTTTTAAACACAAAGAAAAGAAACAGAATCATTTCGATGTAAAATTTGCTGATATTATATTAACTCAATCAGGTCTGTACAAATTGTGCATTGTGCCTCCTAAAATCTGTTTGATCAATTTAATACACAAAGTGCCAAACGTGGGTATTGTTTGTTAACATTGGACATTTTATTCAAATCCAAGCTCAGCAGCAAACTGGAGGAGCATTCCTTCAATACAACACCAACTCTGACTGATGAATTTTTAATGTTTTAAGGTGTTTCTTAGGTCAAAGCTGAGCGTGCATTGTTTTGTAATCTTGTATAGAATTTTAGCAGGTGAAAATAAGTTTTCCTTCTGTTTACTTTCAAATAGCAAAAACTGGGGTTTGCTAATGAGCACTGTAATAATTTGATTTTACATGCCAGGAGCTCATATTAACTGGGAAAATGTTTTGCATTCAAATTAAGAATGTGTTATATAGTGTAAGGATTGCATGAATACAAGTCTCTTAAAATAGGATATTATTATAGGAATAAATAGTATATGGTTTAATATAATATTTAAAAATTTGTTCTTTTTAATGACAAAAGTTTTTTGTAATCTGGCAAGAAGTGAGTTTTAATTCATTTTAATAATTTCAATTGCACTTTATGTTGAGATAGGGTGATATATATATATATATCATATATATATGGTATATATAGGGTGATATACATATACACATATATATGTGTATATGTATATATAGCTTATTCAACAAAACACGAACTGTTTACTCAGCAGCCCCTGTTTATCTCAGCAATAGCTTTTTTAAAGAACTGCTACTAGCTGACATGGGGGGGTTCTGGACATAGTATTGTGCAAGTTGAAAGTCTCTGGATGGGGCTTTGTATATCCTACCTGTCAATTTGGGTGCAAATTGGATTTGAAGGCCTGCCTCTGTCCACCTTGGGCCTCTTCCCAAAGCACTTGAAGCCCTATCTCCAGCCCCCCTCTGTCCTTGTGATTACCTTCAGAAGACAGAGGGAATCAGTTGTCTGAGACCCGAAACAAATTCTCTATCATTCTAATTTTTTTCTCATGACCAATCTCATCTTCATCTCACACAGATATCTACAAATGTGTATGTGTACTATTAATGAATAAAAACAGAAGTCAGAGAAAATGTAATTTTCTGGTATATGTCACAGTAAACTTCTCTCTTGCTCTGTCTGCAGTCCCCCAGCTCCCCCAAAGAGGTCAGGCCCTGTAAAGACTGAGCAGTTCCAAGGGAAGAAATGCTTAGGAAATGAATTAGATTATTTCTTCTTGAGTTTTAATTAATAACCAAGGCTCCACAGCATACTTCATCCGAGTAGGGACCAGAACATTTCATTTTTCCATTTGGCAGTGTCATTTAAGTCTTCCTTAGGGCCTGTTTCCCATTTTTGGTCCATGATTTGCCTCTTTTCTTCTTGCTACCTGCTGGTTAAAAGAGGGTGGGCCCCACTTACCTGAAATCCACCCTGTCCTCCACTCCCTGGACAGGGTGTCCTTGGAGCCGCGCCCAGCACCAAACTTTCGCTAAAGCTTTCTTCCTGCAGATGCACAGAGAATTTTTGACCTTGTGACGTTTGGGAGTGAGGGGATCCTATGCAGAGTCATCAAGGTATTTACAGAGATCCTGTGGTAAGCGAGGTCTGCCCTCTCTGGAGCCAACTCGTCTGTAATATCTTTCTAACAGCAGGTAATGGTGCTAACATTTAGTGATTAGAAGTTACTCTTTAGTGTGTTGTATCCTTGTTCCATGGGTTTTGGTTACAGGTTATACGATTAGGTTTGCGAGAACAGTAGTGAACTAAACTTCTCAGTAAGAGGTCTTCACACCAGGGAAGTGTTACTTTTCTGCAGCAGCCCTGTCTCATCACTCATTAGGGAGCTGCAGGTTGTCAGCGGCTGCTCTCAGCGAGCGCGCACCCTCAATGTCCCCGGGGGCGCGCACATTTGCGAGTGTGTGTACACACACACACACACACACGGCACTAAAACTAAATTAAGAAGCCGATGATTAAGACAAGCGTCTACTAGGCCTGTCATTTCAGCATCCTTCCATCATAACATTGTGGCACCGGCAATTTTGCTTGAGAACCTCGAGTAAAAAAAAATCTATGGGAGAGCCTCGTATATGAGAGTGGGAATGTTTAGCTTGTATAAGCTAGGGAGCCACTTCAAAAGCGAGAAAGTCCAAGGTGAAGAAGAGGAGCAGGAGGAGGAAGAGGACCAGGATGAGAAGGCCTTGACAGAGACCCCTGGGACACTCCAGGAAAGTCTCTGTGAGCTGCCAGGTGTTCCAGGCTCTCTGAAGCCTAGTACATGCGCAGCCAAGAGAAAAGTCCCCGTGATCTTCAGCAAAATGTGCATGGGAGAAGCTTTGTCCCAACATCACCCAAAGAAGAACCAAGCGCGGAAAGATCCGTGGCTAAACACCACCAGAGGCCCAAGGGACCTTTAGTCTCTGGAAAAACTTCTCAGTCGAATACCCTGTACAGCGTCTTGTAAACATTGTAAACATAATGTCCACTACCCTTTCACTTGTTTCTCATTATTTGCCAGTGCCCTCCAGAGGGTAAGTGATTTGCTGAAGGACTTGAGTCCCTGATAGTGTGAGGATAGACCTGTTTCATTTTTATATCTGATCTAGTTGTGAGAAATGGTTCCACACTGGGGAAGTGCCCCTGAGAGGCCAATTCCTATTTTTCCTCTAGTTGCCAAAGGAAATGGTGCAGTCAGTCCTTTTAAGGAGACAGGGGAAGTTCAAAAAACAAACAAACAATAACAACAACAAAACAGAGTTGAACGGTGTTGGTGAACTAGAATGAAGGAGGCTAGAGCTCAGGTCCTTAGTTTTAACCCCCAGCTCTATCCCATAAGGGAGAAAGTGAGACTTGGCAAAAGCCAGCCCACAAAACAACACTACCTTGGATTGTCCATAAGTGGGGCACTGAAAGAGAAAAAGGAAAATAGCTTTATAAATATATATCAAGCTGAAAGAAAAACTTACAGGGCTAAAAATGCGGACCTCTTAAGAGTTGGAGCTCCCAACTATCCCCTAACTGTTCTTAATTAGTTGGAGCTTCAATGCGATTTCTAATAGAAGCCTCAATCTACTTCGGGAAGTGTTATAGGACCTTTTTGAGAACCTGTGCGCGTGTGGGGGCGGGGGGGAGGGGAGCGGTGAACCAAGACTTCTGTTTCGAAGCACACCTCCAAATGGTCCCCCAGATACCAGTTGTGTCAGAAAAGATGGAAAGGTGTGACTCCCCCGCAATTATTAGCTGGTCACCTTTGAACTAGTCACTGCTTAATAGTTAAATGAACACGGAAAACACTCCGAACAGTTCAAGGTCCGTGTAAGAGATTAGTAAGTGTCTTATAGGAAATGCTTGCACCCACTGAAGGTCTGAAAAAATGAGAGGAGAGAAAACTTCCCAAGTGTGTAAGCAAGCCAAGGAGGCACGCAGAGAACCCTTCACCCCCAAAGTCTCCCTTCGCGTGGGGAAAGTCATATCTACTAATCATATTTATCTGTTTTATTTCAAAAAACCTGGGTGGACAAACCAATGAGCAAATTTTTACTTTGTGCTCATCTTACACCCACTTGGCCCTCACTCTCCGGTGTCGGTTCCGGTAGGTCTTCCCACTCCACCAGCCCCCTCCCCCAAGCCAGGGAAAATCTGTTGGAGCAGCGTTTCTCAAAAGGTCCAGCCCTTCTCCCTCAGCTGCCCACCCCCTTGAGGTTGTAACTGCCAGGGTTTCCTTCGAGGAGCATCGCGGAGCTGGGGCTCCCAGGTCTGCGCGCCGGCTGCTCCCTGCGCTTACCCGCGCGCTCGCCCGGCGCTCCTTTGTTACAGAGGCTTGCCGAGCGCAATCGAGCCAGAGGCCTTGATTCTAGGCGTCATCTCTCCAGATGTCCCCCCTCTTAAAGTTGGCTTTTCAACCTAAGTATCTCGTTTTTTGGCACATCAGACCGGATACACACACATATCAATAATTTTGGGCAAAGAGGTCATCTGCCACGGTAAACGCGGGGAAATAGAAAACAGTTAAAGGTTTGGAACTTGTATTTCTATAAGGCTCGAAACATCTCGGAGTTAAAAGACTGAGGTGCATGCAGATGATGTGAATTCAAATATTCAATTGCACATAATGGGTATTGAGCCCAGTCGGGGAGAACAGTCATACCCGTATTTCTCTCCCGCTCTTTGGAAGGAGTCGTTTGCGGGGAGGAGAGGAGAGGACAGACTAAGCTACTGGTAGAGCGGCATCAGGAGCCAGTTACCGTTATCTTGTGTAAACAAAGCAACTCCACTCCTTCCACTCCTTTGTGTCAGAATCAACAGCATCAAAGGTGTGGGTATTGGGGGGCGGGTTACTTTTATTTTTAAAACAACCCTAGATTCTTGTTCACCAATTTTAGTATCTTCCTTCTGGGTTTGTCCTAAGGCACGCAGGAGAGAAAGTAAGGTTCGAGAAAAAAGCTGGGTCGGCAAGTTTGGCTCCCGAGCCTGTGAACTATGAATCACCGCGGTGAAGAGTTTTTCTTTTTTTTTTTTTTTTTCTCACCCTCTTCTTTTTTCCCGGAGCCTGAACTTGTTAGATAAGATAGAGGAGGCTACAAGGAAATAGAAACGCAGAAAAAGCCCAGCTCCTTTGGAGAGCAGCCTGTGGGTCTGGCAGGCGGCTGCCGCGCGCTCTCCCCCAGCTGAGGGGCACCGAGCTCGCTCCGGAGCTGTCCCAACGTGGGCCTCCTCAGCTGCCCGTAGTGCAAGACACCAAGCTCACACCGCTGCCTTGTCCGTCTTTCCTTTGGCCTTAGAATAAACACTCCGAAAGAAGAGAGAACAGCCTCTATTTGAGCTGAGTGTCTGTTCTCCCGGCTCGAAACACAAAACAGGGCCCGCAAGTTTTCCTAGAAGAAGTCCCAATCACAAAACAGTCGGAGGGTGGGAAACACTAGAGAAGTCTGGAATTACAGATGAAACATTATTTTCCTAATTAGTTAAAAATAATTCTCTTTTCCTATTTATATGCATATACACTCTACTGATTACACGTCCCTATTTACTTGAAAAAAATACTTGGAGTATCTTTAGTACATACTGCTTATTCTTTGTCCCCTTGAACATTTACAGCTGATAGTTTGGCTGGTTGGTATCAATTAGCACTGGATTTTGCCCCAGGATTGCTCCCCAGGGCGGACAAGTGGAGTCAACTCATCTCCAGCGACTTTTTCTCTGCTCACGTGCATATCCACGCCAGGGCTTCAGAAGCAGTTCAAAATCTCCAGCCTTGGTTTCACTTGATTTTGTTGTTGTTATTGATAAATACTGGGTCATACACAAGCCACTTGTCAGAGCCTTTGGCTCCATCTCGCAGCTGCAGCTCCTATCGGGACGTTTGCGTCCTGTCCTAGGAACTGGAAGTATTTACTGGGAAAAGAATTACATATTCTCTGCTCCTTCAGTTTTGGAGATGGTCCCTTAAGATCATAACGTCTGTCTGCTAGCTGTCACATTTATTTCTTGATTGTTCTGCTATGTGAACAATGGGAAGATGTGTGCATATTTCCCCCATCTTTTTAAAACAATTATTGAAATCATTTAAAAAAAGAGGTGGGGGAACAAAGTATTGATCCCAGTCCTTCCCGTATATTTGGAACCAAAAGAACATAGGCAAACAGATAATTGTTTTAATTGTCGAGGGGTGGGTGGGTTGGTAGGTAGGCCCTTTGGGGCTTGTGTAATTGGAGTAATATATACAGTTTATCTTTTAGCTGCGCCGTATATATTCTTTCCCTTGATACATATTGCACATGAACTGAATCCATAGTCTACTTGTCTTAGCATGTTTGAAGCCCCAGACACCCAACAGTATCATTACAGGAAAGAGACAAAGACTCAAGGCAGGGAGGTGACTACCTTTCGGGCCAATGGGGAATTTACCTTGACGTTGAACTTTTTTAGGAAGCGCACTCACTGGCTCAGACTCCCTTGCTGCGCAGAGTTCAGGTCTTCCCCAAGCTGAAGTGCAGGGAGGGGGTGTGGAAAAAAAACAACTGATTTTTGACATTTCAAAGGGACTCTTTCTATTTATCAGTGTTACCGAAGTGTACGTTACTGGAGAAACAACAAAACAAGCATAGAGCTGCAATTTTCAAGAAAATAGGATCCCCAAATATAAAAATAAAAAAGTAGCAGATAAGATGTATAATTCAATCAAATTACACAAAATTGCTTGAAAATCTAGAACAGTAGCGATCCATTATGCCTCTGTTTTATTAGTGACAAGTACAATTACTCTAAAATAAAGAACACTGGTGAATATATAATTGGCTGTAATCATGTTAGTGTTTGAATAAAAATGACGGGAACATTTAACACTTTGACAACAAAATGTTCAGAAATAACTTATTTATTCAAACAGTTTTTATTTTCCACCAAGTGAAGGAGAAACACAGTTTGCTTAGGAAAATCAATGACTTTTCCCTGCAATAAATAAATATCCAAAAGGGGAAAAAAGCAGCCCCACACCTCTATATTATTACTGTTATTATTTTTAACCAGCAAGAAGCTTAATCCTGTGTTTGAAGTCAGCGCTCATCTAGCTGCGGTTTAGTACCAAAGTCCGCCACCTAGAGGAAGAGCTCTGAAGCTCAGAACCCCTTTTTCCGCGGTGACCCGGGAATCAAAGTCAATATTCCTTTGGAAATTACTCTCCTAACTAACTCCCCCCTCACTCCTCTCTTCCCCTTCTGCCCTACAACGTCGTCACAATATTTTCTTAGTAATTGCTCTGTGCAATTGACAGAAGCGCCGCGTCTCCATCAGCGCCGTGCTCTCCCAGGAAAGCGTGAGGGCGCTGGGGAAGCTGATCAGGGAATATTTGGTTCTGGAGAGACAATCCACTTTCATCCACAGTGGTCTAGAGCAGCCTGACTTGGGGGCTCACAAAGTGACGGCTGGTGGAGACATCGCCACATTCCAATGCTTTCCCCCGCCCCCGCCTCTGGCCACCAGTTGGTATCGCGGGGGCTACTCCCGACTTTTCCCCAGCGACCCCACTCCCCACCCCAAGCGCGAAGATCTGAGATCCCGGCTTTATTTAATCATGTACTCAGTTCTTGGAGCCCAGTGGGTCCTTTTATTCTTCTAGGTGGGTTGCTTGAAGAACTAAGTTACAAAGGTATTAAAGAGGAGGCCATGTTTGCAGGGGTCCCCCTGTGGTTAGGGAGACCGACCCAGGAGAAACCCCAAGTTTTTACACTGATCTGAGTCTCCGAGTTTCAAGAAACTTAGGCAGTGTGGGAGAGAATTTGAGCCTTTTTTGGATTTTAGTCTTGGTGGATCCTATCGGCTCTTCACCCAGAAAAGCCAACCATTGTCGAGCTCATCCTCTCAAGTAATTCTTGGAGAAGGGAGATGCTAAACAAGGGAATGTGGGGCTTTGGGAAGAAATTTACCAACAGAATTCGAGCGCTCAAAGTCTCCTTAACATCAGTACTGCAGACTCTGCTGTGAGCCCCGCGCTGACCCTCCAGGAATGTCTCCCCGCCCCACTCATCCAAAGTTTTGGTTTTTTTGCCTTAGGGCACTTAGAATATTGTTCAAGCTGAAAATTGCCTAGAAAGGTGAGGGAGGTACCAGAGAGTTGATTTAGTTTTGGAAAAAAAAAAAAAAGGTATTAATAATAGGACTTCAATTGGGCTTCATTTCTTCTAATTTTCCTTCCAGTCCCCTCCCTCCTTCCCTCCCTCCCTTCCTTCCTTGCATTTCCTTCCCTTTTCTCTTTCCTCTCTCTTCCTCTCCCTTTCCCCATCTCTTTTACTCTCTCTGTGTGGCATAACTATATCTCATCTACCTCCCCAAGTGTGAGAGAAATGAAGCAGTGTGAGGGTGGTGGAGGTGACCATTATCATTCTGACTTCCAGAACCTCCTTAATTGTCAGTTCTTAATCCCAATGCTGGAGTTTGAAAGAGGCATCGCAGAGATGATTTTTCTCCCTCCCAGAGACGACCTCAGAACCATGGTCTAAGAAGCGATTTTTCAGACTGTGAAATTACTTCTAAGGCAGCTGAAATAAACACATATTTTAAAAATAAGCCTCTGAAACTGATGCCCCATGCATGCTTCCTCTATGGATGGAGGCGTTTCCCAAATTGTCACTCCACCCAACGCCCTAGGAGCTTAAGTCCTCAGAAATGTTTTTTGTTTTGTTTTATGCAAAACTAGCGCTTCCACTCTCAACTCCCAGGTCTATCATTCCTCTCCCGCATTATATTAACGGCGATGTTAGCCTTCCCCTACGTGTTTAGGCTGCTAATGCCGGCCACTTAACGCAACAAAAAATGCTCATCTGTGGAGATTTTCCCAAGGCTGGCCGCAATGTTGGCTCCTTTTTCTTTTCTTTTCAGGGCACGTCCATTCCTCCCTGCCCCCTTCTTCTTTTCTTGAGTTGGGGACTGGAATAGGGGTCCAACAACTTTGAGCCCAGTGTGCGAAGTTTCCCCCTTTCTCTTGCCTGCCAATCCATCAAGCAGGGTGGTGAATTTCTGGTTTTCCCTGGAGAGCAGAACTGTCTGGAAGCTTCAGCGTAGCTTAGTTGCCTGTCTCAGTTAACGTGCCTTTTTTTTTTTTTTTTTTTTTTTTTTTTTGGTCATGTCTTTCTTTCTCCACTCCTTGGTCGGGGAAGCAGTTGGGGATTGCCCTCACAGTCCGTCTGTGCCCTTTGTATCTCCAGGCTTCTGAAGAAAACTCCACTGGCTTTCTTTCTATTAACAGGGAAAGCTGTATTGGAGATGCCCTCTGTATTGGATTGTGTGTGGGTGCTGTGTATGTTTGCTTAGTTTTAATAACTTTATGGGGGGAGACTCTCCTGAGCTTGTTGACATGTTTCCCCTAGGGGGAGATTCTCTGCAGCAAGGAATAACCTTAACTTGGATGATGAACTTCTGTTAGCCTTCTTACTCTATCTAGTAAATCTAGCCTGGGAAAGTCACCTGCCCTCATGATTCATGTGTACCTACTGTCCAAGGAGAAGACCATCAGGGGCAATGCAAAGTGAAACTGACTTAAAGTATGATAAATATTATCCAGTGGGTTTTGATTTAAAAAGGTGAATGTCTTAATTGTTCAAAGCTGGAACATGTTTGCTTCTTAAAAGTTGGTGAAGTGTAGACATGTGAACTGTTTTCCTGACTCTGGCTCTAGCATTCTTTTCTATGGACCCTTAGGCAAGTTACTTCATCTTTCCAGTTTTTTCTTAATCTGAAAAATAAGTGACCTGCAATTATTAATATATACAATATCATTCATTCATCAAATTCCCAGCACCACCATCATCGCCACCAAAATATAACTTTAAAAACCATAAGAATCTTTAGAAAAAAATTTTGGGGGTGAAGCAGGAAGAAAATCTCATTCAAACGGCACCAGCGACATCTAGTGATCATAAGGCTCAACAGTAGCAATTAAGCTGTGGAAGAGTTTACTGAACAGTAGGTTTTTGGAGGAGAGAGCCATGGAGGTTTTTCTAATAAATCTTGATTGTCTGTCTGGCAAACAATAGACTTTTGATAATAAAAAATCTAAGCTTCGATTGTTGTAATAAGACATAGAAAGACAAAGGTTTTTATATCAAATCTGTACACAGGGCAAACAAAGTTTTTTATGAGTATTCTTCCAATACCTTAAATTCCATGTCAAGAAACTGTTGTAAAAAGTTTCTTTTTTTGAGGGAGGGGGCTGCAATTTATTTATCTAATATTCCAGGTTATCACCAAATGTGTTTCTACACAAATACTTAACACAATTGATAAAAAGAAATTTTTGATATATATATATATTTTTTTTTCTGAACTAACCACTTAGATTTGAGATCAGGGAACATACTAAAAATAACGTGTTTTAAGTAATCATATATATGCTCTGTCTATATTTCCTTGGCTGAAAATATTTTGGAATTCAAAGGAGTGAAATTCCTATGTCTAGATGGACTCTCCTCTTCTTACAGCAAAGATAAAATGAACTATCTGGGAACAGAAAAAATTTTAGCAATGGCAGACTGCGGAGCCCAAAACTTTTCAAAATAACAATTTTAGCATTCGCTTGGCATTTAACATGCTCGAGAAAGATAGTAGAAATCATCTCATTCCATGTGACTGTAAGCTGGCCATGTGCGTGGGTGCAGTTTTGTCCATGCGCTTGCTGAAGTGTGTGTTTAATTTTCTAATGGCAAAGCAGCTGATGACTAATGGATATAGATTCATGTTTTGTAACTTCAAGGGAAACAAATTTTGTTTATTCTATTTTATTTTTTCACCAATATTTTCTAGATTTTACTTTAAAATTTGGTCACTGACATGCTGTCTAGCTAGTTCTAGAATAATAAGATAAATTTACAAGTTGTTAACACTTGGGGGAATTTGAGCTAGTCACAACACTTCTCCTGGACCTTAGATTTCTTATGCACAAAATGAGAAAGTTGAATCTGCTATCCCTTATAACTCAAAAGATTTTTAAGTCAATCATCAACCTTCATTTGGGAAGACTCCCTTCTGGTGCCTTCATTGTTATTTGTAACTCTTCCATATGGCTCCTGAGTTCTCTAGTTAGGCATCTCATCAGAAATGAGAATTGATGAGCCTTCCATCTTTTCTATCTTCCTGTCTTGCTGATCTTTCCCCTTTTCTGCTTTTAAAAATAACAAAAATCTCAGACACTCTAGTCACCATTTACTAACTCATTGGCATGCACTCAGCTCTTCTTTGCTGTCTATCCAGAAAAATCATAATGTGAGATAGGACCAAACCGAACACAAAGCTGAGGCAGCTGTATTCAAGTTTTCTAACATGTTCCCATATCCTCATGGTGATGATTAATTATTATTATTATTATTATTTTTAGGAACCAGAGCCAAAGTATTCTGACTGCAAATAGCCCACATTTCCTTTCTGCTTCTGTGTCTCTGTGAATAAATTTCTTCAGGAGGATGCAATAAAATGTCTCCAAATTCTGACTAGGAACAGCATTATATACTTTTAGCAAGAAGAGTGTTCACAGAAGGCAAATATCACTCCATAATGCAAATATGCTCAGCATTTAATATAGACCTCAGGGTGGCTGAAGACACACACATATACCCATGTACACACACACAAGTATGTGTGTGTTTATGTATATATATATATATATATATATATATATGCACACAGACATATACTTGTGTGTGTGTATATATATATACACATATATGTATATAGGTATGTATATGGAGAATCATCTACATTGACCTGGGTTGATAGAAAAAAAACAAGTTCATTACAGGGAAAATTCTAAATATATCAAAAGTTTCTTTCATAGATGCCTTTTTGTTGTTCCCTAGATAATTTTTTACTCTTCCTACTGCTTGGACTTGTGGTTAAAATTCCTTATGCTTGTATAAAGTTCACAAGACATGTTTTCCTCTGTAGATTTTTCACAGACCTCATAAACACAGGTATTATTCTATTTTAGAAATGAGGAGGCTGACCCAGAGAGGCGAAATGACTTGCTTAAGATCACACAACTAGGAAGACACAGGAAAGGAGTATGAATCCTGGCTTTGGACAGGCTGCAACTTGCACTTGGCCAATTTTAGGGTTGGAGCCTTCACACTGGGAACCAAGGGGACTGGCTGGGGCTTTTCGTTAAACCTTACCAGGATTTCACCACATATATTTGAGAAATTTCAACTTTTAAAGAATTTTGGGACCCCTAGTCTGTGTTTGCTTCTTCTCATTCATGTATGATTCTCCCTCTTCACACTGACAATTTTATATTCTTTCTACAGGAAGGATAATCCTTGTAAGAAGACTGTACTTTAAACATCTTTTTAAATTATCTTGGAAACTAATATTTTAGAGTTGGAGGGAATGTAAGGCATTTTGTGATTCAGCAGCTCTGGAGTAAGATGACTGTCTGAATCAACAGCTCCTGAGAACTGTGTGAAATGGGAGTCCAGGTTATTCTGAATTCCCTGGTGTTGCTTCCTACCCATCTCCCTGGATTTTTGGCTTTCTGCATTTATACATTTGGTTACTCCATTCTTGCTGGCCACCCTGTGGACTAGTTTTCCAAGTGGCTGCATTTTTAGCAGCCCGCTGTGGACCTGGCCAAGCACTTCACTCTCAGCTGAGAGCTGTTAAGTCTTCTTGGATCTATTTTTTTTCAAGTAGCTCTCTGCTGCCCTCAACTGGTGTTCAGCCACCAGAGCTAGCACGAATCCACTGTACCCTAGCTTCCATGGGAGCTTCATTAACCACACTGTTTGTGGCTTTTATAGCATGGAAAAATAGAAGTCAGACCCATCACATTCACTTATACCCCAGGTTCTCACTTTCTACTAGTTTGCAGATGGCCTATGAAGAAGAATATCTCATTTTCACATATCTGTGCTAGAGTATTTGGAAGGGCTTACATGAAAATGTAAACTTTTTATTTAATTATCAAATTGAGATACTCTTCAGTTGATAGACCAAATTTTTGAACATGTGGTAGTTAGTATTAAGAAATATGAAACATTTTATCTTTATGTAAATAAGATATAGAGTGTTTTATGAGATCCATGAATTACTTGTACACATTCTGATTTATTCAACAAATACATATTGGACGCATACTGTATGCTAGACATTATTATTGGTGCTGAGACTATAGCATTGAATAATGGAGACAAAATCTCTTCTGCCTTCATTAAGCTAACTTCCCAGTTAAGGAAAATAGACATTAAATAAATAAGTAACATACTTTTTTTTTTTTTTTTTTTTTTTTTTTTTTTTTTTTTTTT